>NC_140965.1:13351355-13398855 GCF_056783735.1 Eptatretus burgeri | reverse complement strand
CCAGGAGCTAGACATCAAACCAACATCAGTCTGGCGTATCCTCACTAAGGAACTGAAGCTTTTCCCACACACCATCTCTATTAGGCATAAACTGAGTCAAGATCACATGAGAAGGAGACTTGATATGTGCAATTGGCTCAGTGACAGGATGGATACCAACCGCCCTGCCACACTGGATGATCTGAAGCAGGAGGTGTCAGACGACCTCCAGGCAGTGCCACATGAGACCTGCAGGAAGGTGAGATAGAACTTTGGAGTTAGGATCAATGCCTCTCTGAACCGTGGAGGGGCACACAACGAGAACGTCAATTACAAGGATTTTGCGTAAATGCCAATTTCAAACCTTGGGCTCTCACAAAATCTAGCAGTGACTTACTTCAATAGCAATCAGTGATAGAAAACACCATGTCATAAGCTTTCAAGAAATGTTTGGTTCACATTCCTGAGGTTTCTGTTTCTTTGTAAATAAACATTTAAAGTTGCATCACTCTTTTTCAAACACCCTGTAATTAGAACTGCCACTTTATAACTGCTGGCAGTGATGACCGGGTACCAAGACGTCCCGCTTTGATGTAACCCCGCTTTGATTGGACGCCTGACCCTGACCCATGACGTTTTTCATTGTTATTCAATTGAATTTAGAATGTGATTAAAATAAATCAACGGGAAGACCAAATCGGTACAGTCCTGCATTGGAGTCAACAGAAGGAGCCCGAACAAGCAAAAAGCAAAGATGAAGTCATCAGGAGGAACCTGGATAGGATTCACCTTTCAGCTGCTACTCCTCTACCCTCAAACACATCGAAGCACAGCCAAGTAAACCTTATTTTTTAAAAAAACAATAATAATTAAAATAAAAGACCCCAGATCAAAAAATTCAACAATTGTTGCTGCCTGACCATGCGCCCGGTCAGGTTAAAATTTAAAATATATATATATATATTCCCCAACATGACTAGATTGTGAAGTTTCATGTCGATTGATTAAGCGGTTCGAGAGAAAGAATTAAAAAAAGATTTTTGCTCAATCCAATATGGCTGCTAGATCACGTGACATCAATTATTTGGGAATAACCTTGTGGCTAGTCCCACATTATACTCGGCTGTGGCATCTCGGAGAGGGTGGCTGCCATCTTGTATTGCATTGTGTAAGGTGGCGCGAGTTGAATGCACGGCATCAGAGTGCAATCTGCTACTTGAGCGAGGCATTATGTTGGGAAAAATACAAGAGGGCTTTGGCTCTGCCACCACGAACAGTTTTGACCATTTCATGGAAAATGAGTCAGAGATCCGCTCAATACCAGAAACTCTGAGAAGGGATCCACAGTGAATATCAAGGCAAATGCAGTGGCTAAGAAGCCTTCGGAGGACAGGAAAGCACCTATGCTGAGTCCCATCCAAGAGCTGGAGCAGTCGAGTCAGCTTGCAACTGCTGGACTCAGAAGGGAAGGTTGGCAGCATGTTCATAGGTGGTCTGGCCAGTGCACATCTGGCGTTTCAATGGGGATTCCCTTTAGGCTTGACAGCATGTCCGACTTTTCAGTCATTATTGGGGAAATGACTGGCTCGTTATTTTCAGCCAAAAAAAGAAGACTCACTTGTTGTCTGTGTCCAGGTCAAGATCACCTTGTTTTACACCCTGTCAATGGATTCTTCACCTTTGCAGTAACTCCTTGGTATCAATCTCCTTGGAGTGGATATCAGCTCAAACCTCATCTGGGAAAAGTACATCTCTGGTGGAGGTAAACCATCCTCTCAATCTTCTCATTGCCTTGGCTGCTTATTTGATGCTCAGCGATACCTTCCTCCAGTTGGACTATCTACGAGGTCCGTCTAAAAATTAACGGGAGTGACTTCACAGAAATTTTATTCCAAAAAGTATATTGAAATCACAGCTTGTCCCCTTCAAAATAGTTTCCCTCCAGTCTCACACACTTGTCCATCCTCTTCTTCCACGCTTCGATGCATCCCCAGAAGGCTTCTTCTGGAATCCTCCGGAGCTCCGTTGTCACGGCCCTTTTGATGGCCTCCACATCAGGAAATCGGGTCCCCTTAATCACCCCCTTGAACTTGGGGAATAGGAAAAAATCACAAGGGACCAAGTCTGGCGAATACGGGGGTTGCTCCAGAGTTTGCACGTTCCTCTCCGCCAGAAACTGTCGGATGCTCAGGGCACTGTGAGCAGGGGCATTGTCATGGTGGAGCACCCAGGCATTGTTCTCCTAAAGATCCCTCCTCTTGTCCCGGACTGATCTCATTAGGCGCCGGAGGATCTCCTTGTACACGTATCAATTCACAGTTTGACCCTGTGGTAGAAATTCGAAGTGGACGATGCTCTTGATGTCAAAAAACGCGATGAGTATCACCTTGACCTTCGACTTCGACATCCTTGCTTTCTATTCTTTGGTCTTGGTGATGCCGGACTTTTCCACTGACCACTCTGCCGTTTGGTCTCGGGATCGTATTTGAATATCCACGATTCATCGCCAGTAACGATTCTCCCGAGCAGGTCTGGATCACCTCGAGGCGCTCGATAATGTCTTGACAGACAGTGACTCTTTGCTGTTTCTGGTCCTCGGACAAAAGCTTGGGGACCATCTTTGCACACACCTTGCGCATTTCGAGATTTTCAGTGATAATGCTCCAGACAGTGTCATTGTTGATGGAAAGTTCCTCAGCAATCATCCGCTCCGTGAGTCGATGATCTGCGCGCACCATCTGCTTCACACGCTCGATGTTGTCCGCCGTTCTGCTCGTTGAAGGTCTTCCAGACCGTGGATCGTCTTCAACTTCCTCCCGTCCCTCCTTGAACCTCTTGTGCCATTCAAATGCATGTGTACGTGACTGTTTCTTCCCCGTAGACTTGCTGCAGCATTGCGAAGGATTCGGAAGGTGTTTTGCCAAGCTTGGCAAGAAACTTCAGATTGGCTCTCTGCTCATGATTCATAGCGTGACAACTCAGACTAGACAACGTGTAAAGCACGACCAGTAAAAACATCACAAAATGAGCAGTCAACCATCACCAATCATATATATTGCTGGAATGTTGTGAAAGACTGTAACGCAACCCGTTCATTCAAGTTGTGTCAGTTGAGCACACAGCAGGCTCAGTTCCGTTGCTTTTTAGACGGGCCTCGTATACAAGGCCACGATGCGACCTGTTGTGGAGTATTGTTGCCATATTTGGGCTGATGATCCGGCCTGTCACATATCTCAAATTGACAGAATCCAGCGACGTGCTGCCAATCTGGTGGGACAGGAGTTGTCATCATCCGTGGAACCTCAGTCTGCCGCCCTGTTGCTTCTTTGAACCTTTTCTACAGATATTTTCATGGAATGTGCGCTAAAGGTCTCTCTCAGGTTGTTCCATTTATGCATACTTTGAGCCACTCGACACATTTGGTGGTTTCTTCCCATCCATACACTGTATCTGTTCTGAGGACTAAGACTACAAGGTACTCTTCCAGTTTATTTCCCTGTACTCCATCACTTTGGAACTCTTTACCTGAATCTTGCTTCCCCCTCAATCCTAACCTGCCTCAGTTCAAGAGGAATGTCAATAGATTTTTTTTCTTTCTGTTTGATATCTATACATTCCTTTATGTACTGTAGACCCCACCTTTGAGTGGTCTTTGTCTTTGTGGTGGGCAAAATTCCATGAAACAAAGTACAGTGAAATGTATAATTTATGGGAAATACATTAATAACTCGAGCACCGAGCCATTTTGGAGATACTTCCAAAACTGTCCATTGTGGCCACTTTATGAGGTTATGGAAAATGATAGTCGCAGGATGGACTATATCAGGTGAAATGTAGAATTGTTAGGGGTTAGTCCCTGCAGATGGGATAATTCCAGCAGAATTACAGACAGGTGTAGTTTCCACAAAATTTGAGCATTTTATTAACCCTTGCAATACCCACTCCCACCGGCAGTAGGGCTATAAATACACATTTACAAAGAGAGAATTGGGGTCCTACCCTCACCATGAATCCCCAGAACTATGTTATTTTTGGGCTTTTTTTACCACCTTCCTGTGCACACCCTGAGTACAAGTAACAATTGTCAACTCATTCTGTCTAGCGGTTCAGGAATGCATCGAATGATAGAAGGAAAACAAATAAACAAACTAACCCACAAAGGCACGTTTCAAATTAGAGGATGATGATTATTATATTGTTTATTTTTTAAAGGAACAACCTGAGCGCTAGGGGACACCCTATTTATGGGATGGGCTGCAAGGAGGTGTGTGTGGGGAGGGGGAAATCATGGGATAATGTATTTGTCATACAGCAACCAGTTCACAGAACACATCTGTCTGTTTCTAGAGAGAAAGGGAGAGAGAGAGAAAGGGAGAGAGAGAGAAAGGGAGAGAGAAAGAGAAAGGGAGAGAGAAAGAGAAAGGGAGAGAGAAAGAGAAAGAGAAAGAGAAAGGGAGAGAGAAAGAGAAAGAGAAAGGGAGAGAGAAAGAGAAAGAGAAAGGGAGAGAGAAAGAGAAAGAGAAAGGGAGAGAGAAAGAGAAAGAGAAAGGGAGAGAGAAAGAGAAAGAGAAAGGGAGAGAGAAAGAGAAAGAGAAAGAGAAAGAGAAAGAGAAAGAGAAAGAGAAAGAGAAAGAGAAAGAGAAAGGGAAAGGGAAAGGGAAAGGGAAAGGGAAAGGGAAAGGGAAAGGGAAAGGGAAAGGGAAAGGGAAAGCGAAAGGGAAAGGGAAAGGGAAAGGGAAAGGGAAGGGGAAAGAGAAAGGTAAAGGGAAAGGGAAAGGGAAAGGGAAAGGGAAAGGGAAAGGGAAAGGGAAAGGGAAAGGGAAAGGGAAAGGGAAAGGGAAAGGGAAAGGGAAAGGGAAAGGGAAGAGAGAGAGAGAGAGAGAGAGAGAGAGAGAGAGAGAGAGAGAGAGAGAGAGAGAGAGAGAGAGAGAGAGAGAGAGAGAGAGAGAGAGAGAGAGAGAGAGAGAGAGAGAGAGAGAGAGAGATAGATTTGCCAGGTTCACAATACAAGGGGAGAATAGTAAGCTGAGCTCACCTTTGACTCGCTCTCCCCGGTTGAGGGAAATCTCACCCTCGCCCTGCGGCATGTATGACTTGACCACAACAAAGGTGCGGCCAGGCACGGCGCTGTACAGTCGATGTTTGGGGCCTTTGCCTTCGGGTGCATTGATGGCAACCAGGCCAACCATGTCTTTGGCTGGCACAAGCTGCGTAAACTTGCTCAAAGAGTCTTTCCCTGCCACACTCGCACTGCCACAGTGGATCAAAGAGTGGGGAGGTGCATAAAACAATTATCACCATCACAATCAGCATTATCAATGTTACAGTATTCATCACCTTTAACACCAGCACAACGGTCTGGATCATTATTGGTACATATAATCAAACACATTTCCAACCGATCAACAAACAAAGCTACATTGTTTCTGGTTGTCAAATCAAAAAGCCTGAATGACAGAAATTTAAATAATGCGATGTAAACAAGGCCAAGAAACTGACATTTTTTGCAAGTAGAGATGTCTGTGGTTTTCTCTATGGTGTAAACTATTCGCGTCATTCGCTGGTGTTACCGATTCACATTGTTCATTGGTCTTCTGGTTCTGCTCATTTTTACCTCTTGCTTTATTACCATTAATACCTTCTGCCATCTTCTTCCAACTCATTTCTAGACTTGCACCCTCTGCCCTCTCCGTGCTCTGCCCCCCTCCCCCCCTACCCAGGCATCTGTGGGATGCACACGGTCACGGTCCACCAGCAACCCTCTCCATGCGAAACTGATTAAATCCAGAACCATTGCTCACCTCCACTCATTTATTCCTCTCTTTTCCCACCTGTGGAACCACCTTCCACATTCTCTTCAATCTCATTCTTCTCTCCCAGTCTTGAAGACAGCTGTTCACCACCATCTCAGGTCATCCCCCATCCAAAGCCATGATATTTTCTACATCTGTTAAACAACCCCAACCTCTCCCAGAATTTTGCTTATGTATCCATCTCGTCTACCTCTTGCGTTCTCCCTTAACCCTCACCGTTACCTGCATCCTTTGTTTGTCTGTCTCTGTTTACCTTCTCCCTCCACCCTGCTATTGGTGTTTCCCCTTTCTCCTGCTGTTCCCTTTGTTATGTTTTGTTTTGTTCTGTTTTGTGTCCTAGCTCTTCGACAAACCGAGACCATATATTACCCACCCCCACCCCCGCAAGTGAAGTGAAATGCAGGGTTAAGCAATCGGTTCATATCCGTTCATCTATCTGTCTGTCCATCCTATAAGTTTATGATCAAGGAACAACTTAAATCGAATGTTGTATTTTGAACATGAATCGGAACACGATTATGAAGACAAGTTTGCCATTTTACGGTACTTTGGCTTTGAATTTGTCCTGATCGCACAAACACACAAAGGAGTGAGATAATAGTTTTACTCTTTCTGCCTGCCTGATAGTTAAACAAAATTTTAAATCATTCCAAACAGCGAACTTACTGTTTTTAAGGACGTCATAATGGACATAAACAACAGGCACAAATAACTAATGGAATGTGTTGCACAAGGTGATGCAATAGACTCTGGGGAAAACGGCGGTAAAACCAGAATTCAGTTATTTTTCAACTTTAAACCTCTTTCAACCTTTATTGAAATTGAATTATACACTCGAACACTGTATAACACAAATCGCCTTCATAATACTTCCAAGAACCTCCTATATATCGATATACAGTACTGTATAGCATGAGAGGGTATGGCATGTGGAGGGACAGTATCGGCATGAAGAAGACTCTTCAAATATGTCTAAGTAAGTAAACTTACAGATATTTTTTTAAACGTTCTTTAAAATCATTATTTTATTTATAGTATACATGATACTTAAACACTGCACAGGGTATCGTGTTCTATAAACTCTCCAATTCATACTGTAACACAGTTATTATTGCCTGGGATCTTTCTCTTTTTCAATTGTTGTCCTAATTTTGTGAACCAAACATCCAAATGTTTGCTATCATTTCTCCAAAAAAGTTTACACTTGTCTCTGAGCTGTCTCGCCTTGGTTCGAATCTCGGCCCAGTTATAAATGGTCATCCGGGTGTCTCGCAGGCAGGGTGATTCACCGATCTGTGTGCCGTCTCTCGGATGGACGTAAAAATGGTTGTCCCTTCATTCAGCATTAGGTGGTGGATGTAAATGATCCTATGGTCTCCCTCACAAAGAGTAGGTGAGTTATCAGCAGCATCCCTGAACAAATTCCAAATTCTTACAAAGGGTGTTTTTGCAGCAGTGGCACAACTGTGTCCCTAGCCAACGATGCAAAACAGAAGCCACAAGCTCCATCTAAAATCAATCAATGACCAAAAAGAGCTTTCAGTTATGAAATAAAAGATCACCAGTTAAGGAAGCAAAAACAAAATGTGACCTGAAGTCACCAACCTATGCTAATATTGAGCAATAAAGCAACAGCGGAGGCCTTCCTCGAACACAACTTCAAAACCAACCCAAACTATAACTCCAACCTTCAATGTGAGACATGATTTGTCAAGAGTCTCTCAATGTCAGATATGAGACCCTCCATGTCAGGAGTCTCTCAATGTCAAACATGAGACCCACCATGTCAGGAGTCTCTCAATGTCAAACATGAGACCCACCATGTCAGGAGTCTCTCAATGTCAAACATGAGACTGTCAATGTCAGGAGTCTCTCAATGTCAAACATGAAACCCTCAATGTCAGGAGTCTCTCAATGTCAGACATGAGACCCTCCATGTCAGGAGTCTCTCAATGTCAGACATGAGACCCTCAATGTCAGGAGTCTCTCAATGTCAGACATGAGACCCTCAATGTCAGGAGTCTCTCAATGTCAAACATGAAACCCTCAATGTCAGGAGTCTCTCAATGTCAGACATGAGACCCACCATGTCAGGAGTCTCTCAATGTCAGACATGAGACCCTCCATGTCAGGAGTCTCTCAATGTCAGATGAGACCCTCCATGTCAGGAGTCTCTCAATGTCAGACATGAGACCCTCCATGTCAGGAGTCTCTCAATGTCAAACACGAGACCCTCCATGTCAGGAGTTTCTCAATGTCAGACATGAGACCCTCCATGTCAGGAGTCTCTCAATGTCAAACATGAGACCCTCAATGTCAGGAGTCTCTCAATGTCAGACATGAGACCCTCAATGTCAGGAATCCCTCAATGTCAGACATGAGACCCTCAATGTCAGACATAAGACCCTCAATGTCAGGAATCCCTCAATGTCAGACATGAGACCCTCAATGTCAGGAATCCCTCAATGTCAGACATGAGACCCTCAATGTCAGACATGAGACCCTCAATGTCAGGAATCCCTCAATGTCAGACATGAGACCCTCAATGTCAGGAATCCCTCAATGTCAGACATGAGACCCTCAATGTCAGGAGTCCATCAATGTCAGACATGAGACCCTCAATGTCAGGAGTCTCTCAATGTCAGACATGAGACCCTCAATATCACGAGGCCCTCAATGTCAGACATGAGAACAGGGCCAGGGCCATCTCTCGAGAGTCGAGACATATCTCCAGCTTTCACACAGTCTGGCATCTGCCTTCCTTTCCAAACTCTCTGCCTATGGCATTCAAGGCCAACTCCACACATGGCTTACTGACTTCATTTACTCTCATAGTCAACATGTATCTCTCAACGGAATCCTTTCATCTCCTCTCACTGTCAAGGTTGGAGTACCGCAAGGCAGTTTTCTACGCCCCATCCTATTCCTAATCTTCATCAAGGATCTCTCCAACTCTCTGGAAAATCCTCTTTATCTATTTGCTGATGACTCCACCCTCTGCCGTGACATCTCTCATCCTTCAGACAGGCAGGCTGCAGCCTCTTCCCTCTCTTCAGCCATTGACAAAATCACAAACTGGTCAAACACTGGAATGTGTCTTTCAATTTTGACAAATCACACACTCTCACTATCTCTTTCTGAAACGACTTCCTGGCAAACCCTCCCATCTACTTTCTTTATAAATCTCTTGAGGAAGGTTAGACACTCAAGTTCCTCAATCTCACCATCAGCCATGATCTTTCTTGGGCAAACCACATTTCAAAGTTGGCCTCAAAGCCATTCACTGACTGGGCAGCCTGTGTCGAACAAAGTCCTTCCTTGCCACGCTTGAATTACTATCCACCTACAGGGCCTTCATTTGCAGCTTGATGGAGTAATGCTCTCTCCTCTGAGCTGGTGCCCCTGCCTCATACCTTGCTCAGCTTAATGCCATGGAAACCAAGGCCTTCAAGATTATTGGAATCTCTGGTGCTGAAGCTGAATTTATGGACCTATCACTTTGCCATCGTAGACAGGTCAGTGCTCTCTCTGTCTTCTACCATCTCCTTGCTTGCACCCTTTGCTCTTTCTAAGCTTTGTCACTCCCAGGTTTCTGCAGGGTGCATGCAGCCCACTATCAACTGCCTTCTGGTAAAACTCACAAAATCCACAATCACTGCTCACCTTCACTCACCCGTTCATCTTTTTTTCCGATCAGTGGAACCAACTTCCACATTCACTTCCATCTCATTCTTCCCTCGAACTCTTCACGACAACTGTTTATCAGCATCTCAGATCATCCCCAATCCAAAAAGCATGATTTTTTTCTCCACCCGTTAACCCACCCCCTTTCCCCCAAGATGGATATGGAAGCAATCCAAGAGATTGCTTCTCTATCCATCTTGTCCACCCCATGCATTCCCCCCTACCCCTCATTCCTTCCCACACCCATTAATTGTCCAAGTTTCCCTTTATTTTGTCCTTCAACCCTGCTGTTTGCATTTCTGCCCTCTCTCAACTGTTCCTTTTGTTCTGTTGTGTCCTGATCCGTTCAGTGTTCTAACTCTTCCACGAGCCTCGACTTCACACACAAAAAAAACAAAAATGTTGTAATCGAAAGAGCAATGGCTGTGGTCGAAATTCCAGGAATGGTGTTTGGGTTTTGCGAGAAGAAGACCCCCAGACGATCTCACGAGCATTGAAAGCAAAACAAACGTTTGCATGGGATGCTTGTGCAACGCAATGCAAATGTATTGCACTTCACTCTGAAAGCCAAAGACAAGTAGGAGACAAATTGGTATGTCAGGGAAAAACAAGAACGCACGCTCCTCAGAGTGGTTGCATATATGGAAAATCCATTTAAATTCAAATTCAAATGAGAAGTAATGCAGTTCGGTCCATACTTATTCCACCATAAACAAGCTTGCATTTGACAATTTCAACACTGAGCCATGAAATGATGAGCTAACCAGCCCTTTGTCCCTTTTTGCAAATACTGCACTTGAGATACACAAAGGTGGATTTTACCAGCATCACGAACACACCACATGCTGTATGTAAAGGAGCACTAAAACCACATTTCAACTGCCAATACACAGGACAGTGTTGTGTTAAAGCTGGTTCTAAATGAAACAGGATTAAGTTCACAACAATCGGATACTCAATGTCTGTCCATGCCTGGTGTTGGCTCAGTGATTACGGTGGCGGCTTGGGATCCTAGGGATCCTAGGGTGCTGAGTTCATGCCTCGTTTCCCGCTGAATTAATTCACCAGGGGGTTGACTCAGCCTGCCATCCTTCCGAGGTCGGCAAAATGAGTACCAGCTTGCTGGGATTACTGAGTCATTTGAGTATCCTGCGTCGGAGTGGCGACCCGTCCAGGATTATACCCAATAGCCAAGGAGACTGCTTCGGCAGCACCGACGCTCTGTACAGAGTATGGTCCCAAT
The DNA here is from genome assembly GCF_056783735.1 of Eptatretus burgeri. Classification (NCBI taxonomy): domain Eukaryota; kingdom Metazoa; phylum Chordata; class Myxini; order Myxiniformes; family Myxinidae; genus Eptatretus; species Eptatretus burgeri. The sequence continues at coordinate 13,388,136 of NC_140965.1, read as the reverse complement.
GGATGGATGTATGGATGGATGGAATGTCGGTCCTCTCAACGTATAAATGGAAGTCAATCTTTTGTATGTGCACCAACCCTCCCAATACCTCCCTCCACGTATTCACAAGTTGCTGGACTCCATCACGGTCTCCTGTTCATTCATCTCATTATTGCTTCAACTTCTTGGTCCCACTAACCCACCGTCTCCTCAGTATTTTGTCTTCTACCCTCTGTCACCTCACTCTCCCACGAGTCTACGCTTTGCGCATCAAGAAACCAAATGGTCACTGCCGTCTCAGGCGTGAGAGACTGTTGCAACGCCCCTGTTTTCTCTGTGTGTGTTCACTTCTATATATTTTCGCTTACAAAATAATATCTCTGCAATGGCTTGTTTGATCGATCCTAAACTTTAAACAAAGGAGGGACATCCCATGGAGAAGATTTTATTGATACCTCTGAGGTCATAGGTCACACGGTATGATGGCAGCCATATTGGATAAAATGAAAAAATTTGGACATCATCCTCTCCGAAACGACTCACCGAAAAAAATGGAAACTTGGCAGATAGGTCATCAACTCTCCATGGAGTATTAGTGTGATAACGATTATGTCATCGGTGAAGTGGTATTCCAGCTATAATTGGTTGAATCGAAATCCTGATCTGAAAAATCTGAAACTTCATATATCTGATATACTACCCCGTGTGAGTGAAGAGTTAAATTTCTGACATCATTGATCACGAAGTCTGGCGACCATCTTGGATTTGAAATAAAAGCATTAAAAAATGTTTTTGATTGATGTGAAACTTCATATTGTATGATCGACCAGCCATGGGGAATATGGTTTGAAAACTTTTTTCACATTCATCTTCATTGATGTAATTTAGCCTTAATGTGTACAACAGTGGTCGTTAAATATCCTAATAATCAATCAATAATCAATAAGGCTAAAGATAATGGCCATGTATGTGACATAACAGGGTGCATGGATGATATGGGCTTCTAGGCCATAATAGTAGCGTGTTCAGTTAAGGCCCAGTCACACCTTGACGTTTCAGCCAGCTTATGCCGATTTTTGGATAATTTGTGTAAAACGCTGGTACACGTCGAAGACGTTATGGGTAAGTTTTGATAACATTGAGAGCATGCCGAAAAAGACTGCCATGCGTCGTAGTACGCTGGCTTTAAACGTTGTACTTTTCGGTTGTCCTCAAATTTTCCATGCTTCAAATTTTAAGACTTATGCCAGCGTATGACTCACATGTTCCGCATAACGCTGGCCATAAGTTGTAGGCACGTTACGCGATCGTTGACACTCGTCGACACATGTTACTTGTAAGTTACTCAAGTCGAAACACGTCGAGTTAATGTTTAGCGTACCCGAAACTTATTTCTAACCTATGAGTAACGTGTTGTAGGCACGTTACGCGATCGTTGACACACGTCAACACACGTTACTTGTAAGGTCATCATAAGTCGAAACACGTCGAGGTAATGGTTAGCGTCAGTGTTCCAGACTCCCTGGTTTTTTTTTTCTTCATTATGACGGTGATGTTGACACTTCGATTTCTAGTGCGGTTATAATATCATATCAATAATAGGCTGCCGCTCAACAATTTAAATCATAACCGCACTAGAAATCGAAGTGTCAACATCACCGTCATGCCGAAGAAAAAAAAAAAAAACAGGGAGTTTGGAACACTGACGCTAACCATTACCTTGACGTGTTTCGACTTATGAGCACCTTCCAAGTAACTTTTGTCGACGTGTGCCATCGTTCGCATATAGTGCGTACTGCGTACAACTTATTCCCATCGCATGCGGAATGTGTGAGGCATACGGCAAGTACGTCGTAAAATGTTTAACACGTTTAAAATTACAAGACGTACTCCACTTCATACGACGTATGAAAGCGTACTTTAGCGTTCTATTCACGTATACCAAACTTACCCATACCGTATTCGACGTGCGCCAGCGTTTTAGATGCATTTTTCAGAGGTCGGCATACACTGGCAAGATCGCCAAGGTGTGACTGCGATGTTGACACTTCCATTTCTCCGGCGGTTATGATTTAAATCGTTGTGCGGCAGCCTTTTAATAGGCTACGTCATGTCATCTTCGGCGATATGTGCAGCGCGCTATGCATGAGTTAGACTATCGTTGGGCAGAGGTTGTGAAGGCCGACAACAGGCTAAGCATTCGTTGGTATAAGTTATCTATAAGACAACGAAACGTTCTGTGTCCGTTACTAGTATGTTATGCATATGACCAACTCATTATGAATACGTCCGAATCTTGAAAAAAAAACACCAGAGTTCAACGTCAGCCAGCGTTTTACATACATTTTGATACGTTGCCATTGCTGGCAAAATGATCTCTCGGACTCTCTGGAAAATCCTCTATTTCTCTTTGCCGACGACTCCACCCTCTGCCGTACCATCTGTCATCCCTCAGACTGGCAAGCAGCAGCTTCTTCGCTCACTGCAGATCTGGATAAAATCACAAACTGGTCCAACACGTGGAACATGTCTTTCAATCCACACAAATCTCACACTCTCACTATGTCTCTTCGAAAGGACCGTTTACAAAACCCCCCCATCCACTTTCTCAACAATCCTCTGGAAGAAGTCTTTTCTTTCAAGCTTCTGGGTCTCACTATCTGCCATGACCTTTCCTGGGAAAGTCACATTTCCAACCTTGCCTCAAAAGCCAGTCGCCGACTGGGAATCCTCCGTCGTGCAAAGTCCTTCCTCGGCCCTCTTGAGCTCCTGACTACTTACAAAGCTTTTGTCCGTAGCCTGATGGAGTACTGCTCTCCCCTCTGGGCTGGTGCTCCTGCCTCCCACCTTTCTCGACTTCACGCTGTCGAAACCAGGGCTTTTAAGATCATTGGCATCTCCCGCAATGAAGCTGAGTCTTTGGGCCTCTCACTCAATCACCGCAGGTTGGTCGGTGGTCTTTCTGTCTTCTACCGACTCCTCTCCAGCCTTGCCCCCCTGCTCTCTCTGCGATTTGTCCCAACCACATTTCCACAGGGCGCTCAAGGTCCGCCAACAACCCCCTTCTGGTAAAACTACCAAAATCACGAATCACTGCTCATCTTCACTCTTTCATTCCTCTTTTTTCCCGCCTTTGGAATAAACTTCCTCACTCTATTCTTTCCCATTCTTCCCTCCAGGCTTTCAAAACAGCTGTTCACCACCACCTCTTATCTTCCCCCATCCAAATCCTCGATCTTTTCTACCCCCGATAATCCACCCAAGCCCACTTCCTTCAATTCTCCTGCTTTCCTTCCTGAAAGTCCCTGTAATGTCCATCTTCTCCTCGCCATGTTCCCCGTCCCATCCCCATCCCTCTCCCTTCCACAGTTCACCTGTGTCTGTTCCCCAATGTTTTGTCCCTTCCACTCCCACCCCTCTTGTCTCATGCCTCCTTGCTGTGAGTTGTGTGTTAACTCTCATACGAGCCTCGACCAAGGTATACAAAAAAAAAAAAAAAAAAAAAAAAAAAAAAAAAACGTCAAGGTGTGACTGGGCCTTTAACAATGGTATTGTGATGTTTTTGGCTTATATGGGGTAAGAGAGCCACTCTCTTGTATAATATTGTTATTCCACAGTATTTTGTTGAGTTAAGTGTACGGTGTTCACGTAAAGGCCCTGTCACACCTTGACGTTTTAGCCAGCAATGGCAACGTATAAAAATGTATGTAAAACGTCGGCGTACGCTGAAGTTTTGAGTTTTTTTTTTTAAGTTTTGGTCGTATTCATAACGTGTTGGTCGTATGCATAACATATTAGTAATGGGCACAGAACGTTTCGTTGTGTTATGGATAAGTTATACCAACGAATGCTTAGCCTGTTGTCGGCATTCACAACCTATGTCGGCATTCAAAGGGCGGAGGAGCTCCTTGTGAGCCAAAGGCCATCCATATCTAGTGCCCAACTGTGTCTGCGGACGTCCTCCTGCAGTTGGGTTACTTCTTATTAGGAGGTTGGTGGCAGGATTTGCACTCCGGCCACCGTAAAACGCTTCATTCCGCAAAACGCAAAAACGCAAAAAAATCTGAAAACCCACTCCGTGGGAGTACCTCCTGTGCAGCTTCCCTTCGCAGGGCAGCTCACCGGATGACGGGATTGGGGCAAAGCCTTCGGGACCCCCAATCTTTGATAGGAGGGAAACCACGGGGTAACATCCCTGGGTCAGATTGCGGGAGAGTGTGTCGGAGTGGTGCTGAGGTGTCATCCACCAGACGGCGGTCTCCTTGGGTTAACCTGAGGCGGTCCCTTCGGGTGGGTGCCTGGAATGTCCTATCCCTAAGAGAGGATGATCACCTGTCTCTATTATCATCTGAGCTCAAGCGTTTGGACATCGGGATTGCAGCTCTCTCTGAGGTTCGGAGACCGGATTGCGGCGAGATAATGGTGGGTGGTTTCACCTACTATTGGTCTGGTCGCTCTGATGGTTACCATACCCAAGGAGTTGCTGTAGCTGTGTCCAATAAGCTGACCCCAATGATAATTGAGGTAACACCGGTCAACGAGCGTATTATGAGATTAAGGATTCGCCACTCCTTAGGTGTCATTTCCCTGGTCTCTGTTTATGCTCCGACTGAGGCGAGTGATCTCACCGTGAAGGACACATTCTACGCCACGCTCGAGTCTGTGGTTGATCAGTGCCCCAGACGAGATACACTTCTAGTCTTGGGGGATTTCAATGCATCGACTGGAACTGATAGGGATGATTATGAGGTGTGTGTTGGTCCCCATGGGTCAGGAACTATGAACCAGAATAGCACTAAGTTCCTTGACTTTGCAAGAAGTCATGGACTTAGGGTGGCTGGTTCATGGTTTCAGCGCCCGCAAGCTCATCGCTGGACTTGGTATTCCAACGCTGGTGGTGTGGCAAAGGAGATTGACCATGTCCTCATTGACGGTCGTTGGAGGATGATCCAGAACTGCAGGGTCTACCGGAGTGCTCAGTTCCTCAATACTGACCACAGGCTTGTTGTAGCAACTCTAAAGCTGCACCTTAAATCCTGGAGAATGGTACCATCCCAGCCTAGGCTGGATGTTGCCAAGCTCAGGGATGAGAGAGTAGCTGAGGAGTTTGCGAACAGGCTGAGTGGACACTTGGAGGCTCTGGGTGCTTTGGGGGTCCTGAAGAGTTGTGGAGCACCTTCAAGACCACCGTCCTTGATGTTGCCGGTGGATGCCTTGGAGTTCACCGCAGGGCAAAGAAGAATTTTGTCTCTCAAGGGACACTGGATACCATTGACCAGAGTCGCAGGGCCAGGCTGAATGGCAGAGCTGAGCTGTTCAGGGAGCTGAGGCGTAAAACTGTACGTGCACTGAGGGTGGACAAGGAGGCCTATGTGCGAGGAATCTGTGAGGGGGTAGAGCATCACCTGTGGACAGGTGATTCTCGTCCCGCTTACAGGGGAATTCGCGCATTACGTTCATCCAAGCCCATCCCTCGGAGCACTGCAGTTCGAGAAGAGAGTGGTAGGCTCTTGACAGAGGAGTCTGAAGTGAAGGCCCGCTGGGCCGGTTACTTTGAGCGGTTGTACTAGGCTGATCCCCCAGCTGTCGAGTTGGACGTCAAGGGTGTTACAATCCCTGTTGCTGACCCTCGAATCAACTGTGGTCCACCATCGCTTGTGGAAACACGGGCTGCGGTGAACCAGTTGAAACGGGACAAAGCTCCAGGGATCTGTGGCATCCATGCTGAACTTCTCAAGGCTGGTGGAAATGCTGCACTTGTGTCGTTGCATGCAGTTTTGTGCTCTGCCTGGAACACAGGCATCATCCCAACTGACTGGAAGAGGGGCCTTGTTGTCCCTCTCTGGAAAGGGAAGGGTGATCGCCAAGACTGCAACAACTACCGAGGGGTGATGCTGCTCTCAGTGCCGGGCAAAGTCTTTGCTCGGATAATTCTTGATAGGGTTCGCCACCATCTGCTTGAGCACCAGCGTCCAGAGCAGTCAGGCTTTACACCAAAGAGGTCAACGATTGACCGTATCCTTGCACTTCGTGTCCTCACCGAACGCAGACGAGAGTTTCGGCAGGGGCTGCTTGCACCCTATGTTAATCTCTGTAAAGCGTTCGATTCAGTGAATCGGGATGTCCTCTGGAGGATTCTTGGTCTTTGTGGGGTGCCCCCGAAACTGATCGATCTGATGTCTGAACTCTACTCTGGTACTGAGAGTGCTGTGAAGTGTGGTGGTACCATCTCTGACTTATTTCTAGTTGTTATAGGAGTTCGTAAGGGATGTGTACTTGCCCCCACACTTTTCAGCACTTGTATGGACTGGATTTTTGGGAGGATGTCGGAGAGATCAAGTTGCGGTGCATCGTTTGGCAATGTCAAGATCTCGGACCTTGATTTTGCAGATGATGCAGTCATCTTTGCGGAGACTTTAGACATCCTCTTGGGGGCCCTCGAGGTGCTGAATGAGGAGTCGGAGCCGTTGGGATTACGGATTTCTTGGGTCAAAACAAAGATCCAGGCTTTCGGTGACATATTGGATGCTGCTGTCCTGTCTGTGTCTGTTTGTGGTGAGGATGTTGAGGTCGTGGATAGATTCACTTACCTTGGCAGTGATATTCATGTCTCCGCAGGTTGTGAGCCGGAGGTCAATAGACGTCTGGGTCGGGCCTGGGGAGTCATGGATTCACTGGATCATGGGGTGTGGCGCTGCCGGTACCTGTGCGGGAGGACGAAAGTCCGAGTCTTCAGGTCCTTGGTACTTCCAGTCTTGCTCTATGGGTGCGAGACTTGGACTTTGACCAAGGATCTGAGACGGAGACTTAATTCCTTTGGTACCAGGTCTCTTCGGAGAATCCTTGGCTATCGCTGGTCGGATTTTGTGTCCAACGAGCGGTTGCTGAGAGAGACTCGGATGAGATTTGTTACCTGCATAGTCCGTGAGCGTCAGTTGCGGCTGTATGGACATGTGGCTCGTTTTCCTGACGCTGATCCTGCTCACCAGATTCTCTCAGCGAGGGAGTCTCATGAGTGGAGGAGGCCAGTGGGCTGACCACGTGCCTCATTGTTGCAGCAGGTTGACCATCATCTCAAGGAGATGGGGATGGGCCTGGCATCTGCCTGGGGGATGGCCAGACGGAGGCCCCTGGAGTACCGGCGGAAAGTGGACGCAGCGATGCGCTGTTCTGGCACATGCTCCCATACCTGACCTGACAACCTATGCCCAACGATAGTTTAACTTAGGCATAGTGCGCTGCACGTATCGCCGACGAACTCGTGGCATAGCCTGTTAAAAACCGGCCGCACGCCGATTTAAATCATAACCGCCTGAAAATTGGAAGTGTCAATATCGCAGTCACACCTTGACGATTTAGCCAGCGTATACCGACCTATGAAAAATGTGTGTAAAAAGCTGGCACACGTTGAATACGGTATGGGTAAGTTGTGTATACGTTAGGAGCACGCTGAAAAACGAGGAAGTACGCTGTCATATTCCGTGGTACGTCTAGTACGTCGTGAAATTTCAAGCATACTGAAAATTTTACGTCGTACTCGAAGTATGGCTCACAAGTTCCGCATACACTGGCATAAGTTCTCTGCACGCTCCACGATCGTTGACACACGTCAGACACACGTTACTTGTAAGTTACTCATAAGTCGAAACACGTCGAGGTAATGTTTAGCATACCCGAAACATAATTTTTAACCTATGAGTAGCGTGCTTTGAACCTATGTGTAACGTATCTCAAACGCACATTGTCGTATGTAGACGAATTTGATGTCGTCTTCCGGACGACCACAGAACTTACTGAACGTGTTTCTAACTTACATCTATCGTATAATGGCGTATTGGCAGCGTTTAGGGGAATTGGTATATACAAATGGGCTTCACAAGAGGAACCCGTCAGTGTTCCAGACTCCATCTTGAGTAGATGTCAATGTCAGTAGTATCAGTAGTAGTAGAAGTGGTAGTAGTAGTAGTAGGTGAGCGTGTCAGTCGTAGTAGTAGTAGGTGAGCGTGTCAGTAGTAGTAGTAGTAGTAGTAGTAGGTGAGCGTGTCAGTAGTAGTAGTAGTAGTAGTAGTGGTAGTATTGATAGTAGTAGGTCCATGTCAGTAGTCGTGGGTGAGTATGGTGGGGAGGGTGTGGGTGATGATGGATCCTCGTTGCGTCCACGAATAGGAGACTACTTTGCAGCATTGTTTGATGTTCTTTTCGGCTAATTTTTTTTTCTCATTCCCACGATGAACTATTTTTTTGTTTCAGTTTTAAAAATATTCAAAACGACTTGGACAAATGCATAATGTACTAGTAATGAACACAGAACGCTTCGATAACATATAGATAAGTTATACCAACGATTGATTAGCGTGTTTTAGGCGTCCACAACCAATGCCCAACGATAGTCTAACGTAAGCATAGCGTGGCAACGTATCGTCGACGATTACGTAAGGTTTTCTATTCATAGGCTGCAACTTCATTTTAAATAAATGGCTGTCACTCGCCTATTGTTTTTGGACGCTGGTGCTCGGCAATTGAAATCGTTTCCCTTGAACTATTAAATCGCTTCCACAGCACTGCAGTTACGGCACCAACAGCAACAGGCTCAGTGCCAGCCTCATGCCAGGCTCAAGCGGATCCCTGTAGAAGGTGTACTGCTTGGTTATCCTTGGACCCACTCTGGCTAGCAGCTCGTCGAACATCGCTGGAGGCATTCGCAGAAGTTGATGAAGGATGCATGGTCCTCGTTCCGGAGTTCCACCATGAGCTGGTCATATATGCCGCAATGGCGTCTCCTCCCAATCCATGGTCTCACCCAGTTCCTTCTCCTCCGTTCACGTCTTCTTCTCCCGGCTCTATTGGCACGCAACTGGTGCAGTGTCAACTCGATTAGGTCATGTTGATGTTGGAGGACAGGTAGGTATTGTCGTCTCAGCCTTGCCGTATCCTCCATCTCTCGGAATGACAAGGACATGTACTCACCACAAAGTCTAAAAAAAAAGACGGGTTCCTCCTGCGAAACCCCCTTTTTATATTGTTGTGGTTGAGGAAATTCGCAAACCACCATTCAGGTCCCGTAGGTGAGATATCTCTGTAAGTACATGTGTAGTTAGCCCCAAACCCGTTGTTTAGAGGGAATAAATGTGATTCATTCGGGCTGCGAGCCTTTAAGATAGCCGTTTTTTTGTTCTATCTTTATTTTGAACCAACCACGTCTCAACCGCCATCACACAACAACCACCAACCGCAACGCCGCTTCACAACAACAACAACTCCGCCAACAGCCACGACCTTTACCGTCACGGCTCGCTCCCGTAAACATCGCATCACCGCCATTCCAAGCGTCGCCATGGCCATAAACCACCACAATAAACCCTCCACCACCTTCACCTCTCCTCTTTCTACCGCCATTCCCACACCGCTTGTGGGCACCGAGCGTCAGGCTGTCCTGGCCTCGTGCGGGACGCGCGCTGAGCCGCAGGTGCAAAAAGCGGCCTTTCCGAGGAAAAGTCAGATCAGGAATGATACACGCCCACTTCCGATCCCTCCAATCATTAAGCGCAGGGCGATTTGGCCCCGCCTCCAAGCGCGTCGGAGTAGAATCTATACATGCAAATTCGAGGATCAGGGGAGGTTCACGCCCACTTTTCCTCCGTCCAATGGGTGAGCGTGGCTCCGCCCCCGAGCTCATCCTGATCCGGAAATTTGCATATGGATTCTCCTGCCGTACTATAAAGCGCTGAGCGCGGGGCGAATTCAGTCAGTTTCTGTTTCGGGCTCGGGCGAGTTGGAGATGTGTGGCGGCGGCGAAGTGTGGCAGCAGCAGTCAAGACGGGTCTGGAGGAGAGTCGGTCTGTCGGGGTTCGGAGTCTGTCGGGGAGCTGCAGAGAGGTGAAGCCGGGAACGCGGTCGAGGGCGCAGTGGAGTCGCTCGTCGCGGGACCCAAGCAAGCCAGCTATCCTCTTTCCCCAGAGCATCAACAACCCCCTCTGTTTTCCCCCGCACTGAGATAGTGCGAAAAGGGGGCCCCGTTCCCACCCCATTCCAAGCAGTGCCAACAAAACCCGCGGAGGAGCGCGGAGTCGGGGCACCGCCGCCATTTTGCGGCTCATCACAAGACGGGTAGGCTCCACGCAGTCTCGGCCCCAGGCCCGTCTGCCCCCTTGTCGTAGAGGGTGGCCCTTTTTCTGTTGCTTTTGAGTATATGTGTTGTCGGCGCCGTCTGTAAAGTAAAACTGTGTAAGTGTTGCCGTGTGCTCGCGTAGTCGGTAGTAGATCTGCATTGTGTTTCTTTTGTTGCAATTGCTTTTGGTGCATAATTGTTGTGTTCCTTTTATTACATTTGCTTTTGGTGCATAATTGTTATAATTGTATATGTGTGCTTTCCGTTTGCCGCGGAATAAATGTGCCTTATGTTGACCTGTTTTTCCCGTTTCGCTTCGTCTTTTCTTTTATTGAATCTCCATCATACTTCACGTAAAGGGTTGGTCGTGGGCTAAATATGCCCGATAATTAATCGGAACCGTCGAGGTTGACGATAACACCGCTCGGTTATCCCGATAGTACGGAACGGGTCACTTAAAGTGGCCCGTGTCCGAAGTCCACCTGCGGCGAGGTGCGATCGCCCGGTCTACCCTCCGTGTGGGTACTTAGGTAGGTCGAATTTGACAAACAACCCTATCCCACGCGGGGGGCCGATTGGCACGATTGTGGTGAGGCCGAAAGGCCCACCCGTGACTAATTCCCGGCGTTAGTCCGAGAGGGTCACGACGGAATTGTCCGTCCGGTGGGCGACGTGCCGCGATTCTAGTTACGTGGCCGCTCGCACGCCGGCGGGCGCGAATTTGCAACAATATACCAATTCCCCTAATCACTGCCAATACGCCATTATACGGTATCTGGAAGTTAGAAACGCGTTCATTAAGTTCTGTTGTCGTCCTGAAGACGTCAAATACGTCTACGTCTTATTCAAGTAACGTGTTGCGAAGTGTGAACAACGTTCGTGTAGTGTGCTTACAAAACGTTACTCATAGGTTAGAAATAAGTTTCGGGTACGCTAAACATTACCTCAACGTGTTTCGACTGATGAGTAACTTACAAGTAACGTGTGTCGACGTGTGTCAATGATCGCATAACGTGCCTACAACTTATGGCCAGCGTAGTGGAACATGTGAGTCATGCGCCGGCATACGTCATAAGATTTCAAGCATGCAAAAATTTGAGGACAACCCAAAAGTACAACGTTTAAAGCCAGCGTACTGCGACTTATGGGAGTTTTTTTTCAGCGTGGTCTTAACGTATACAAAACGTACCCGTAACGTATTCGACGTGTGCCAGCGTTTTAGACAAATTTTTCATAAATCGGCAAACGCTGGCTAAATCGTCAAGTTGTGACAGCGGCTTAAGCAGATATGTGTTGTGATTGTGGAGATCCTTGTCAAATAAATGTTATTTTCTGCTTCTACATTCTTAACGATAGCCATTTCCCGCACCTCTCAGCACAGAACACACCTTCCCGGCTTATCACATCTCAGCGCAAGAATGCTTTGTCTCTGTGTCTCTCTGTGTGTCTGTCTCTCTCTCTCTCTCTCTCTCTCTCTCTCTCTCTCTCTCTCTCTCTCTCTCTCTCTCTCTCTCTCTCTCTCTGTCTCTGTCTCTCTCTGTCTCTCTCTGTCTCTCTCTGTCTGTCTCTGTCTGTCTCTGTCTGTCTCTGTCTGTCTCTGTCTGTCTCTGTCTGTCTCTGTCTGTCTCTGTCTGTCTCTGTCTGTGTCTGTGTCTGTGTCTGTGTCTCTGTCTCTGTCTGTGTCTGTGTGTCCGTGTCCGTGTCCGTGTCCGTGTCCGTGTGCGTGTCTGTGTCTGTGTCTGTGTCTGTGTCTGTGTCTCTGTCTCTCTCTCTCTCTCTCTCTCTCTCTCTCTCTCTCTCTCTCTCTCTCTCTCTCTCTCTCTCTCTCTCTCTCTCTCTCTCTCTCTCTCTCTCTCTCTCTCTCACGTTTCCTGTACCTCCTGGACTTATTCGAGCCAGTTTTGTGCACATCCTGTAGGGATGTCTGCACCAGATGGTCCATCAATCATCGTTAAAGGCGACAACGCACAACAACATTTTCCGGCAATGCCCTCCACTCTCATCCATGGGGGCCAACCCCGAATTGTCACTTGACATTTGGGGTAACGAACACACCAATCATGGGTGGAGAAGAGGGACTTCACCATTGACAGGAGTGGTGGGCCGCGAAGGGGAAGGAGACCCCCCAAATAAAAGGAGAGAACCCAGGAGAGCTATGGACTGCCTGTCTGTCGTCTTCTTGTTTTTTTTATTGGAATGAAGTTCAGAACATTTCGTCTTGAAGACTTTTTCATCTTTCATCTCTTTGACTTTGGTCTTCCTGGAATTCAAGTTCTTCAGTCCTTGCATTTCTTTGGTGTTCTGATCCAATTTCAACTCCGACTCCTCTCACCTCCACGACCTTGAGCTTTCGCCCAGCTTTGGAGTCTTCACCTTGTCATCGCCCGAGCATTCCCACCAAAACCTGCTCCGAGTCCGCACTGTGAATGTCATCATTCTCAGGCACGTGGAGAGACACGGCAATTCAATGGCATGCAGAGCAGAGCCAAGGTGGAGCGAGGACTCAGACATGGACGGACATTTATGCTAACGTTACCGCTGGCACTAGCTTAACCGAGCTAGAGCAACGTGCGAAGGAGCTCAGTTCGTCCCTATCTTTATCGTTTTCATCCCTCCCTTCCATCGTCAGATGTGTTATTGGCACCATCATTACAGAAGTGATAAGTGCCGTTGAAGACATTCAATGGCTCAAATGACAAGTTGGAGAAAATGAGAATGTACAGTACTTTTGCCTTGTAAATGTGCTTGCAAATTGCCTCCTTGTAAATTCATGTTTTGCTTGAATACATCATATAAAGTAGAAGGGCACTCGGTAAAGCGCATACCTCCACCACGCAATGCCGAATCCAGTGGAACATATCCGGACCCAATACCTTTTTTGAAATATCGTGCTATATATCGTTTTCAGCCCCATCTTTCAACGATGAAGAATCACTTCAAAAATTTATTCTCGCAGCCGGATCTGGAGCTTCACCAAAATCGAATCAATTCGTCCTTGTCACACACCCAACCTGTCCATCAAGTTTCATACAAATCCATCCACAACTTTTTGAGATATCCTGCCCCCCACTGCCGACGGAGAATATTTCAATGATAATTGTGATGTTTCGGTAACGTGGTATGGTAGCCATCTTGGATTGAATGCAAAAAATGAAAACATTATATCTGTGAATCCGCTGATTGGAAAAAATTTTAAAACTCGGCATATCTCATTTTACTCCCAATGGGGAATAAAGGATTGTGAGGATGATGTCATCGGTGAAGTGGTAGGCCAGCCATAAATGTTTTCATTAAAATTCTTATTTACCATTGAGATTCAGTGGGTATGTCCAGGCAGTAACATTTTTACAAAGGCCTAAGTCACATTTGTTCTACGGCGAGGATATGGCAGCCGTACGCCCTCTGAATTGACAGAAACGTGCGGCGGCCGCAGAGTTTGTGTGGTGGCCTCAGGGTGGCCCTACGCCGTTTGTCTATCTTTTACAGGCCGTAGGGGTCGCCGTGGAATTATAACGCGGAGTTATACCTTTTTTCATTTCTACGTTTGCCGTAGCAATTCGACAAGCCGAAACAAAAGAACTGGTAAAAAAAAAACCCACTCGTTACCGTCCGTCTGGCTGCACGTTCGCCTTAGGGCCCCCCTGCGGTCCCCCTGCGGTCGCCTTGCGGGCACCTTGCGTCTGCCTTGAAAATTCTATGGCCGCCGCAGGAACGCCCTAAGGTCACCGTGCGACATCAAATTAAAGTCCGTACGGCACCCCCACATTTTCGGTCTCCACAATTTATAAATACGCCGTGCGGCTCCCCGAAAAAAAAAAAAAACATATGTGACTGCTACATTGTGTGACCGTGGAAATACTGCGGCCGCCCTATAATTGCTAGTGGCCGTAGATTTTGTAGACCCTACGGCCGCCGTGCCAAATGTGACTAAAGGCCCAGTCACACCTTGATGTTTTAGCCAGCTTATGCCGATTTTTGGAAAATTTGTCTAAAACGCTGGTACACGTTGAATACGTTATGGGTAAGTTTTGATAACATTGAGAGCACGCTGAAAAACACTGCCATACATCGTTGTACGCTGGCTTTAAACGTTGTACTTTTCGGTTGTCCTCAACTTTTTCATGCTTGAAATTTTAAGACATGCCAGCGTATGACTCACACGTTCCGCATAACGCTGGCCATTAGTTGTAGACACGTCACGCGATCGTTGACACACGTTGACACACGTTACTTGTGAGTTACTCATAAGTCGAAACACGTCGAGGTAATGTTTAGCGTACCCGAAACTTATTTCTAACCTATGAGTAATGTGTTGTACTCACGTTACGCGATCGGTGACACAGGTCGACACACGTTACTTGTAAGGTGCTCAGAAGTCGAAACACATCAAGGTAATGGTTAGCGTCAGTGTTCCAGACTCCCTGGTTTTATTTTTTAATTTTATTTTTTTTCTTCCTTCCTTCGGTATGATTGTAATTTTGACACTTCGATTTCTAGTGCGGTTATAATATAATATAATTAATAGTCTGCCGCTCAACGATTTAAATCATAACCGCACTGTACACTGAACACCGTCATACCGAAGAAAAAAAAACCTGGGAGTCTGGAACACTGACGCTAACCATTACCTTGACGTGTTTCGACTTATGAGTACCTTTCAAGTAACGTGTGTCGATGTGTGTCAATGATCGCATATCGTGCGTACAACTTATTCCCATCGCATGCGGAGCGTGCGTCATACGGCAAGTACGTCGTAAAATTTTCAACATGTTTAAAATTACAAGACGTACTCCACTTACTACGACGTATGATAGCGTACTTTAGCGTTTTATTCACGCATACCAAACTTACCCATACCGTATTCGATGTGCGCCAGCGTTTTAGACGCATTTTTCAGAGGTCGGCATACGCTGGCAAGATCGCCAAGGTGTGACTGCGATGTTGACAATTCCATTTCTCTGGCGGTTATGATTTGAATCGTTGTGCGGCAGCCTTTTCATAACCTACGCCACGTCATCGTCGGCGATGCGTGCAGCGCGCTATGCCTAAGTTAGACTATCGTTGGGCATAGGTTGTGAAGGCCGACAACAGGTTCAGCATTCGTTGGTATAAGTTATCTATAACACAACGAAACGTTCAAAGTCCGTTACTAATACGTTGTGCATACGACCAAGTCGTTATATTATGAATACGTCCGAATCTTTAAAAAAACACATCAAAAGTTCAACGTAAAGGCTCGGTCACACCTTGACGTTTTAGCCAACGTATGCTGATTTTTGAATTTTTTTTCTAAAACGCTGGCACACGTTGAATACGTTATGGGTAAGTTTTGATAACATTGAGAGCACGCTGAAAAACACTGCCATACGTCGTTGTACGCTGGCTTTAAACGTTGTACTTTTTGGTTGTCCTCAAATTTTTTCATGCTTGAAATTTCACGAAGTATGCCGGCGTATGACTCACACGTTCCGCTACGCTGGCCACAACTTGTATGCACGGTCTGCGATCGTTGACAGACGTCAACACATGCTACTTGTAAGTTAATCATAAGTTGAGACACGCCGAGATAATGTTTAGCGTACCCGCAACTTATTTCTAACCTATGATTAACGTGTTGTTGGCACGTTACGCGATCGTTGCCACACATTGACAGACGTTACTTTTAAGTTACTCATAGGCTGAAAGACGTCGGTATAATGGATCGTCCTTGCATCAGTGTCCACGGCCACGGCCAGGACACTTATTTGCAGCATTCTTCAAACTTTTCTTAGGCATGACGAGGATGTTCACACTTCGATGTCTAGCTTGGCTATGATTCCAATTGTCCATCGGCAGCGTCTATTTAAAATAGTCGAGTTTGATCGTTTTAACACGTTCAGAAGAAACGCTTCAAATTTCAAAACCCCAGCGTCAAAAAACAAAGGCGAGTGACAGCAATTTAAATCGTTCATTGTAAACAATGAAAATAGCTGAGTGGTACCGTTTAAAAGTGGTTGAGTGTAAAAAAATCCAATTGTTGAGCGCAAGCATCTACTTTCAATAGTGGAGTTTGAGCGATTTAGCACGTTCAATAGAAACGATTGAAATTTCCGAGAGCCAGCGTCAAAAAACAAAGGCGAGTGACAGCAATTTAAATCGTTCATTTTAAACAATGAAAATAGCTGAGTGGTACCGTTTAAAAGTCGTTGAGTGTAAAAAAAAAATCCAATTGTTGAGCGCAAGCATCTACTTTCAATAGTGGAGATGCAGCCATTTAAATCGTTGAGTGGCAGCCTATGAATAGCAAATCCTACGTCACCGGCAAAGATAAACTGCCGCACAATATGGATAAGTTAGGCTATCGTTGGGCATAGTTTGTGAACGCCGGCTTCACGATAATTATTCGTTGGTATACCGTATCTATAAGTAATCAAAGCGCTCTATGCACATTATTAGTTCATTGTGCATTTGTCCAACCCGTTATGAATAGACCTAAATCGTAAAAACAAGCTATAGCTCATTGTTGAAAAAGCCCCATAAAAAATTAGCCGTGAAGAACTTCGAACAATGGTGAAAAGATGTCTCCTACCCGTGGACACGCGGACGCAAGGACGATCCATCATAACCCACACCCTCCCCCTCACACTCACCTACTACTGCCAACATGAACAAACTACTACTAATACTAATACTGATACTGATACTGATACTGTTACTGCTGACATGGACATCGACTCAAAAAGGACTCGAAAACACTGTTGGGTTCCCCTTTTATGAGCAGCATTTTTATATACCATTTCCCAAAACCGCTGGGAACACGTCTTTATATGGCAGTTGTAAGCTAGAAACACGTTCATTTATTTTTTTTTGTCGACCGGAAGACGTCATTGGAATACGTCTACATACGTCAATGTGTGTTGGGACTACGTAAAGAATTGGTTCAAAGCACGTCAAACATAAGTTAGAAATAAGTTTCGCGTAAAAAAGACATTACTGCGACGTGTTTCGACTTATGAGTAGCTTATAAGTAGCCTTTGTGGACGTGTGTAAGCGTCCACATATCGTGTGTAAAACTTATCCCCATCGCATGCGGAACGTGTGTCATACGCCGAGTACGTCGTAAAATTTTGAACATGTTTAAAATTTCTTGACGTACTCTACTTACTACGACGTATGATAGCGTACTTTAGCGTTCTACTCACGTATACCAAACTTACCCATACCGTATTTGACGTTCCCCAACGTTTTAGACACATTTTTCTTAGGTCGGCATACGCTGGCAAGATCGCCAAGGTGTGACCGCGATGTTGACACTTCCATTTCTACGGCAGTTATGATTCGAATCGTTGTGCGGCAGCCTTTTGATAGGCTACGTCACGACATCGTCGGCGATGCATGCAACGCGCTATGCCTAAGTTAGACGATCGTTGGGCATAGGTTGTGTAGGCCGACAACAGGTTCAGCATTCGTTGGTATAAGTTATCTATAAAACAACGAAACGTTCTGTGTCCGTTACCAATGCGTTATACATCAGACCAAGTCGCTATGAATACGTCCGAATCTTTAAAAAAAAACATCAAAAGTTCAACGTAAGCCAGCGTTTTACATACATTTTAATACGTTGCCATCGCTGGCTAAAACGTCAAGGTGTGACCGGGCCTTAAGCCAGCGTTTTACATAAATTTTAATACGTTGCCATTGCTGGCTAAAACGTCAAGGTGTGACTGGGCCTTTAGGCCTAAATGAGCATTTGTCATTAAATATTCAACAAACCGATTTATTATGAGATTGCGGAGAACACAAATTAATAAAATGTACAATTTTTTTTGAACTGTCGGTTTCGGCAAGTTTAGTTCGAGCACAAAGCAGATGCGGATGGACTTTGCATTTTGAAATGCTTTCTAGATTGGAATGATGTTGTGTGAAATTAAAATATAGAGAGATCGAGTTTAACGTTGAATGGGAAAATTATGTGAGGGTTTCCACCCATGACAATCGTGGATTCGGCATTTGCAGATTCACAATTGACATCACTGAAATATTACCCGCCTTAATTCTGTTAGTCAGCTGCAGTGAGTTTTTTGCCCAAGTCATTCACGATCCAGCTGTTTCAAATAACATTATATCTGTGATATAATGCATTATACATTAGCACATTAGCACATGCATTATACATTTTTTGTACATTAGCACCACAAATCGCTCTTGCAGTAACATTATATCTGTGATAGCCCCTCCCCAGAGAAGATTGGTCAAACCTTGTACGACATTAAACCAAGTCCACTCTGGTTACTCAATTTCAAGATATTATGTCGAACTTGCCCCACAGTTCTCATACCCACTCCTCCACGCCATCCGTCCCCCTCACCCACCCAGTGAATCTGTGTTGATAAACGGTTTGAATTAATGTGGTGTAGATGTAGCTCAGGATTTCTGGGCTGAATTGCCTCTTCCTGCATCCAAGTTCCTTGATCAAGATGTTTAAAGCCAGAAGTTATTGCTATGAATATATATATATATATATATATATATATATATATATATATATATATATATATATATATATATATATATATATATATATATATATATATATATATATATATATATATATATATATATATATATACGGCTGATACTTCGCCAATCAATGCAGAACTATTTTTTGATCAGTGGAGATATGTTAGTGCTGAAAAACACCATAAAAACCTACCTTCGGTGGATTTTCCTGTTGACAGTTTTGCTTGTCTTTGCTGCCTGCACCTTCACTTGTCCTGCTGCTGACCTCGACCCTTCTTCTTCTTCAGCAACACGATGAAGCGATGGAGACCGGCTACGCGAGCGTGGTGTGCTGGTCACGGACTGCCCACCTCCCACCGCACCACCTCCGTCAGCGAGCTGGCTAAGGAACTGTGGTGGCAGGCTCCGTACAGTGAGGGCCGGAGAGCGTGCGCTCCATGCCTCACGGCTCTCATCGCTTGAGATCCTCGTACTACGAACAGCACTGCTCCCAGCAGGTCCACCAGCCCCTGTTGCTGGCCCCGTCGTCGATGTTGCCGATACAGCAGCTGCCGCACGGCTACTCGACGACGATAGCAGATTGTTTTCACTCTCAGCCCGAGCCAGTATGCGGCCGTGCCCCGAGGGGAGATGCCGCCGGCGTGCGTTGTACGATGGAGCTTCTCGAAAAGGCACTGTTCAGACACAAGGAATAGGTCTAAGTAAATGGCAAACTCGCATGAAACTTGCTCCAAAAGTTGTTAATCACATTAAGCATATTTCCTAGACAACACAGTGTCTGCATTATATTCTCATACAGCCCAAATATGGTATAGGTGGTCAAATAAAAGTCACTTCGTCCCCAAATAATTAGTTTGGACCTCAGCCATCCTGTTGTCATTAGTGCAGCGGGTAAGCACAATAATTGTGCGTTTTATGAGAAAAGCATGAATTTTCTGACATAGTTAGTGAATATGTCAGAAAATTCATGCTTTCTGACATAGTTAGTGAATACCAAGTGGTTTCAAACTGTTCTACCATGGTGTGGATGGGAGGAGAAATGGTGTCGGGATAATCCTGAAGGAAGATCATGTCAAGAGGGTATTGGAGGTGAGGAGGGTGTCTGAACAAAAAGACAGGAAGCAGAGCTGGAGGTGGCAGAGTTAAAGATGCTGCGATTCTCGTTGGGAGTGACGAGGATGGACAGGATAAGAAATGAGTGTATTAGAGGGACAGCGCAGGTAGGACGGTTTGGAGACAAAGTGAGAGAGGCGAGATTGATATGGTTTGGACATGTGCACAGGAGGGAAACGGAGTATATCGGGAGAAGGATGTTGAAGATGGAGCCGCCAGGCAGGAGGAGAAGAGGAAGGCCAAAGAAGAGGTTCATGGATGCGGTGAGGGCGGACATGCGGGTGGTTGGAGTGTCAATGGAAGATGTGGAGGATAGAGCGAAATGGAGACGGTTGGTCCGCTGTGGCGACCCCTGACGGGAGCAAGCCGAAAGAGGAAGAAGAAGAAGAAGAAGTTAGTGAATACCATAAGGTTTATTTTGAGTTGTGGAGGGAAGTCAGATTTGACCTCTGAGGACCGTGAGAGGTCAAATCCAAGATGGCCGCCAGTCCACCGGGTCTAATGTTCAAACGCGTTTAATTTTGGATCTAAACAGTTAAAAAAAACATTTAAGGTGTCATTTCCAACTAAGTTTGGAATGGCCATTCGTTTGGTGATACTTTTGAGATCGCCAAGAGCCAAGGAAATGCATTTCGATCAAGGTCAAGGTCAAATTACGTTAAAAACTTTTGGACATTCTTTTGGAAAAGACAATGGATTGGACCGATGCAATATACCGAAACTTCGCTTCCATTTTGACACTATAGGGATAATAATACAAAAAAATTAACAGAATAGTCCCATGCTGCTTGTCTATTTAATACTTTATTAATTGCAATGATGATGATGGTAATGGTAGTGATCAAAATCTAACAGCCTCCAGAACAGAAGCACAGTGTAGTGCACTTGAGCGCAGCCCAGGTCAAAAAACCAGTAAAGACCAGTAGCTTACTGGTCAACTGGTACCAGTTGAAAACCAGTAGCCAACTGGTACCAGTAAAGCCAGTTGGTTTCTTACTGGTTTTAATATGGAAATTGGAATAGAGTGATATATTACCAGTTGAAATACATGTATTTAACTAACTGGTATCAACTGGGACCAGTACATTGTAACTGGTATCAACTGGGAGACCAGTACATTGCAACTGGTATCAACTGGGACCAGTACATTGCAACTGGTATCAACTGGAACCAGTAAGACTTTAACTGGTACAAATATGAGCTACTGGTTTTTTCAACTGGGAAATTGGAATTCTGACTGAATTTAACTGGTACCAGTTGAAACTAATAGAGACCAGTTAAAGACCAATTAGAACCAATAGAGACCAGTTGAAAATGTGTACTGGTTTTAACTGGTTTTTCGACCTGGGAGCTTTGGCACACTTGCACCGTCCAGTGCATCCTTTCTCACAGCGACAGCGGATCAATTCATGGCACGATTTTGATGCTTCGGGGAGAGTGGTCCAAAGTGGCTGCCACCCAGTTGTTTCCTTTGTTCAGCCCCAGTCAGATGGCTCTGGCATCTCTGGATCCAGGACCATTGCCTGGTTCCAACAGTTGGCCTGGTAGCAAGTGCGCTTGATGTGCTGTTTGAGTGCCGCCTGGGTTGGAGGAATGTTCTCTAGCGTTCTAGACTTCTGTGTGAAGAGCTGTTTCCTGGCATGATTCACTTCCGTGCTCTCACTGGTTCGGTTGTACATTAGCAACACAAATCGCTCCAGCAGTAACATTGATCCTTCACTGACCTCACTTGGCATGCATTGGAGTTCATTGAAAGCATCATTCACCTCTGGGAAAGACTTCCAAGTTTCCCAGGCAGTCTTCTTTCCTCTGCCAGCGAATACAGATACAGTGTCACACCCGGTGAAAGCGTGAAGGACTGGGAGAGTCAGACACTGTGTTGGATTCATTGTGGCAACCATTTCGTGAACAGCTATGTAATGAAAGCTTGACCCAACACCAAAGGCAACCCACAGCTCATTAGGAGCTGTCCTGCTGAATGAAGCTACAGCCAGTACTACCACATCAGTATCAACGGTACGTATGGTCACCTTCTTACACCCCTTTTGCACAGCATCTGCCACATGCAGAAGTAGACGAGTGTCGGCCTCCTCCTGCGAACATGGGGCAAGGCAGGCCAAGTATGACTCAGCCGGAGAGCAAAGGACTCCACTTCCATCTGTTGCATACAGTTCCTTGCCCTCTGCTTAAGGAAGATGAACAACTACGCGTGACAGGAAAGCAAACAATTCGGTTTTGTTATCATCGCATCGAAGGAAGTCCTTCCAGTTCTTTGGCATCACAGTAGAAGGAGCCACTCTTTTCCTGGTGTCCTTTCCCCTCTTCTGTCTTGTTTAGGCTTTGAGGCTGGCGGGTCGGTATACATCCCAGACAAGGTCGATGCGGCTGCTTTTCTCAAGTTGAGCAGAGATGTATGGTGCAAACACTCTTTCTCCATACTCTTGAAATGTTCTTGATGTTCCCAGATTTAGCATTTGAACCACAGCTGCACCATCAATATAATTGTTGCATCAGCCATAGGCACACCTCAAGCACACCCTCTGAGTGGCTAAATAACTAAATTCACCACAATGACACCACTCTGTATTCATTTGCAAATTTCAACTGATTGCTTATTTTTTTGATAAATTTTTACCTTAACCTTGACCTAAATTCATTCCTTGAATTCTGACATTCTCAAAGGTATCACCAAATGAATGGGCATCCCCAATTTAGTTGGAAATGACACCGTAAATGTTTTTCTGCGCAGTCTGGTTCCAAAATTAAGGACGTTTGAACATTAGACCCGGGTGACTAGTGGCCATCTTGGATTTGACCTCTCACTGTCCCCTCAGAGGTCAAATCTGACTTCCCTCCGCACATCCGAAAATAAACATTATGGTATGACCTAACTATGCCAGAAATTTCATGCTTTTCTCATAAAATGCACAATTTGTTAAAATATGAGAGCTCATCCACTGTACTACATCTCATCTTTCTGGTCAAGATGCAGACAAAAACAATATCTGCAAACAAACAAACAAACAAACAAGAAAACCCACCTCATGCCAAAAACTAAAACAAAATACAATGGTTGGAAAGTTCATCCTTTAGATTTGTGAGATGATGTTTTCTGGCTTGCGGCAGGATGGACACACTAGTTGCGAACATTGTGGAGTAACC
The DNA here is from genome assembly GCF_056783735.1 of Eptatretus burgeri. Classification (NCBI taxonomy): domain Eukaryota; kingdom Metazoa; phylum Chordata; class Myxini; order Myxiniformes; family Myxinidae; genus Eptatretus; species Eptatretus burgeri. The sequence continues at coordinate 13,365,275 of NC_140965.1, read as the reverse complement.
TAATTTTTGCCCTCGGTCAGATTAGCTTTTCAGGTTGAGAAAGCAAGCTGCTTGACCGCAACCACCTTCCCATATGATTTACAGTACAGTGAGGATGGACAGAATTGCTACAGATGGGATGGGATAAACCGGTGCATGGGAGAGAGAGTAGGCCTTTGTGAAAGTATTCCCAGGTGGAATCCATATCAGATGCTGTGGAGATTGCAGTGCAATCTCTTTGTGAGAGAGGAGATTACAATCCCTGCCACTTGGTTTGTGTGGGCAGTCATATGCTGTATCGTTGAAGTTGCTCCTTTACAACAGCCAGAAAGATGGGCTTTGACAATAACATGGTCAGGAACAGTAGACATTGCATGGAAAGTTATTCATTACCAGGTTCAGGAGGGAGAATGCGCGAGTCGCTGAAATTAAGGTTGGGAAGTTTACTGATTGGAGTGGATCCATCAAGTCACAAAAGGTCATAACTGCAATAGCATGGCTCTTTTTTGTGGAACTAACATCTAGGCAGCTGTCATGTTGGCATTTCAAATTGCAGCAGATGAGAAATAGAGCTTGAATGGATGGATACAAGTTGATCCTTGTGAAAGGAAATAGAGGTACAGTATATGGAGAGTCAACCTCATCGAATGGACGGAGAGAGATAAACAGTGCTAGAAGTATTCAAGAGAGCAAGGAAGGGTTAGCGGAGTCATTGGACAATGAGGAACGGGGTTCTTGACAGACAGCAATGTCACCTTCTGTCAAAACGGAAGAGAATAGCTCGGCTGAGAGGAGAGGAATCAAAGACATCCTGCGAGATGAACATTTGTATTAAACATAAAACCTCTGGAGCTGTTTCAGTAACCTGAATGGGGAGATAGGTAATATTATAACATTTAAATCAAACACCTGTCAATGTAAAAAAAAATCAAAAAAAATCAAACACCTGCCAATGAAATTTAAATGCAACACCTGCCACTTCAACAGAATAGAAGAAATGCCAAAAAAAGATGTCCTCATCAGAATGAAGGACCAGAGGTGACACATGTGGTATGTATGTGTTGATCAGTGAGTTGGATGCTGATGTGATCATACCATATCACTAATTCATTTCACCAGGAACATCCTTGTTTTTTTTGACATGATGGGTTTTCTTACCTATGTCCGATTCCTTGTGATTTTTAATGAGTTCAGCAAGCTCAAAATTTCCCGCCACGATCGCCACCTGGTGGGAAACATCAGACGTGGTAGTCATGTGTTAAAATGTCTCTAATCAAGCAATGCACAGTCACTCGTAATCTGTCGGTACGGAAACCCCCTATCCTTGGCGGGTATGCGTACCAATGACTCGCGATCAATTATCTCACATTAAAAATTATATTTTGCACCACCAAATCTTTTACATAATTTTTAATTGTTTGGTTCAAGTAAATGTCAATTCTGGCATTTAAGAAACCATCACATTAATTTGAAGCCATACCCCATTAAGCTAATGCATTATTTACTCATCTAATACGAAGACGGAAAGAGAAACCCCATTTTTGCAATGAATTTAATTAAACACAACATTAACATCATGCAGTGATATACCTGCACTTTCACACATTACAACACTGCTCTCTCTCTCTCTCTCTCCTCCTCTGTCCTCCACCCACCACCACCACCCTTTGTAGGTTAGCTGTTTCAGTGTCAATTACTGATTGCCTTTCTGACTCTCATGATCTAGAATTGATTGGATACTGGTCTAATAGATGGAACATGTCCTGTAATCCTGGAAAATCCCACAGTCTCACTCTATCGCTCCAGAAGGATTGTCAAACTAACCCACTTATCTATTTCCAGGGTCAGCCACTGAAAAAGGTTGATTCTCATGAAGGTCTCACCATCAGCCACTCCTTGGCCAACCACATAGCAAAGTTGGCCTCCTAAACCAGCTGCAGACTGGGCATCGTTCATCGAGCCAAGTTTTTTCTTAGAAAATCAGTTACTGTACTTACAATTTAAAAGGTCTTTGTCTGTAGCTCAATTGTTTACTGCTTCCCTCTATGGGTTGGAATCCCAGCATCACATCTGTCTCTCCGGGATATGTGGAACCTAAAGCACTCACCATGATTGGAATCTCCTGTGATGAGAGTGAAACACAAGGTTTGTTGCTTTCACATTGCAGGAAGGTCAATGGTCTCGGTCTCGGTCTCGGTCTCGGTCTCTGTCTCTCTCTCTCTCTCTCTCTCCCACCTCTCTCTCTCTCTCTCTCTCTCTCTCTCTCTCTCTCTCTCTCTCTCTCTCTCTCTCTCTCTCTCTCTCTCTCTCTCTCTCTCTCTTTCTCTTTCTCTTTCTCTCTCTCTCTCTCTCTCTCTCTCTCTCTCTCTCTCTCTCTCTTTCTCTTTCTCTTTCTCTTTCTCTCTCTCTCTCCCTCTCTCTCTCTCTCTCTCTCTCTCTCTCTCTCTCTCTCTCTCTCTCTCTCTCTCTCTCTCTCTCTCTCTGTTTCTCTTTCTTTTTCTCTTTCTCCCTCTCTCTCTCTCTGTCTCTTTTTCTTTCTCTCTCCCTCTTTCTCTCTCTCTCTCTCTCTCTCTCTCTCTCTCTCTCTCTCTCTCTCTCTCTCTCTCTCTCTCTCTCTCTCTCTCTCTCTCTCTCTCTCTCTCTCTCTCTCTCTCTCTCTCTCTCCCACCTCTCTCTCTCTCTCTCTCTCTCTCTCTCTCTCTCTCTCTCTCTCTCTCTCTCTCTCTCTCTCTCTCTCTCTCTCTCTCTCTCTCTCTCTCTCTCTCTCTCTCTCTCTCTCTCTCTCTCTCTCTCTCTCTCTCTCTCTCTCTCTCTCTCTCTCTCTCTCTCTCTCTCTCTCTCTCTCTCACGCTCTCTCTCTCCCCTCCACCTCTCTCTCTATCTCTCTCTCTCTCTCTCTCTCTCTCTCTCTCTCTCTCTCTCTCTCTCTCTCTCTCTCTCTCTCTCTCTCTCTCTCTCTCTCTCTCTCTCTCTCTCTCTCTCTCTCTCTCTCTCTCTCTCTCTCTCTCTCTCTCTCTCTCTCTCTCTCTCTCTCTCTCTCTCACGCTCTCTCTCTCCCCTCCACCTCTCTCTCTATCTCTCTCTCATCTCTCCCCCACCTCTCTATCTCTCCTCTCTCTCCTCTCTCTCCTCTCTCTCCTCTCTCTCCTCTCTCTCCTCTCTCTCCTCTCTCTCTCTCTCTCTCTCTCTCTCTTCTCTCTCTTCTCTCTTTTCTCTCTCTTCTCTCTCTTCTCTCTCTTCTCTCTCTTCTCTCTCTTCTCTCTCTCTCTCTCTCTCTCTCTCTCTCTCTCTCTCTCTCTCTCTCTCTCTCTCTCTCTCTCTCTCTCTCTCTCTCTCTCTCTCTCTCTCTCTCTCTCTCTCTCCTGCTCCCTCTGTTGTAGTAAACCTTTTGTTCATTAAAAAAAAACCTGTAGGTGGTCATTCAGGGTACGGGACCTCGCCATTAAGTGCGAGTGAATTGGCTTTAAAAATCCAGTTGGGAAACACACATTTAAAGCTCTCTTAAAATATTAACTTGACACCTCTCATCCATGTCAGTCACGGTTATATCAGAACGAGCTGATTCGTCACACAGTCACGAATGTTAAGCCCATATGGGGCCAGTCAAAATGCTATTTTTTAGGGAGGTGTGTACAGGCTTGATTAAACCTTACTGATAATTTTTATTTGACATATGATTAGATTTTTTTGGGGTCCATCGTTGTGATTAACACTCGACCCAAAACAAAGCCAATGCAAATCTGATGCAACAAACCCAGACAGTGTATAATCAGCAGAGGTCTACAGGGCTAATGTGTTCGGCCCACCAGAAAACCAAGATGGCAACCACATTATTTTGTTTGGGTGCCACAGTGGGTGGAGTCAAGTAAGAAATGTGGGTCGGATCCAGCAGCTGTCTGACCAATGGGTGCGCATTTCAAAAATCTAACCCCAAAAAGAACCCCAATAACATCAGCAACGCAAAGTTCTTTTAGGCCTGTGACAATGTTAGTTAAAATAATTATATGCATGTGCTCAATGTTGGCTAGGGCATTAGGGTATTTAAAACACTTGTTTTTTTATTTTTCAAGATTTAACAAACAAGGAAATGGTGTTGGAACATATGACTTAAATTTCTAAAACAAAATCTCAGCTGATGAAAGCGTGAGGTGACAGCGGGTAAAAAGAAATGCATTGACGATTTGACAGCAACATACTGTATATGGATACCACAAGGGGACAAATGAACAGGACGAGTTAAGGAAGTTAGGAATGAAACACAGCAACCTGCAAGTAGATCTGGGAGAGGTAAGGAAGGCTTAATGAAGATAGAAAAGGTCACGTGTACTATAGGGCTAGATGATGACATGAAGTGCTGATGTGTTGCAAACTTGACATTTGTAGATGGAAAAACAAACAAGAAAAAGATGTCGTGCAGAGCACGAAAGTTGCAAAATCCACCGCCCTCTCCAAAGGTTGCCATGGATATGTCAAATTGTCGATTTAATTTCGATTAAAATTGACAATCTAAATCAAAGCTCAGGTCAATCAGATGAAAATTGATTATTTTTCAGATTGAAATTGATGATTTTAGAAGTTTGACCTTGACTTGATCTTTGAAATTTTGACCTCAAAAATAGTTGGTTTCCAAATTAAATGATGCACTCTGCAATTGCTGCTTAATTTTCAGGTTAATGAGATGAAAATTGACGATTTTTCAGAGGAAATTTGATGATTTTAGAAGTTTGACCTTGACTTAACCTTTTGACCTCAAATAGTTGCTTTACCAATTCAGTGATGGACTATACAAATCCTGTTCAACTTTCCAGTTTATAGGATGTAAATTGATGATTTTTCAGTTGGACATTGATGATTTTAGAAGGTTGACCTTGAGTTGACCTTTTGATCTCAAAAATGGTTGGTTTCCAATTCGGTAATACACTATGCAATTGCTGTTTGATTTTCAAGTCAATCGGATGAAAACTGACGATTTTTCAGCTAAAAATGATGATTTTAGAAGTATGACCTTGAGTTGACCTTTGACATTTTGACCTCAAAAATAGTTGGTTTCCCAATTAATTGACACAGGATGCAAATCTTGTTCAAATTTCAAGTCAATTGGATGAAAAATGACAATTTTATAAATCTGACCTCAAGATGACCTTTGGCCTCAAAATCAATAGGCTTCTCAGTTGAGACTACTTCTACAACTTGGCAAAGTTTCATGACGATCGGTTTAGAATTGTGACCTGTATGCGACAAACAGACAGACAAGCCGGTAGGCGCCAATGGGTCGCCGAGCATGGAAACTATAAGATGTAGTTTTCTATATATATATATATATATATATATATATATATATATATATATATATATATATATATATATATATATATATATATATATATAAGATGATATATATATATACGATAATATATATATATATAATAAACTATAAGATGTAGATGTAAGATATAAGATGTAGAGCAAAATGGATGTCATATAGCGGAGAGGGAATCAGCTTAAGATTATGCACATCAAATCTCATCCAGTTCCATCAACTGATAACGACTCGGTATCCATTTGAATGAAAAGTACCGAAAATGCGGTTTGAAATCGGAAATCCGCAAAGTTCGAGGGGGTGCTGTGGGTGAACAAAGATGTTGTTGTTCGTCTTTCGGCTGTTCCCGTTAGTGGTCGCCACAGCGGATAATCCGTTATGATCCGCACACTGATTTGGCATATGTTTTATGCCGGATGCCCTTCCTGACGCAACCCTGGTCGCCTCTTACGACACAGGGATAAGGATTGGGTTTCGCCATGATTCCGGGCTGCCCTACACCCTGCAAAGTTTCATTCGTATCGATGCACTCACCTGGTCGCTAGGGGGCCTTCAATTTTCGCACATACCCTAATTGTAGGGGGCGCTGCGGGTAAAGTATTCCATATATCACAAAAACCGGAATATATTTGATAGAGCATCACCTGTAGATCATTCGTGCCAAATTTCATAACCCTACTTCGGATAATGGTTTTCGGAATTGATTTCATGTGAACGGGACCGATTTTGAAGGTTTTTCGGTTGTTGCAAGGGAACCAAAGCGTCCCTAGCAACAATCACAATTTCCAAAGCACTAGGTCATAAGATGTACCTACCACCCGAGTTTGGTCAAAATCGGCCCACGTTTACTACCAATTATGCTGATGACAAACGAACAAACATCCAAACAAACAGACAGAATCATTGACAACAAGGGTCACCTATTTCGGCGACCCAACAAACAGACAGAATAACAAAATGGACTGACCAATCAATATACCTGAAAAATCTTCGAATTTTTTGCAAGTAACAAACAAACTAGGTGAAATAAAATATTACATCTGAACCTGGGATGCTAATAATGAGCCTTACGAGGAACAGCCATCTTGTTGCTGCGACAGAATTACTGTACAACCAAAGCTAACGTTTTACACGTTCATTTCACACTCCAAGTGTTTCATGTTTATCGCTATTTGGTACAGTTCTAACAGCAAGGGATTGTGTGTTAAATTATATTTTGATGCCTGAAAGATTTTGTTCCATAAATTTTATTTATTTTCATAAAAAGTCACACTTTAACCAGGTTCCCAAGTGACTTCGTACCCTGCTCTGCTGTTATCAAAGACAAAGACCGTTTGTACTAAAATAAATAACAGGGATATTATGATAAGACAATGACTAAAACTACAATTTTGACATCTCCAATTATTCCCAGTCTTGTGTTGTCAATCAAAGAATAATTTTGGCCCAAGTATTTCAAGAACTGGCTGGCGAGGCCTGAAGTTGAACTGGAGGTGGTAAGAGCAGGGAATTATAATTTGTTCAGGGTGTTGGCGATAAATCACTGACTCTTCATGAAAGACACCATGTGATTTTTAATGTGCAGTGATGCTCACGGTGCTGGCAAGATAGGTCCTCTGGCTTAACGTCCTTCCGAAGGGCATTGATGCCTCACCCTACATGTGGAACACCAGGACGACTGTTGATTGCCGAATCTGGATTCAAACCCGAGCGAAACAACCCAAAGGTGAGTGCATAAACCCTGCATCAGGAAATATCTCCTTTTATAAAATAAATTATTTGCTGCAACTGCTATTTTATGAGAATTTGCAAAAGATCAAAAGTTTGTGTGTGAACTCAATTTTGGGTCGGAATTGAAAATTACATTTTAATTAAAATCCAGTGTAGCTTACTAAGTGTACATTGATTAATTGGATTCCTAACTTAGAAAGTCATTGCAGAAATTAAAATTGGATCGACGGATTTACTTTCGCTCGGCACACGACGGCTAAAGCTGATGTAACACACACACACTCGAACAGATGAGTTTCAAATGAGAAGCTCGTTTATTGCGAACATGAAGTTGTAACATCAAGCCAAATTCGATGCCTTAAGAAAAAAGTATGAAAAAAATCATGAATGACATGTTCTTTGCCCTCGCTCGGATAATAACTCAACCAAGAAAGGAACCGGCCCGGATGCCACGAGAAGCACGGGATGCCAGACTGGGTCATAGGCCATTCATTCTTCACACCTCTTAATAAATATAATTTGCTTCTTCTTCTAAAATGTTTAAATGACATTTTAATAGGACTCATTTTCCAAAAATTCCATCACGAATGCCTCAACAAAATCCAGCCTCATCTTGATCTTGTGATCTTCTTCTTCAACTCAATTTATTTTCCAAATCTGTCAGTCATGCAAATACTCAGTCCGTGTAGCATTCCTCCAAAATTATCACACAACCTTCCTCTGTGCTTTCAATAGCCCTTCATTACATCCCAGTCACGATGTCTGTCTTCGCTTATCAGAATTAGGGATGGTGAGAGGTCCAGTCTGCAGATAATGGCATTACACGACCATTAACGCTTCCCAGTTTGTACCCCTCATGCATCTCACACCCACCAAACCCTCCACCCCCCCCCCACACCACCCAACCCTCCACCCCCCCCACACCACCCAACCCTCCACCCCCCCCCACACCACCCAACACTCCACCCCCCACCTTCCCATGCATAACCTAGATCCGCTGAGCCGAGTCTACGACAAGATACAATGGTGCTTGGATTGTTAAGAAAGCTAGAAAGTGATGTCAGAGATAAAAGATAAATGTGATCTCAAAGCTGACACCAATCAGGGATTGCAAAAGACATGATGTGAAAATTTTGTACTTGTTACACAATAAATATTTTTCTAGTGTTTGTTTGTTTGTGTGTGTGTGTGTGTGTGTGTGTGTGTGTGTGTGTGTGTGTGTGTGTGTGTGTGTGTGCGTGCATTTGCACACGCACGCACGCTTGTGTGTGTGTGCGTGCATTTGCGCACGCACGCACGCTTGTGTGTGTGTGCGTGCATTTGCGCACGCACGCACGCTTGTGTGTGTGTGTGTGTGTGTGTGTGTGTGTGTGTGTGTGTGTGTGTGTGCATGTGTGCGTGTGTGTGTGTGTGTGCGTGTGTGTGTGCGTGTGTGTGTGTGTGTGTGTGTGTGTGTGTGTGTGTGTGTGTGTGTGTGTGTGTGTTGGTTTATGTGTTTGTATGTTTGTTTGTGGTTGTGCATTTGTGTTATTCTTCCACGTCCGAACCGTTGCACCAAGAGGCGCCATATTCTGGGTGTTGGTACGTCAGAATCTGGGAAACCGCTGCACCCTTACCACTGCGTGCTCCTGCTGAATGCACACCACTGCCTGCTCCCGCTGCACCCTCACCACTGCCTGCTCCTGCTGCACCCTCACCACTGTCTGCTCCTGCTGCACCCTCACCACTGTCTGCTCCTGCTGCACCCACCCCACTCTCTGCTCCTGCTGCACCCACCCCACTCTCTGCTCCTGCTGCACCCACCCCACTCTCTGCTCCTGCTGCACCCACCCCACTCTCTGCTCCTGCTGCACACACACCACTATCTGCTCCTGCTACACCCACCTCACTCTCTGCTCCTGCTGCACACACCACTATCTGCTCCCGCTGCACCCACACCACTGTCAATATCCTCAGCAACCTCACTCCACAACCGTAACCAACTATTATCTGCAAATTTCTCAAATCCTGCTATTTGCTGCAAATTATCTATCTGTTCCTTCAACCTCGTAATAACTATCCTCAAGTGAGCTATTTCCTCACACTTCCTGTAAATGAGTGGTCCCCTAACTGCTTCCCCTATTCTTGATGTGGCCCACATTGAGCATCTATCACATTGTATGCACTCCTCTTCCTTTCTCCTTCACTCTCTATTTGTACCCTTTTTCACCACTATATTCCCAAGGCCCCAACTGACGTAAATGCTTTCCTTAAACACTAAATTTAAACACTCGGCCTCACCCTGCTTCTTTCAATAAATTAATACAAATACCCGCAAAAACTGTTACAAACCCATCTACAATCTTTGCAAATACAAAATCCACAATATCACTAAGCCAGTTTGCAATCCAATTAGCTACCTGATCAGCTACAAGCCCTCACCTTGGCTAACAAATCAAATGCCTTCTTAAAATCTAGATATACTATGTCCACTGCCTCTCTGTCATCCACCTAATCAGACACTACTTCATAGAACTCTAAAAGATTTGTTAGACAGGAACTATCTTTGGTAAACCAATGCTGACTACCTTTAAATAGTTTGTATTTATTTAAATGGTTCCTCATCTGGTCTCCAATTAATGTCTCCAACACCTTATCCACAACTGAAGTCAAACGAACAGGTCTATAGTTTCCCAATTCTTCTCTGGATCCTTTCTTAAATAGTGGTGTTACATTTGATACTCTCCAATCCTCCGGAACCTGTCCTGACTCCTTAAATACTTCGTTTTAAAATAAAGACTTATTTGGACTCCAACTCGAGAACAACAGAGTACTCATCTCTCTGTTGGCTCATGTCGGTCTGTGTTGGCAGACCACAAACATTGGATTTTATCACCTGAAATTGATAATTATCGTTTCATCATGTGAAACAAGGTGTGCCTGACGTTTCGAGTGTGGGCCCTTTGTGAGTCGTATTTTGCTCCAACGAAGGGCTAAAGTTTGAAACGTCAGCCGGATACAATTCCCCGCATACAACATACTCGTATTCATTTTTAATTTCTAGAAACCAGAGTTCAGCTGGAGAATCACCTAAAATGAAGAATATTATGCTTTGAGGCAGGCCTGCTTGCAGAAAATTGCCTTTTACATTTTGACCAAAGTAAAAAGATCTAGAGAACACACAGCGTGCATATTTTACATCAACAATTAATGCTTTCTTCCAAATACATCTCAACAGATAGTAATTGCAGAAAACAATAATAATCGAAATTGCATACTAATGGGTATGGAAAAGGGGAAATCAAAAGACATTGCAATTACTGTAATCAAAACAAAGATAGGAAAACAATTGTTTTGATACATAATGAAATGCTTTTAAAATGCTCAGAAATCAAAAAGACACGCTTGCCTCGAAGCTGTCTTGCCTGGGTGTGAATTCCAACCCAGATATAAACTGTCATCCTGGTGTTTCACAGACTGGGTGAAACATCAATGTGTGTGCTGTCCCTCGGATGGACGTCAAACTGGGCGTACCGTCTGATATTTGCGTAAATGCTCACAGGATGAACAACCAATCAAGGACATAACATTCCATGGATCATTATATTTGTCATTCTGTATAGCAAATAACAAATACGACAACAGTAAATGATAATCTGAGGGTTACAAAGATAACAATTCATGAAATAAATAAAATTCAAACTCCACTGCATCATCGAGAAATATTGTTGCACAAACTGTTAGTACTATAATGATTAACCCTTTCAATAACAAGAATACAAGTCCTCATCGAGGACCTTAAAAATGGGGATGTGGAGATTTTACATAATTAAAATAACTCAATAAATGAAATTAATCAATTAACAAATACATCATAAATAAAGGTTGTGCAGGGATAAAATGTATATATGAATAAATAGATAATTATTAAAGGAAGTATGTTGGTCATGGTGATAGTAAAGTGTACATAAATAAATAAGTCAAAGTTGCATGTTGTTAGTGGAGATTGTAAAACGTATTTAAATAAATAAATAATCCAAAGGTCGGTGTTGGTAGTGGAGATGATATAATTAATCGTGTATATAAATAAATAATGGACCCCAAAAAGCATCTGCACTGCTGCACTACTCTCTCCCGTATAATATTTATAAATTGTCAAAATTCCGAAAATCGTTTGTCGAATGACTTTTGGCTCCGATCCCAAAATCATTTGACGTGTTCTCGTTCCCAGATATTATTGCCGACATGTGCCGGATATAAAAACAATGCGTTCAGTCATTTTCGAGTCGAGGTGACGGACCGATGGACGGACGGACGAACAGAACCCAAAATACAGGCCCTCTCATGGCCGGTTGGGGGCTAAAAACAAGTCACGGATCCAAAAAGAGGAATATGAGTATGATTGTCAAATGCAGGTGTCGAGGCTCATGGAAGAACAGAATGACGTGGAGTATGATTCAACAGATGAAATGGGGCAAAGGGGGAAACAGTGGGATGACAACAAAAGGAGTGCACCGTAGAACATTATTCATGAGAGGAATTGCAGGAGGAATTGGGAACAGGGTCTCAAACAGGTGCATATTTGAGGATATTGATGGGTTAGAGTGGTATTATTGTATACATATATTTACCAATTGTCTAGATAGGGTGGTTAACTGTGATGAACACATAGTGGCTTCCAGTGGTATTTTCGGCAGAGTTTGCTTTGGCGCGAGTAGACCGAAGCTGGTCATTGAATCTGCAGGTTTGTAGAAGGTCTATGCGTCCTCGATGGTTTAACATGCAGACATAGGAAGACCTCTTCCACTTTCGTACACAGCACAAGGATGCGGGGTGCCATCATTGGCTGAGTGTGCGGCTGTACTGCAGATGCAACGTCTCCTGGAAGTCAGGGCAGGAGTTTGGAATTTGTTTCAGGATGCCATAGATAGCTCACTTACTCTTCGTGAATGACAACGTGGGATCATTAACATCCACCAACTAATACGGACAGACGGGACGCCCAGTTTAACATCCATCTGAGGGACGGCATGCATGTTGAAGAATCGCCCGATCTGCGAGACACCAGGATCACAGTTTATAGCTGGGCAAAGATTCGAACCCAGTGCTATACCTCTTGGGTCTAGGTCTAGGCCATCCTGCCACCCCCATTGGTAGACGTCAATGTACTTAAAGTATATATTAATTTACAAGGACATGGGTCGGCAACAGACTAGTATTTACGGTACTGTTTATGGGATCTGAATCTCTATTCTCTACAACTCAAGCCAATGGTTCAGAACGGACCACCAAAAGTTCAGATGGGAGCACCAAAGGTTCAGATGTGAGCACCAAAGGTTCAGATGGAAGCATCAAAGGTTCAGATGGGAGCACCAACAGACCAACCTGCCATGTTTATGTTGCTAATTGTGCTTCCGGCGGCAAGTGTGTTGAAGTGTTCCATTCGATCCTTTATCACAAATCCTTTACGCACCTGAACCACTCGGTGGCGCCGTGTAATAACCCAAGAGATTCGATATAACTGAAACAAAAGCCACATTAAATCTCCTAAAAGCCTTTAGGATCATGATCGAGTGCTTTCTCAGCTTCTTCTCAACCCCAAACCGCAGGATTTCATTTAAGGAAGGATCATCAAATACATCACTATGTCTGAAAAGTTTAAATTGATCACTAAATAATGGCAAAATGGGTTGAATATGTAAATATGCTGTATATATATATATATATATATATATATATATATATATATATATATATATATATATATATTTTCGAATCACCAATACATCTTGAGAAACTATGACTATGCCACACTACATAGGAAACCGACACAATTATTCCCACACTATTGTCGGATTGGCTGGGGAAACTTTTTCTTGCAATTCTTTCACGAACCGGACGTTTTACTGAAGGTGATTTGGCCAGGAATTCAGAATTTTTCCAGGGTGCTAGAGATAACTCGTCTATTCAGTGAAAGGCACCGTTGGACCTTGAACATCCACTAATGACCAATGCGGGAAGACGGGTCCTCTGGACGAACATCCATTCCATGGGCGGCGCACACTTTTATGCCTGCATATATATATATATATATATATATATATATATATATATATATATATATATATATATATATATATATATATATATATATATATATATATATATATCGGGCGTAGTGGCGTGTGCCTGTAATCCGGCTACTCGGAGGCTTGGGTTGGAGGATCGCTTGAGGACGGGAACTCTGTGCTGGGCCGCGCTATGAGAGGGTGTAGGGCAGCCTGGAATCATGGCGAAACCCAATCCTTATCCCTGTGTCGTAAGAGGCGACCAGAGTTGCGTCAGGAAGGGCATCCGGCATAAAACCTATGCCAAATCAGTATGCGGATCATAACGGATGATCCGCTGTGACGACCCCTAACGCGAGCAGCCGAAAGAACAACAATATATATATATATATATATATATATATATATATATATATATATATATATATATATATATATATATATATATATATATATATATATATATCTGCATGTGAAATACGAGGATGACAGTTTATAGCCGGGTCGAGATTCAGACCAAGGCTGGACAGCTTACAGGTGATTTCACAAAATTCAAAGCTATCTTTCCAACCCACGTACTTCAATAAACACAGTTCATAATATGCTGGAAGAGGAGAAAGAGAAGAAGGAGAAGGAGAAGGAGAAGGAGAAGGAGAAGGAGAAGGAGAAGGAGAAGGAGAAGGAGAAGGAGAAGGAGAAGGAGAAGGAGAAGGAGAAGGAGAAGGAGAAGGAGAAGAAGGCAATATAAAGAAGAAAAAGGAGAAGGAGGAGAAGAAGAAGAATGAAGAGAAGGAGAAGAAGAAGGAGAAGGCACGATGCAACTCACAGGTGTGGTTCTCTTTC
>NC_140965.1:13333855-13341355 GCF_056783735.1 Eptatretus burgeri | reverse complement strand
GTGCAATTGGACCAAAAATAGTCGATTACCCTTCCCTGAGAATGGAACGTTCGATCACGAGTGTTTAGACAATTTAAGAAAAGTACTGGAAGTGAAAAATAGTGACAAAAAGGTCCAGAAGCAGGTGAACTGGAGCGTTTATATAAATTGGATGAAGGAATGTCATGACAGAGACGAAAAGGCACGGTTGTTAAACCTGAAGGGTCAGCTAGACCAATTAACGAAGCAAATGCCGGTGAGACTTGAAAATAAAACCAAGAGACAGCGAGCAGTGGCTGTCAGATTTGAGGATGAAGAAGAAGACTCAGATACATGGCCAGAGTGCACAGTTCCGATAGCACAACCGCTCGAGGACGAAGAAGCGGGAGAGACAGAGGGAGATGATGCCACAGGGCAAGGAGAGGCTCAACGGGGAGCCAGGCGAGTAATTAAGAAAGAAACAAGAACACAAAGCAAAAATAAAGTTCCTCTTGCTGACAAGGGTAAAATACAAACTCGATCAAAAAAAATAATGCCGGAGACCGCGAAGGACGGAGATGATGAGGCACTCATTGGCGCGTTTCCATTGCGAGATTACCCAGGTGCAAGGGAGGTACAAGCAATATATCGTCCGTGGGGCTCTGAATTAAAAGCCATCGTAAATGAGATGCCGAAGATACGGGAGAACCCAAAAAATTCCAGGCGGAACTACGCGTGGTGGTGGCATGCCATCAGCCAACATATATGGACATGGAAATATTATTAAAATTAGTGGTACCAGAAGGGTTACTCCGACAATTGAAACAGGTCGCTGAATGGCCAGATGAAGCTCCTGGAGACAGGGAGGAGCTCAAAGAACATATTGACACCCTCATTGACGCTGTCACAGAGGTGGTAACACTTAAGACCGACTGGGCAAAAATACAGGTGTGCAGGCAACGCGCTGGCGAGGACCCATTGGAGTTCTTAGAGCGTTTTCGGGGTGTATACCAATGTCACTCTGGACTGAAAGAAGAGAGGGTACCATTTGCTCATGTCTACCTTAATGGTTTGACGGCCAAATTACAAAATGAGATAAAGCGAGTATGTATTGGTTGGGAATTAAAGGAAGTGAAAGACTTGATGGAATATGTAACGCATTGTAATTCATTGTTGAAACATCGTTCTGACGAGGAAAACGAATCAACATTAATGCTATCCCAGGTTCAAGGTCAAGGTGAATGCCCCGGGGAAAGGAATGTGAGATATAATTCACAAAACCGAGGGCAAACCAATTACCGTCAGAGACCAAAATACAGAGACCAGCGCAGAGATTTCTGTTATACATGCGGAAAACAAGGGCACTGGGCTAATGAATGCCGAAATCGTAGAAACAGTCGAACTTATAGTTCGTATGAACCGGTAGAACAGAGACCAGCGGCACAATACAGAGATGAAACTCGCAGACACTCCACGCCTCCAGTGAATGAAAATCCATATTATAGACAGCAGGAAAGATGGGGAACACAGTTTGAGCAAGCTGGTTCATTTCAACCCACTGCACCTCAAACCGAATTCCCTCCTCCTCCTCCTCCAGCCTCGTTCCCTCCTCCTCCAACCTCATTTCTTCCTCCTCCATCTCAAGGTTCATTTCAAACCCAAAACCCATTCGTTTTATGACAAAGAAAAGAAGCGACTTCGTCTGAGTTACCCTTCCTGACTTTGAAACCATGTGACGAACCGAAATTGACTTTGAAAATTGAAGGCCAAGAGATTCCTTTCTTAGTCGACACAGGAGCGACCAAATCTGCGCTCAGAAGGAGTGATTTCCCAGACGCCCCGTTATCGCGAGAACGAGTAAAAGTAGTGGGAATGTCGGGAGTTGCTAGTACGATTCCACTGACAGAGCAGCTCCGGGTGGAAATTGGACCATTGTCTGCAAACCATGCATTTTTGATGGCAACTGATACACCAATTAATCTGTTGGGGAGAGATCTGTTATGCAAGCTGAATTGTTCAATTAAGTGTACCCCTGATGGTGTATATTTAGAAATGCCTCACGAATCACACATAACTATGATGAATTTATTACAGGAAAATACAGAAAATCTTGTATATCAATGGACTGTGATTAATTGTGAAGCATTTAACCATTTGCAGGAATATTTATCACATTTGGAGAGAAACGTACCCGAGGTGCTCGATTGGGTGAGTAAACACGGCATGGACAGACGGTACTTACAGACTCGACTACATTGCATTGCAGATTGCAACATCAAGGGAAAAGATAACGTCTATGCGAGTGAAACACTCTCGAAATTACACCAGACCTTTGACTTAGTGTTGGGAACAATTTGGATTGGGAAGCAAGGAATTGGCCTGGAGGTGCATCTGACGCAGGAACAATTAAAATTGTGGAACCAACCGTCCAGTGTTACACCACACGTTACTTTAGTGATTGCAGAAGGTTACCAAGAAACGGACATTGGTCACATGGTAACCTCTTTGAAAAAAGCATCACAAGCGACTTTGATGGAATCGAGCCAAGTAAACGGACTTTGGAAGATCGGGGAACAGGGATTCTGTTGGACAGAATGTCAAGGATCAGCAAAAGCTGTGTTTGAGGTGGTCGATCTCTCAGAATTAAATGGGTCAGGAAAATTACCTGAAATACTCGAACAAGTCCCGACTTGTCTGTGGGCAACACATGCCAACGATGTCGGCCAAATTAAAAGTATGAATCCAATCAAGATCACTATAGATCCAAAAAGAAACTGCCTCGAAAACCGCAATACCCTTTGTCTCCAGAAGCAGAGGTAGGAATTGCTCCTGTCGTGGAAGCACTATTGAAACAAGGGATAATTATTCCCACTGTTAGTCAATGTAATACACCGATCCTACCTGTGAGAAAACCTGGGAAACCAACGTGGAGATTCGTACAGGATTTGAGGGCAGTGAATGATGCGGTAATTCCAGCTTTTCCTGTAATTGCAAATCCAACTACCATTCTATCAAGCATCCCAAATAACACTACCTATTTTAGTGTTGTGGATCTTTGTTCAGTTTTTTTAGTATACCAATAGCCCAAGAAGTACAGTTTCTGTTTGCATTCACCTACCAGGGAAAGCAATACACTTGGACTGTATTGCCCCAGGGTTATTGTGAAAGTCCAACATTATTCTCGAGGGCCCTCAAAGACGACTTGGATGATGTAGTTTTCCCTTGTGGGTCCACACTGATTCAATATGTTGACGACCTGCTGATCTGTTCAGCGTCAAAAGACGCATGCGAACGAGATACATTGACATTGTTGAGGGCCTTAGCCAGGAAAGGACACAAAGCATCGAGAGCTAAATTGCAATTTTGCCAAGAAGAAGTTAAATATTTGGGACATATTCTGAAGGGAGACACAAGACGCATCTCCCCTGAACGTATAGCGGCAATATTAAACCTGCCCAAGCCAACTACTGCTAAACAGATGAGGTCTTTCCTCGGAGTGACCGGCTATTGCAGACAGTGGATACCAGATTATGCGGCCTTAGTGCGCCCCCTGGTGGACATTGGTTCGGCAAACGCGCCCAGCCCACTTGCATGGACACAAAATGCAGACAAGGCTTTTGTAACGTTAAAACAGGCTCTTTCTTCGGCTCCCGCTCTGGGTTTACCAAACTATGAAAAACCTTTCCATTTGTATGCATGTGAGAGACAGGGATTCGCACAATCTGTGCTGACACAGAAGCACGGGAATAAATTACGGCCTGTTGCATATTATAGTACTAAATTGGATCCGGTAGCGCAAGGATTCCCGCCTTGTCTCAAGGCAGTAGCAGCCGCTTCGCTCGCGGTGCAGGCGACCGAAGCGCTCGTCGCGGGAAACACTTTGATTCTCCTGGTACCGCATGCAGTGACAGCTGTATTGTTAAAAACGAAAACACAACATTTGTCGGCTTCAAGAGCAACAACATACGAACTCTCACTCACAGCACCCACGAACATTACGATTAGGAGATGCGCACCGCTGAATCCTGCTAGTTTGTTGCCAGGAGTACAAGATGGTGATCCTCACAATTGTGAAGAGATAATCGCCCACACGTGTCAACCCCGTCCTGACTTGAAAGACACACCAATCCAAAATTCTGAATTGGTTCTATATGTCGACGGCTCATCATCGCGTGCACCTGATGGATGTTTATTAACAGGCTACGCCGTTTGCTCTGATCACGAAGTAATCGAAAGCGGGAGATTGGCTGAGAGCTGTTCCGCGCAGCAGGCAGAACTGTTCGCCCTCACTCGTGCATGCCATTTAGCCAAAGGCCAAATAGTGACAATCTACACTGACTCCGGCTATGCCTTTGGTGCTGTACACGAATTCGGAGCACTCTGGCGCGAAAGGGGTTTTATAACGTCATCAGGTACACAAGTAAGGAATGGAACATGGATTGCGAATCTACTGGAAGCAATACTTCTGCCTCACCAAATTGCAGTGGTAAAATGTGACGCCCACACTGGGAGATCTGATGACGTCTCACGGGGAAATGCCAGGGCAGATGCAGCTGCAAAATCTGCTGCCCACACCAGAGCTCTTTTAATATCACAATGTGTATTGAGACAAGAGGCAACACCGACCATTGACGATATAAACACTTTGCAGACAGCTGTCAGTGCTAAAGAACGAGATTTGTGGATACTGGCTGGATGTGAATTCGATAATGAATCCAAATTATGGAGATCATCTGATGGTCGTGTGGTGGCACCAAGAGCTCTATTACCTTGGCTCGCCCGATTGGCACATGGGGCCGGGCATACTAGCAAAGGCGGCATGAGTGCTTTAATTGGGAGACAGTGGTTCGCCCCGGGGTTTAGTCCAATTGCAGAACAGTATTGTAAGACATGTCATATTTGCCAAAAACATAACCCAGCATGGTGGGTGGAGATGGCCCCAGGGGGCCATCCAATTCCATTCGGACCTTTTGTTCATATCCAGATGGATTTTGTCCAGTTACCAAAATGCTGCGGTTTTGAATTTGCGTTAGTCATCGTCGATTTGTTCACCAAATGGGTTGAGGCTTACCCTTGTCGGAAAGCAGATGCCATTACTGTGGTTAAACTGTTGATGAAGGATTTCATCTGTAGGTTTGGAATACCTTGTAGGATCTCCAGTGACCAAGGTACTCATTTCACAGCCGAAGTGGTGAAAGAATTATGTCGCGTATTGCAAATAAAGCAACATTTCGACTGCCCGCATCGTCCGCAATCTGCGGGGGCAGTAGAGAGGCAAAATGGATTCCTGAAGAATAAACTGGCCAAGATTTGTGAACAAACTGGATTAAAATGGCCAGATGCTCTGCCAATTGCTCTCATGACTATGAGATCTACCGCAAATCGAAACACTGGCTTATCTCCGCATGAGATTCTGATGGGAAGACCAATGAGATTACCGAACTCACCTCCTTTGACTATAAAAGACATGAACGTGCAGCAAATGGACGACACGTTGCTTACGTTCTGTGTCTCTCTGAATCATGCTGTAAGAACTTTTTATGCACAGGTGAAACAAGCTCTGCCAGAACCAGCCACATCTGATCATCACAACTTCAAACCCGGAGACTTTGTTTATGTGAAAATTTACAAACGGAAGAACTCTCTTCAGGCACGTTGGTGTGGGCCATTTCAAATACTGCTAACTACCCATACAGCTGTGAAGTGTAAAGGAAGAGCAACATGGATCCATGCCACACACTGCAAACTGGCACACGGCAGAAAAGAACCCGAGGAGAACATTGCTTCCTGATAACTTTAATGATTCTTTCCATTGCAGGATTATTTGTACTACTAAATGCAAGTTGTACAATGTGTACTTGGCCTGTTAATCCGATAAGTACTGTCTGTAATCAACATTATTTGCATGTTCTTTGGAGATGGGCCTATCAGACTACCCACCAAACTAAGCCTAGGGCATTCAGAGACCGAAGAAGCTTAACGAGCAAAGTGGGTTCACCACATGGAATAAACACTTATCTGGCTCTTTCTCGTAAACACGCGAAAGCTTTTAATAAAACCAATTGCTGGGTTTGTACTAAGATACCTCATTCAGCAGTTACTGGGATACCGCTTCTGGCTATACCATTCAATCTGAGTGAATGGTGTGGGTACTGGGCAAAGGAAAGAAACTGGGATAAACAAGATAATAACCTTGACGACCACATCGTTACCAATGGAAATGGAAATTGCCTCCGACAACGAAATTTCAGTAACTGGTTTTGGCCAAATTTTAATTTAAGTAAAATGCCTCCACATTTTATGGTTGAACGGGCAACAGAAAAACCCGAACTATGCTTGGTACAAGAGGCATGGGGAGAAAGAAGATTAGGGAATTCTGAATGCAGTCATTATGTTTATGAAAATCACACGATGGGACCACAAGTCGCTTTAAATAATACCTATTTCGTGTGTGGAAATCGAGCATACCCATGGCTTCCAGTTAATTGGAGTGGATCCTGTTTCTTGTCATTCATTTTGCCACATATGCGCCTGTTATCTAAGTCACCTTTTGAGCATTTGAAACGGGGTAAACGGGGTTTCACGTCAACTGAACTGTTCTTCATGATTTTAATCCCTCACTACGGTGTTGGACAAACGTCTGTGGGATTGGCAGAGTTAGCTGCTTCGCTTGAATTATTGGCAAATAAAACTGCTCTCGGCATGGTTGATATCAACTCGGAGGTCGTCGCCCTACGTGCAGTTTCAATGCAAAACCGAGTTGCGCTCGACCTCATTCTCGCAGCTCAAGGAGGAACGTGTGCTGTAATTAACTCTGAGTGTTGTACTTATATCCCTGATAACTCGGAGAAAATCACGAACATAGCTGACAAGATTAAGCAAGAAGGAGCCAAGTATCACAATTATTTTACGAAAGATGGGCTTTATTCCTGGTTTGAAGGGATTTTTGGAGGCTGGGGAACTACCCTATTGCATTGGATTTCCGTTGGGTTATTGTGGATCATCATTGTAGTGGTGCTTGTTAGATGTGCAACAATTACAATGCCGGCATTGATTGTTTCTTGTCTAAAGAGGAATACTGCTAAAAGGTGATGGTGGCCCAAGCACCACCCTCATACCCTGGTTTTGACACTGAGTCCTACGACTCTTTTGAGATAGAACCTGAACTTGGAAATCCATAAGTAGCGCAAATGAATGTGTTCAATATTCACGGGAATTGTCAAATCCACTCTTGCTCATCTGCTTTGTTCCCGAAATAGGTTGTCGAAAATCAGCTGTGCAGCCCAACGGGTAGCCTTATCTTCAATCGGCCTAGGGGCCTACCGGAACCTCAACCAGGTCCGAAGCTGTACAACCACATGAAGCCACCTGGCTTGCGGGACAGGAAAGGCTAAGGGACTGAGCTCTACGATGGGGAAAAGGGGGGATGTGACTACCCAAGAAAATGGGCACACTCAAACGCAAGAGAGAATGCATTTCCAAGTGAAGAGAAAATATATATCGTTAAACTTAACTAGTGTTGCCTTATTAGGCAACAAGGGG
>NC_140965.1:13303855-13326355 GCF_056783735.1 Eptatretus burgeri | reverse complement strand
ACTAAAGCCCCAAAAGCCCAAAATAGGAGACTGATTTCCTCCCCCTCCCATACAAGCAAATGTAAAATTAAGACTGATTTTCTCCCCACGTATCCCCTCCCCTCCCATATAAGCAAATGTAAAATTAAGACTGATTTTCTCCCCACGTATCCCCTCCCCTCCCATATAAGCAAATGTAAAATTGAGACTGATTTTTTCCCCACCTATCCCCTTCCCTCCCATACAAGCAAATGTAAAATTGAGACTATGAAATATTGAGACTTACTGATTAAAGCACTTCTTCCCCCCAACATAATCACAGTCCTTTTATATTTTCATTCCACTCAAAGAGTGAACCAACGAATATTTGTCCATGTTCTACTTCAGGGAATAACTTCATTTTCTAATAACATTCATTTCCATCGAGTATATTCACTTTATCTCTTCAAACACGAAGGAAAGGGAAGTTCACTATACCTCCTTCGGTTCTGTAAAATGGAGAAGTGCCGTTAAGAGCATAGTCGTGCTGTGAAAATGAGGAAGTATTCTGTGCCCACGTCTCTCATGGTTATATCTTACTTAAATCATCAGAACACTAACAGAACAAAGTTTAGCTAAAAGCAAGCAAAAACATCTTTTAAACCTAGGTTTTTCTCAAAATCATTTAAAGCAAGCTGTTTCATTTTCGTGTTAAAATGAGTCTGTCTGGAGTCAGCCAAGCTGCCTCGCCCGAAACAAGCCAAAAAAATTCCGAAGTCATTTCCTATGTGGGACACACCCTGAAAAAACCTATTGTTTTCACATTTCATGGACGTCAAGTTGCCTATTTAAACCAACTTGTGTGCCGAGTGTGTTTTATTTCGAATATTAAGCATTCAGATTATTACTACAACCTTGTAGATCAATCGTTTTCACAAGATGAAAGGTGAGATCCTTGTTTTATATTGAATTTTATATATTCATTATTTGTTGTTTTATACAGAATTATATCACTATCCAACCAATAATTATTGTCTTTTTCTAACAGGTTGTCCCCAATAAGAACATCGTTGAGAACTGATCAAGAACAGGAGGCCTTTGAATTACACGACGAGTGGCTAAAAATGAAGGACTTCCTTAAAGGCATTCAATCGTTCCGAAGAGAATTGAATGATATTTTTGTTGGCTGGCAAGAAGTTCTCTCACGTCCTCTGACCTTGAATGAGTCGAGTCAAAGGTGAGAAATTATCCCTCTGTCTCTCTGTGTTTATATGTGTATGTTTGTGTATGTGTGTGCGTGTGTACATATGTGTGTATATGTGTGTATATGTGTGAATTTGTGTGCATTTGTGTGTGTATATGTGTGTGCATGTGTATTTGTGTTTGTGCATGTGTGTATGTGTACGTGTGTGTGTGTGTGTGTGTGTGTGTGTGTGTGTGTGTGTGTGTGTCTGACTCAGTTTTTTTATTATTATTTTTTTTCAGTTTAAACACCTGTCTGGATGAGCGAAACACACAACTTAATCTTCTGGAGGAATCTGACACGACACTATCTTCTGGAGGTAAATGTTATATTTATTATTTTATTAATATCATAAGAAATCATCTTTATATACCCTAATTGTTCTTCACTCTTTGTTTTGAACAGAATATGTTGATTGAGTTTCAAAACCAAAACAAACCATTAGACTGCTGCGAAAGAAGATTTTGTTTAATGTTTTCACTTTTGTTTAATTATATATGCTTCCCTTATAATTATCTGATTTTGAATAACAAAAAAAGAATAAAGGAGATGTAAAGGGGAGGGGGGGGGTTTGGGGGGAAGGTGCGCTCCCCCAATGACCCACCACCACCCTCATCCCTCTCCCCTCCCCATGTGCGTGTGGGGAAGGGTGGGGGTGGGATTAGGGGGGTGGTGGGTCAAAGGTGGGGGCACACAGGGGTGGGGCTTGTGTGGGTGGAGCTTGGGTGGGTGGGGCTTGTGTGGGTGGGTGGGGCTTATGTGGGTGGGGCTTGTGTGTGTGGGTGGAGCTTGTGTGGGTGGAGCTTGTGTGGGTGGGGCTTGTGTGGGTGGAGCTTGTGTGGGTGGGGCTAGTGTGGGGGGGGCTAGGGTGGGTGCGGCTTGTGTGGGTGTGGCTTGTGTGGATGTGGCTTGTGTGGGTGGAGCAATTTTTTAAAATTAAATAAACATGTTATGTGTGGGAACTAATAAACTAATCACTAATTATGTGGATATGATGGATGTGGATGTGGCTTATGTGGGTGGGATTTGTGTGGTTGTGGCTTATGTGGGTGGGGCTTGCGTGGACATGGCTTTTGTGAGTGCGGTTTGTGTGGTTGGGGCTTGTGTGAATGTGATTTTGTGGGTGGGGTTTGCGTGGGTGGGGTGGGGTTACCCAAATCTTGGGTAAAACTATTACCTGTTTTTGTATCATCATTATACATTCCTTGCCTTTGACTATATCCAGGGTCTGTGTTTGTTCCCATTGCCATATCAGGAATAAAACCTTCGACAGCTCCCTTTCCCATTCAATCACTAAATGAATATAGTGTAAATGTCATCATTTCAGATGTAGCAGAGACATAATCAACCGTTTCAACTTCTTGTGTTCCAATGTATAAATGAACACAATCAAACATTTTCCAGAATAAGTCATTTACGAGTGTAGCATTTGTGGAATTCGCAGCCTTAGTGAATGTAAATTTACACAACAAGAAACTTTTGGCTGGATTCAAATAAGTTTGTTGATTATTTATTTCAAAACTTTTTGGTCCATTTGTATTCCAGTCTGTTCCAGTTATGGCATTTACCTTGAAGTAGTCTTCTTTTTTAGTAGGGTTTGAGATGACAATGGTATCATCCAAATCATAGATACTATCAATTGCTTCCGTACTTGTATTTATTTAGGAAAAAAATGTGAAAACTTTTGAAACCCTGACCCAAGTATTTGAATTATTTTCTGTCGTTCTTGGGGAGACAACTGAGGTTTGCCTTTCTTAATTTCTTTTATTGCTTGCAATTTATGACATTCCTTTTGGGCATCTTTTATACTCTTTATAGCACCCGCTACATTCCTACAGCAGAAGCAGTTGAACCAATTAGGTCTTTATGTTTAAGAATAGTTGAACCTGTACCCATTAGAGTATCAATTATCCCATCTCCTTTTTTTCTAAACTGATGTCCGACACCCCTTTGTCTCTTAGGTTTATAGTATCCTCTACCAAGATACATACCTTCACCCATGTAGTATGGAAAAAGGAGCATCCCATCCCTGTAATTACTTGATATTTTCCCAATTCGTGTTTCCTCACAATTACCATCGTATTTGTTTATTGGAAAACTTCACGTAGGTGAATTCTGATGGATATACTTTCTCCACTTAAAGAAATCATGTGATTATCTTGGTCGGTTATCCTAAAATTCACTCTGTATATGGTTTTTCCTGACACAGGGAGATAAACCAGATTTTTGGGTTCCATATTGAATTTATAACCAATTGGGGTTGAGTATGCGCTGAATGAAAATATTGTATTTGTTCTTATTCCATCATTATAAGCGCCATCAATCAAATCACAGTGAATGAATACCGAATTTATGCCTGAGGATATTTGAATGACATTATCATTGTAAAACGTCCCATTCGTTTCAATCTTTTTTGAGGAGAAACCCAATAACTCTCTAAATGAATTATCAATTGTGAAATCAACTTTGAAGTTATTTTTAAGTTTAATCGTTGATTTTGAAGTATGTTTTTGAATATCTCCAACAATATTTTTTGGTTCATCACCCTGTTCTTTCATAAGGCGAGCAATTTCGAAAGATATTTGAGAAATCTCATATGCTCCGGATGAAACTGTTATCGTTTTGTATCCACTTCCCGGATTATAACTGAACTTGTCATTTTTCTCGGTGATATAAATAAGGTCGTATAAGTTTCCATGGACAATAAAGATGTCTCATATTCTTTTGTTGCGTCAAGTTGTAGTGGGTATGGGAATGAAGATGTGTGGTCGCTTGTTGTGAAATGAAAAATAAGGATTGTGCTTCTCCATCTTATTTAACATGGGATAAGTGTCTTTGTATTGACATTTATTAATTATTTTCATGTTCATCAACTGGTCTAAGATGGCTGATGCTTCATTAAAATAATTGTTATTTCCAGCCTTCTTACTACCTAACAGCAATAACAGTCTATTAACTAATTGTGATGGGTCATTTGGAAGAAAACTAACACCTGAACCAAGCCTACTTAAAGCTTGAATAATGTGTTTCTCCTTCTCATTCTTCCTACTTTTACTAGATAAGACTAACCCTTTAATTAAGAGAGTCCAGCAGATCAATATTTTTCACATCCAATGGTTTATCAAAATACATACTTTGATTCATCCCTCACAGTTTAACCTTGTTTTCCATCTTTTGTTAGAAGAAACATTAATCTCAGAGTTAGTTTAACAGGTGGTTGAGCAGAACTCAAGAACCTTAATTCATCATTAAATATCAATACCTTTTCTTGAACAAGATGAAATATTGCTGGTTGTTCTGTTGGAATGAGTCCTGCTTTGGTTTTTGAATCTGCTGAATATTCATTGTTTCGAAGAAGCTTCACAATATAATCAGGGGGTTGATTGATCTCTTCCAGTTGTTGAAATAATCCATCATCATATTCTAATTCCCCTCTATGCTCTAATTCTTCCTCCATCATTTGACTGAAATCTTTTGACATTTGAAGTTTTTTTAGGAGTATATTCTATTGTGGGAACTGTGGAAGCATCCATAATTTTTTCTTGGGAAGTCTTTTAAAGTGGTTTAAAATTTTATCTTTATTTCTTTCAAATGCTTCTTCGCCCGTTAGTTTCTGTCTGCGTTTCTTATTTATGTCTTCCTGTTGTTTTACAACTTTTGAAACCAACTCTTGATCTCCTTAAATCTTCTTGCTCTTTTTTCGCATCCATTTATTTATTGGAAAATATCATTCACTGAATTATAAAGGTCAACAGGGAAATTTTCCTTTTCTTCATCATTAAAGTAGATGTGTTCAAATAAATCCTTTTCTTTTAATATTTCATCAAATTCTTTATTAACATTAATTCGAGTTGTCATTTCTTCTTCACTAATACTTGTATCTCTGCTTTTCATATGTTTGCGTTGTTTCTTCATCAACATCAAAACCAAATGATAAAATCTTAACACCATTACCACTCAGATGTTTGATAATTTGTCTCATTCCTTCTGGATTAGTTTCTAATTTCCCAAGACCACCATATTTTAGTTTCTTTAACTCACTCTTACAATGTGAATATTTTGTTGTACCAAGAGAAGCCTCCTCAAATATTTGGCCTTCATTCCTCAATCGCATATGTTCCTCTTCTGAAATATAGTAAAAATCTTCACCTTCTACTTCTCCAGGTCTTATTGCTCTCGTTGTTGTTGATACAATACGAACTACATGGTGCTTTTTAAGCAAATTTACAATATTCTCATTTGTACTATACAAGAACCTTGATTTATGAAAGTTTTTCCCAGAAGCAGATTTACCCACAAGATTTATAATAATAGTTGTCATTTATATATGTAATTGTTTATAAAATAAAAAAATATATCTTTCAATATCTCATCTTGTTTCACAACAATATATTTATATTTTTCAGTCGTGTGCTTCATATAATCCCCAAATTCCTTTTTACTACATAATGTAGAACAATTGTCTCTCCAAAAATTGTTAATATCCATTGAATTTAACTTGTATAAAATAAAGGTATTAGCATTATTTCTTACTGAGCGACGAGGGAGTTGAAAGAATGATTGACTAAGATAAATACAATTACAAGAAGAATGTCTCCCTCTTGTGTAGTAGCTATCCATTACCGTTTGGTTTCTCTCATTAACACAATCATCAAAGATAACGAGGTTCGTTTTTGATTTATCCAAATCTTGGGGAGAAGGTATATCATCCGTATTATCACGAAGAATACAAGTTATCGGCTTTGATTTCTTTTTATATCTGTGTATCACAAAATGGTTGTATTATATCTTCAATGTTGTAATCATTTAGTTTGTTTTGAAGTTTAAATAAACCGATTATATCTTCTTTTTGAAGACCAGCATTGAAACCTTGTGAGAGTAGTTGATACTCAGGTTGAAAAGTTGACTTTGTGAAAATTATTAAATTATCATAATCTAAAAAGTTGGGAGTAAGGAGCATCTTTACAAGTCAGCAGGTTTTTCCACATCTGCTTAAACCAACTATGAGACATCTTAATGAATTTAGAAGATTTTTATGGTTAAATTTTATCTTATTTTCCCAAATGGGTAAAAAATCATTCATTTATATATATGGAAAACATGTCTTTTGATTTTTTATTGGCTTTTTTGGAAACTATGATTTATCCGAAGTTAAGGTTTAATTTCAAGATAATGCATTATTTTATTTATACAATATCTTGTGTTGATATTTCCCTAAAAATAACAATCGTTAGTAATATAAATCATCAATCCACGAAACATGGTTGTCATTTGTTCAGTCTCTTCTCTTGTAAGAAAAGGTGCATTATCACCCTCATACTTTAGATTCATTTCTCGAATCAATCTTGTAAAGTAATTCATTTTTGGTGTAAATCTCAAAGAATTATATTCCTTTTTATATTTTTTATTATCATTAATTAGAAGATAATCACAGAACATGCATTGTTTATCGGCTTTTGACTCTGTGTTTAATCCCCATCTTTCACACACAGGACAATTCTCAAATTTGTTATGTGGAGAATCAGGAAATTCAAGAGGCTCAAAATCTAGTAAACTATTCATATTTATAAAGTAAAACTTTACTTCAAATAAAATTCATCTTCGGTACTTTCATTGGTGCTTTCACAATCATCTATAAAACTACTTTCATAACTATCGTTTGAACACAAACTCTCGGTATCATAACTGTCTTCTGTTCAAACAGAGATACTATCATCACTCTCATAATCTTCAAAATCTTCAATTGAATAATGACTCGTATTTAATTAGTAGAAAAAACATCACCATCGATATCTATATACTTTTTTTTCATTAACAGATTCAACAACTACATTTTTTATATTAAAGCTAATTTTAAAATGGTCCTTAACTACTATTGAATGAAATGTCATTTCACCTGATATATTAACATCCTTTATTTCATCAGGATTTACATCTTTAGGGTTGTTGAAAAAAATACAAATTTCGCCTTGCATATTACAGATGGTCTTATCTTTTCTTTCTAAAGCTTCATCCATAAGGTTTTTATTTTTTGATACTTTTTCTTGTTTCATTGCTTTTTCTAGTTTTGAATATATTGCCAGAAGGAGAGGAAAAACTTTTGTTTGAGCTACTTTAGTTGATGTTCTTCCAGATATACTAAAAGCCCTTCCACTGAAGGAATATAAAGAACTCATGTTATTCACCATAATTGTTTTTATCCAATAGTTGTAATATTTATCTGTATTCAATTATACATCCTTGACATATTTCTCAGTATCTTTTACAAATGAAGAGATTGATTGAAACTTGTCTTTTGTGTCTTGATACATTATATTTATTAAGTGAAAAAAGTTGGAGCATAAAATGGTTTTAAGCACAGATTCACTATAAATTAAACGGAATTTTCATCAAGAAAATTTTATTTTAAGCAAAGTTTTGTTGTATAAATATGGTGAATACAACGCACTGCGATGACTGTAATCATGAATATAAATATTATCAAAAACACCTTCAAACCACGAAATACACATTCAATCTTTTCAGACAAATATCTCCACTTGACCAAGAAACAAAACATTGTGATAGATGTGATAATGATATTCTTCAAGAAAAATTATAATAAACACCTTCAATCACGCAAACACAAGAACAATGAAGAAAGGGAAGGTGCCACTAAATTCTCCATTGAAAACACTGATGGGGCATTTAAAGGACAAATAAAAATAAGATTGGGTCGCTTTCAAGACCCTGGACTATCTTCAATAATGGAAGCCGTTGATATGGTTAAACAAAGTATTGAAACTATAATTAAAAACGCATTAAGTGAAATGAAAAGTTTTAAGTTATATATGGAAGTAAAATTGAATATGGTAAGAGAAGGTGATGAAAATACTCCCCATATGAGGACAAACCCTCACTTTATCTCATTATTTCAAGATTTTGTAAGATGTGATGTTTATGATGAACTCCAGAGAAAAGAACAAGATGTTGATAACTGTAGTAGGAAGTGGATTTGCTATTTCAAAAATAATCTTTTTAGATATACACTTCTTAAAATCAGATCCTCTTCAAGCTTCTTCTTATATTGATTTACCAAAAGAGATAAACCTTTAGAAAGCGGTTGTTAATATTCAAAACAAAGATAATAAATGTTTTCTATGGTCTGTTCTTACTCACTTGCATCCTCCACAATGGAAACCTGAAAGGGTTGAACATTATAAGAAATACAAGAATACATTAAATGTTAAAGATTTAAAGATTCCAATGTCATTGAGAGATATTCCTAAATTTGAGAAAATGAATAATCTATCTGTTAATATATATGGATTAACAGATACAAACAAAGTTCAGATCTTAAAAATTTCAAACAACTATAAAAATGATGAAACACACATTGACCTTCTCTACTTGACTTCAAAAGAAAAATCACATTATGCTTTCATCAAAAATTTATCAAGATTAACCAAATCACAACTATATAAGAGAAAATGTAAAACGTATCCTTGTAAGAGATGTCTCATCTCCTTTCACACAAAAGAACGATTAAATCAACATTCAAAATATTGCAGGAATCATAAATTAGTCCGGTGGCAGAGCAACATATTTCTAGTGAACCTTGCAATGTTTGGTAACAATCGTTTTTTGGCTTATTTTGATAGATATTGGTGTCGAGATCAATTTTAGGGTGAGTGGCCACTTGTCACTGCCTTGGCTTTTGCAGAATCCAAGATGGCCACCAAATATAATCAAAATATAAATTAGGTTGTAAATCCTGTTCTAAGTACAGCAAAAGGATGATATTGGTGTCTAAATCTATGTTTTAGAGACCAAGTAGGTGGATTATGATGTTATTGGGTCATTTGCTGGCCATCTTGGTAGCACAAATCCAATATGGCCACCAAAAATACCTGAAAAATGCCAAAATCACAAAAAAATCACACTAAAAACTAACATAATCGATTGTGAATGCAGTTGAACAATGATCCTGCTGGTTACACATGTGCTTGACATGTTATATAATCTGATTGTGAAGTAATGATGCCGTTTAGAAGACACCTGGTGCCACCTACTCAAGACGTAAATATCATGGTGCTTTCAATGTGAAATACACCAATATATCGATAACTTTTAACGATCTTTGTTTTTGTTGTAGGTTCTGATGTGAGTAATGATATAGCTGAAGCAGGAGACAGCAAGGATGCCGAGGAATGCTTCTTCAAGACAGTTTACAACTGTGGGGTTGGGAAGTTGATGCAGTCTTCACAAATCGGCACAATATTGGAAGCTAGTAATCTTCGGCAAGATGATATCAGACTACGAAAAGAACTATCTGATGGATCATCTACTGTTAGATGTCACAAAAATTGTGTATCCAAATATGTATCTCCTTCCACTCTCAATAAATTGGCCAAGCGTATGCCAGAGGAAGAGACAGATGATGACTCCAACGCTGGTTCCAAGCGATTGCGTTCGAGTACCGGTGGTGATGTTTTTGACTTTCAGAAGCACTGTTTGTTCTGCCATGACATAACTCCTTGCATATTACCGAATGAGTATGATCCCAAGGTGCCACAACAGTACAGAGTCCCTGCGTCGAGAGTAACCACAGACAAGATGGCTGATGGGGAGACGTACAAGCAGTACCTACTTGACCTTTGTGATAAACGTGGAGATGAACTGGGTGGAATAGTCCGTGACCGTATCATCGGAGCACCATCAGATTTGCACGCTGCAGATGCAATGCATCACCGCCGTTGCAATATGAGTTTCCATCGTGATGCTCAGAGAACTACCACGATCAATAGCAAAGGTACTGCTGATGACCAAACTTTCGCTGAAACTGTCAAAGTAGTCGGTTATGATCGCTCAAAAGTTTGGAATTCGCTCGATGTTGAAGCAGTATACGCAGACAAGGGTGGATCTGTCATGTCCAGATGTGTCCTTGTTGAGAACGTCATCCAACATTTCGCTGAAGATATGTTGGCATTACATTCCCCTGGAGTGGCAACGTTACTAGTGTTCAGGAAGCATGTTGCCACAAATCTCAGGCTTGTGGATGATGATCAGAATGGCGACATGGATGAAAGTATCCAGAAAGTTGGCAAGCAGATCATGAAGGAGACCAAGGCAGCTAAGGATGACTTCAAATCCTACACTAAGCACATTGATCGAGAATCAGCCGCAGAGTGTATTAGTGAGACGTTGGTGAAACTACTATCAGCTATCAAGCCTACTTTCCACAATTCACTGCAATCCATCAAGGTGGGTAATATCGTGAGCTCAGTGGTAACGTCTCAACCGACACCATTACAGATAGCCATAGGTGTACTTCTTGGTGACCATAAGATGATCATCACAGAACTGTACAAGTATAATGTTTCTTGTTCCTACGATGAGGTTCGACGATTCAGAAGGTCAGCGGGTGTTCAATCATCAAAAGCACAGCAGTTAGCCGGACTCAGAGATGCCAGACTGGGTGGACTTGTGCAAATCATCATTGATAACTTTGATGCTGTGATCAGTTCCCAAAACTGCCGCCTCGAATGTCATTACATGGCAATGCTGGCAGCTCAGTGGAAGACCGAACTTGACCACCTTGAAGGTTTGGATACATCGATCCCTCGCCTAACGAAAGAAGAAATGAAGCACCCTATCCCATGGGAGACACGAGTCGTTGAGTATACGGGACCGAAGAAACCTCCTATGCCATTTACTGCTACAAACCGATTTGCCATGTCAGACGACTTTGAACAAGCCACAACAATCTCAATTGGCAGAGCCAAAGATTTAGACTTTAACTTCCTCAAAGACGTGCTCTTTGAAGCAAACACTCCTGAGTACAACAGGTACAATACACGTCACTGCCGTGAGTCAGGAATGACCCCAGCACCCAAGACAGCTGTGGTATATCTTCCACTCATAAACATGAAGCCAGGGGACCCAACTACTGTCCTAACTTCCATCACCCGAGGATTCGAAGTCACCCGAGCATCCAACCAGGATATTCTCGTTATCACCTGCGATCAGGCCATATATAAGATCGCCGTTGACATCACATTTCATCAACCAGATCTGCTCACCAACATAGTGGTGATTCTTGGTGGGATGCATTTCCTCATGGATTTTGTGGGTTGCGTTGGCACTCTCATGGCAGACAGCGGCCTGAAAGAGATTCTGATGACGTCCTTCGGCTCCGTCGATAAGATGTTGCAAGGAAAGAAATATCCACAGAATGTTCGGGCACTGAGATTGCTCACAGAGGAGCTGCTTCGACCAGTGTTTGTGAGGGAGAATCTACACCTGACCAGCATGGATGATTTGGAAAAAACTACTTGATGAGATCGCCACTCAAAGTCGTACCACAAAGCTGTGGGTGTACAACGTCATCAAACCCACATTTCTAATGATGATGTTTTGTCGGGCAATGCATGAAGGCGACTGGCCACTCCACATCAAAACAGCAGAATCAATGCTGCCATACATGTTCGCAGCCCACAAGTACAACTATGCAAGGTATGGCCTCTACTACGTACGCTCCATGACTTGGTTGGGACCAGATATTCTGGACAAGTTCTGCAGAGGAGAGCAGTCACTACACCACACTGCTGGTGTCTACAACGGACAGTGGAGCGACATGTTTATTGAAACGAACTGGATGAGGAAGGGGCATGGGCCGGGTGGCATAATTGGCAACACAGAAAATCCTCAAACGATAGCGACATGGGTGTACAGTATGGATGCGACCATGACCCTGACTGGTGACCTTTAGAAGATGTCTGGAGCTGACGAGAAGGTACAG
Organism: Eptatretus burgeri; assembly: GCF_056783735.1. NCBI lineage: Eukaryota > Metazoa > Chordata > Myxini > Myxiniformes > Myxinidae > Eptatretus > Eptatretus burgeri. Next base: position 13,314,374 of record NC_140965.1, on the reverse strand, counting down.
CTTAACCACAAGGAGGAATCTACCAGTCGCATTCGTCGAGATGGCAATGATCGTAAATCACTGAAGGCTACTCTAGAGTCATCCATTGACCCATTGGATCCAGCTACCCACGATGCAGGATGTCTGCTCAACATCTCAAATGGTCAACTAGCTCAACGGAATGTTAATGTTGACAAGGCAGTGGAGATTGGAGCTGATCAACTGATCCAGTTTGAAGCTTTATGGCCAGAGGGCTTTTACAGCTCACTCGCAAAACAGGTGACAACCTTCTCCGCAAAGAAGAAACGTCGAACAATCGATGATCATCCCGTCATGGATCAAGAGGCTATATACGCTCGGGTGATTGGCCTTCTCGTGAGCGAGCGCGATCTCGATCTGGAACAAGTCCTCTCCACAGAGCTAACTGCATATCCGCCCTCGATGCTTCAAGCTGATGGCCAGATGCGAGTGGCAACGGGAAAATCCACACTGAAAAAGAACCTCCAAGTCGAAGTTTCACAACGCCTTATCACAAGGCCAACATCTATGGTGATTGATGTTTCCGCTCTTTTGTGGACATTAGAATGGCCATCCCAAGGAACCGTTGACACGTTCATTTCGGTGTTCAAGGTCTGGGTCAATGCGCGGCTGCTTGAAGCTGATGTCCACCTGTGTTTTGATCGTTATTATGACTACTCTACAAAAAGCAGCACCAGATCAGCTCGAGCCAGCGCTACCCGGGTCCATCAACTCAAACGGAAAACTCCACTGCCGGCTTGGGACGCAGTACTTAAGAACTCAGCCAATAAAAAACAACTCAACACACTGATTTGCGAATCAATCCTGAGTGATGACAACTTCCTGCAGCATGCGACACAGGGCCACCAGTTGGTGGTTACTGGGGAAAACGACACACCTACGCAGGTATCGAAGGGTCATAAGTCGCCTCGTCTAGACCTAGCATCAACACATGAAGAAGCTGACATCCTCCTGACACAACAGGCCATCCATTTGGCAAAATACCATCCAGAATCACGGGTGCGGGTGGTGTGTGATGACACGGACGTGTTCGCGTTACTTGTGTACTACTACTTGAGCGAGAAGCTCCAGTCTTCAATAACTATGCAGTCTCCAATCATTGGTGGGTCTTGCATTGACGTGAAGGAAACCGCTCTTAAACATTCAGCAATCGTACCCGAGCTCTTAGCGCTTCATGCTTTGACTGGTTGTGATTCAGTTGCTGCGACTTATGGAATTGGGAAAACAAAAGCAATCGTGGCCGCTCGAAAAGGCTACTCTCTGGATCAACTTGGTAAACCCTTGGCAAATATCGTTGAAGTCACCGAACAAGCAACAGCTTTCATGGGTGCGTGCTATGGCATTACAACTCCCACCTCTTCGATGACCAAGATCCGCCAGAAACTATGGGCACAGAAGACTGGAAAATCAACAGCAGCACCTAAGCTGTGTAGTTTGCCCCCACCTACAGAAGCGTTTGAGCAGAACGTTCGAAGAGCACACCATCAAGTCGCTCACTGGTACAGTGCCCTGAGTGGGGATCCACCAACTCTCGCTGCAGTGGAACACGGATGGGAAGCTGATGACACTAACAAGTGTCTCTTCCCTCGGAATATGGAGGACGGGGTACCCTATGCCCCGGAGCACATTCTGAAGCTGGTCAGATGTGGCTGCACATCTGAGCAAGCATGTAGAGGTGGGAGATGTGGATGTATGGGGCGCCAACTTCCGTGCACAATGTTCTGCACCTGTGGTGGTGGTACTGCCTGTTCCAATCCATTCAACATCAATGAGAGTGCAACAGATCATGCCGACATCCCTGATGACAGCGATGAGACAAATGACCGAGCAATGGATGTCGAGGATGAGGACGATGAATAGTTCCGAGATATAAGATATTTTGTCCAGTGGGGTGTTAATTTTGCTTAATTTTTTTAGTATAATTTGTATTGACATAGCATTGAAACATTGAGCAATGTGAAGCTGCCAAATTATTGTATTATTATCATTATTATTAATGGGAGTATCATATACTTTAAATGTATGTCGACTTTTGAGTCACGTGAATGTCATGTCTGAGAGAATTATACAATAAATATTTTCCGATTCTAATTACATTTTGTTCTTATATTTTGCCTAAAATCGATATTGCTATCAAAATAAATATTGCTTATAAATTTGCGAATGACTTCAGAATCATAATATACATGTCTATGCTTCACAAAGCACACATATATACAGAAACTTAACTCAACTGCATTTACAACCGATTACATTAGATTTAGTGTGATTTTGGCATTTTTACAGGCAATTTTGGTGGCCATATTGGATTTATGCCATCAAGATGGCTACCAAATTATCCAATAACATCATAATCCACTTCCTTGGTAACTAAAACATATAGTTAGATACCAATTTCATCATGTTACTGTACTTAGAACAGGAGTTGCAGCCGAAGTTATAGTTTGATTGTATATGGTGGCCATCTTGGATTCTGAAAAAGCCAAGACAGTGACAAGTGGCCACTCAGCCTAAATTTCATCTCGACCCTAAGATCTATCAAAAAAATTGAAAACATGAATGTTACCAAACATTGCAAGGTTCCCTGGCCCAACCACCGGACTAACTCAACTGTAATCAATTTACCAAAAGCAGGTTCAAACATATCATTCAAAGATTTTAACAAATCTATAAAACATCCGTTTGTGATATATGCTGATTTTGAAAGTATCCTTGAAAAGATAGACACTATTTCTCCAAATCCAAATAAATCATACACAAATAAATATCAAAAACATACTCCTTGTGGTTTCTGTTATCATATAAAATCAACTGTTGTGATGAATACAACAAGTTAGAACTTTATAGAGGAGAAGATGCCTCAGAGGAGTTTGTAAGACAATTGGAAAAAAGACTATCAGACAAAGAGAAATAATGGTTAAAACCGATAAACCAATGTCATCAACAAAGGGAGAGAAAAAGGAATATAGAAAGAACAGTATCTGTCATATTTGTGAGCAGAAAATTGAGGGAGAGGTCAAAGTTTGGGATCATTGTCATCTTACTGGAAAATATAGAGGTCCAGCTCATTCCCGTTGTAATCTTAATTACAACTACCCAAACTTTATTCCTGTGTTTCTTCACAACAACGCTCACGATGACACACATCTATTTATCAATGAACTTTCAAAGACATCTGGAGATATTTCTGCCATTCCTAACACAGATCAAAAATACATCTCATTCACAAAAAAAATTCATATAATACATCCCCCATAACCCATATCAGATTTCTTGACACATACAAGTTTATGGCAAGTCCATTATCTAACCTAGCATCATATATTAAAAACTTACTGAATCTTAAATCACATTTCTCAAATCAAGAAGAGATTGATCTCTTATCACAAAAGGGAAAACATCCGTATGACTATATGGATTCATTTGAGAAGTTTCAAGAAACACAACTTCCTTCAAGGGAAAGTTTATATCGCAAGTTGAATAAAACTCATATTTCCGATAGAGATTATACACAAGCTAAAAAAGGTTTGGGAGAAGCTTAATATAAAAAATCTTGAAGAATATCATGATTTGTATCTTAAAACTGATGTATTGTTATTGGCTGATGTGTTTGAAACTTTCAGAACAGTCTGTCATAATAAAAATTCTTATGGATTTGACCCCGCTCACCATAACACAGCCCCGGGTTTGGCTTGGAGTGCTATGTTAAAAATGACAAAACAGAATTTGGAATTAATCTGTGACATAGATATTCTTTTAATGATAGAGAAGACTAAAAGAGGAGGAATATCTCAAGTATGTTCCAAGAGATATGCTAAAGCAAATAACAAATATCTTTCTGATTATAATAAGAATGAGGACAACTCTTATCTGATGTATTATGATGCTTACAATTTGTATGGGTGGGCTCTGTCTCAATCTTTACGTTATGGAAAACTTAAATGGGAAAAAGAAAAACATTATGAAAAAGTTTTACAAGACATTGTTGTCTCAACCACATCCACTCCGTGGGAGTACCTCCTGTGCAGCTTCCCTTCGCAGGGCAGCTCACCGGATGACGGGATTGGGGCAAAGCCTTCAGGAACCCCAATCTTTGATGATAGGAGGGAAACCACAGGGTAACATCCCTGGGTCAGATTGCGGGAGAGTGTGCCGGAGTGGTGCTGAGGTGTCGTCCACCAGACGGCGGTCTCCATGGGTTGACCTGAGGCGGTCCCTTCGGGTGGGTGCCTGGAATGTCCTATCCCTAAGAGAGGATGATCACCTGTCTCTGTTATCATCTGAGCTCAAGCGTTTGGACATCGGGATTGCAGCTCTCTCTGAGGTTCGGAGACCAGATTGCGGCGAGATAATGGTGGGTGGTTACACCTACTATTGGTCTGGTCACTCTGATGGTTACCATACCCAAGGAGTTGATGTAGCTGTGTCCAATAAGCTGACCCCAATGATAATTGAGGTAACACCGGTCAACGAGCGTATTATGAGATTAAGGATTCGTTAGGTGTCATTTCCCTGGTCTCTGTTTCTGCTCCGACTGAGGCGAGTGATCTCACCGTGAAGGATGCATTCTACGCCACACTCGAGTCTGTGGTTGATCAGTGCCCCAGACAAGATACACTTCCAGTCTTGGGGGATTTCAATGCATCGACTGAAACTGATATGGATGGTTATGAGGTGTGTGTTGGACCCCATGGGTCAGGAACTATGAACCAGAATAGCAGTAAGTTCCTTGACTTTGCAAGAAGTCATGGATTTAGGGTGGCTGGTTCATGGTTTCAGCGCCCACAAGCTCATCGCTGGACTTGATATTCCAACGCTGGTGGTGTGGCAAAGGAGATTGACCATGTCCTCATTGACGGTCGTTGGAGGATGATCCAGAACTGCAGGGTCTACCGGAGTGCTCAGTTTCTCAATACTGACCACAGGCCTGTTGTAGCAACTCTAAAGCTGCACCTTAAATCCTGGAGAATGGTACCATCCCAGCCTAGGCTGGATGTTGGCAAGCTCAGGGATGAGAGAGTAACTGAGGAGTTTGCGAACAGGCTGAGTGGACACTTGGGGGGGGGGGGTCTGGGTGCTTTGGGGGGTCCTGAAGAGTTGGGGAGTGCCTTCAAGACCACCGTCCTTGATATTTCCGGTGGATGTCTTGGAACTCACAGCAGGGCAAAGAAGAATTTTGTCTCTCAAGGGACACTGGATACCATTGACCAGAGTCGCAGGGCCAGGCTGAATGGCAGAGCTGAGCTGTTCAGGGAGCTGAGGCGTAAAACTGTACGTGCACTGAGGGTGGACAAGGAGACATATGTGCGAGGAATCTGTGAGGGGGTAGAGCATCACCTGTGGACAGGTGATTCTCGTCCTGTTTACAGGGGAATTCACGCATTGCGTTCAACCAAGCCCATTCCTCGGAGCACTGCAGTGAGAGCAGAGTGGTAGGCTCTTGACAGAGGAGTCTGAAGTGAAGGCCCGCTGGGCCGGTTACTTTGAGCGGTTGTACCAGGCTGATCCCCCAGCTGTCGAGTTGGACGTCAAGGGTGTTACAATCCCTGTTGCTGACCCTCGAATCAACTGTGGTCCACCTTCGCTTGTGGAAACACGGGCTGTGGTGAACCAGTTGAAACGGGGCAAAGCTCCAGGGATCTGTGGCATCCATGCTGAACTTCTCAAGGCTGGTGGAAATGCTGCACTCGTGTCGTTGCATGCAGTTTTGTGCTCTTCCTGGAACACAGGCATCATCCCAACTGATTGGAAGAGGGGCCTTGTTGTTCCTCTCTGGAAAGGGAAGGATGATCGCCAAGACTGCAACAACTACCGAGGGGTGACGCTGCTCTTAGTGCCGGGCAAGGTCTTTGCTTGGATAATTCTTGATAGGGTTTGCCACCATCTGCTTGAGCACCAACGTCCAGAGCAGTCAGGCTTTACACCAAAGAGGTCAACGATTGACCATATCCTTGCTCTTCGTGTCCTCAGCGAACGCAGACGAGAGTTTCGGCAGGGGCTGCTTGCAGCCTATGTTGATCTCTGTAAAGCGTTCGATTCAGTGAATCGGGATGTCCTCTGGAGGATTCTTGGGCTTCGTGGGGTGCCACAAAAACTGATTGATCTGATGTCTGAACTCTACTCTGGTACTGAGAATGCTGTGAAGTGTGGTGGTACCATCTCTGACTTATTTCCAGTTGTAGCTGGAGTTCGTCAGGGGTGTGTACTGGCCCCCACACTTTTCAGCACTTGTATGGACTGGATTTTAGGGAGGATGTTGGAGAGATCAAGCTGCAGTGCATCGTTTGGGAATGTCAAGATCTCGGACCTTTATTTTGCAGATGATGCAGTCATCTTTGCGGAGACTTTAGATATCCTTCTGGGGGCCATCGAGGTGCTGAATGAGGAGTCGGAGCCACTGGGATTACGGGTTTCTTGGGTCAAAACTAAGATCCAGGCTTTCGGTGACATCTTGGATGCTGCTGTCCTGTCTGTGTGTTTGTGGTGAGGATGTTGAGGTCGTGGAGAGATTCACTTACCTTGGCAGTGATATTCATGTCTCTGCTGGCTGTGAGTCAGAGGTCAATAGACGTCTGGGTCGGGCCTGGGGAGTCATGGATTCACTGGATCATGGGGTGTGGCGCTGCCGGTACCTGTGCGGGAGGACGAAAGTCCGAGTCTTCAGGTCCTTGGTACTTCCAGTCTTGCTCTATAAATGCGAGACTTGGACTCTGATCAAGGATCTGAGAGGGAGACCTAATTCCTTTGGTACCAGGTCTCTTTGGAGAATCCTTGGCTATCGCTGGTCGGCTTTTGTGTCCAATGAGCGGCTGCTGAGAGAGACTCGGATGAGATTTGTTACCTGCATAGTCCGTGAGCGTCAGTTGCGGCTGTATGGACATGTGGCTCGTTTTCCTGACGCTGATCCTGCTCACCACATTCTCTCAGCGAGGGAGTCTCATGAGTGGAGGAGGCCAGTGGGCCGACCACGTGCCTCATGATTGCAGCAGGTTGACCATCATCTCAAGGAGATGGGGATGGGCCTGGCATCTGCCTGGGGGATGGCCAGACGGAGGCCCCTGGAGTACCGGCAGAAAGTGGACGCAGCGACGCGCTGTTCTGGCACATGCTCCCATACCTGACCTGACCTGTTGTCTCCTCTCAAAAATAATTTGATGAAGCTGAAGTTGGATATTATTTTGAGGTTGATTTAAAATATCCAGAAGAACTTCATAACAAACATAAAGACCTACTTTATGCCCCCGATCAAGAAAGTCCAATAAAAGAATGGTTAAGTGATTACCAACAGTCATTTAATATAAAAGGTAAATCTCCAGAAAAACTACTTACCTCATTAAATGATAAAGAAAGTTATGTTTTGCATCAAAGGAACTTGAGACAATATTTATCTGCTGGGTTGAGAGTGAGGAAAATTCATAGGATTTTGAAATTTAAACAAAGTCATTGGTTGAAGAAGTATATTGATTTTAATACAAAAAGGAGAACAGAAGCAAAAACAGATTTTGAGAAGGACTTTTATAAATTAATGAATAACGCTGTATTTGGAAAGACTCTGGAAAGTGTTCGGAATCGACAAAACATAAGACTTGCTCCATCTTGGAAACAGGCTTCAAATTTAATTAATAGACCAAGTTTTGAGCGAGCGGAGGTGTTTCCAGAGAACTTTTGTGCTATTCATTTGAAAATGAGTGTTGAAATGGATAAACCTATTTATATCGGAATAACAATTCTTGACTTGTCAAAATAATTAATGTATGACTATTACTATAATAATTTAAAATCAAAGTATAAGGATAATGTGTCATTGTTATATATGAATTCAGTGAGTTTTATATTTGAAATTAAGACAAGTGATGTATATAGGATATGATTGATCATATATACAGTGTGTATATATATATATATATATATATATATATATATATATATATATATATATATATATATATAATACAAGTAATTATAAGTCAGGTGATGTGTTGTTTTCATCAAAGAATAAAAAGGTTATTGGTAAGTTTAAAGATGAATTGGGTGGGAAGGTCATGGATGAATTTATAGGATTGAGATCAAAGTAATGCTTTTATGTATATTGATAATAATAAAATGGAAAGGTGTGATAAGAAGCTAAAGGGAATAAAGAAAAATATAATCAAGGAAACAATAAACTTTAAACATTATTACAACTGTTTAACCTTAAAGAAGGAAGAGTTCAGAAAAATGAATACAATAAGAAGTTATAAACATCAATTATATACAGAAGAGATCAATAAGAAAGCATGAGGAGCTTTTGATGCTAAGATATATTTTAGAGAATGGAATCAACAGTCTCCCTTATGGTTATAAGTATGTGTTAAGATATGGGTTGAGAATTTTAACAGGCAACCGCCATCTTTTTACTGATTTATAAATGATAGAACCATGCAATAACCAAACAAGAGTGGAGATGTAATCAGCCTTGGTATTTAAATGGAAAACATAAAGAATGTGAGAAATATCAAATAAGTCTTATTGAAGAAACAACTGGGGTAAAGTAGATAAAACAAATAAGAGGATAAATTTAATTACAAATAGGTTGGAGGATGTAAAGAAAAAAAAATATCCTTGAATGGACTGAAAACTTTGATGGTTATCAATTGAACAATGGAAAAACAATTTACGACAATCTCAAAATGATATGTGGCTCAGGAGGTGGTAAAATTAGAGCATTAAGAGAAGTTTATCATTTCATGTCTGCTCAACAAAGACACTTATACCAAGAACCAAGTTCCAAGTTATTCTTTGTGAATATACTCGATGGAAATGAATGTTATAAGAAGATGAAGTTATTCCCTGAAGTAGAACATGGACAAATATTCATTGGTTCGCTCTTTGGGTGGAATGAAAATATAAAAGGACTGTGATTATGTTGGGGGGAAGAAGTGCTTTCATCAGTAAGTCTCAATCTTTCATAATTGGTTCACGAGTCAGTAAGTGACCACTATATTCGTTATTGGTGTGTGTCTGTCTGTCTGTCTGTCTGTCCTGAGCATAGCTCCGTGGGTTTTGATCAGATCCTGATAAAATTTGGGTGCGAGGTTTATATCATGATATAGTTGTGTCTTCCTGAGAATGGGCATGGTGCGCCCATTATGGGTGTTGCCACGCCCAAAAACCGTGTTTTTAGGGGGTAGCCAGTTTCAAGTTACATCTTCTCCGAGGGGGTTTGTCGAATCTGGCAGGCGTTTTGGTATTTGGTTAGCCCAATGGCACCTGCATAGCCCCACGGAGCTCGATTTTTCATTTTCGTCCCAAGGTCAAGGTCACAAGGTCACAAACTTGGAAAATGTCAAAAAAAAACAATAAATTGGGCATCGAGCTCCTAGGGTTTTCAACTGTTTCGAATGAAAGTCGGTATGCAAGTAGTGCTCTTCGAGTACTACAACTTTCATCATTTACGGTTTTCCTGATTCCTGCCATAAAAAAATTAAAAAGGCGAACTACGTTTAGGATTTCGCAATTCGTGGTCTATTTGTAGTGCTCTTCAATTAATACAACTTTCATCATTTACGTTTTTCCCGATTCCCGCCAGTTTACCCGTGGCGTCCCCTCAAAGGTCAAAAAATAAAAAAGGCGAACCGTGTACATTGCTCGTGAACCATCGCCGTCTCCAGACTTGTCTCAATTTTACATTTGCTTGTATGGGAGGGAAGGGGATAGGTGGGGAGAAAATCAGTCTCAATTTTACATTTGCTTGTATGGGGGGGAAGGGGATAGGTGGGAAGAAAATCAGTCTCAATTTTACATTTGCTGGTATGGGGAGGGGGGGAAGGGGATAGGTGGGGAGAAAATCAGTCTCAATTTTACATTTGCTTGTATGGGAGGGGGAGGAAATCAGTCTACTATTTTGGGCTTTTGGGGCTTAAGTCAGAAAGTTTTTCCCTTTTCCCCCATTCATTTGAATGGGCATCCCAGAAATCCCCATTTATCATCGACTCACACCCAACTTGACCACAAAATTTCATCGGATCCGTCCACAACTTTTTGAGATATCCTGCACACAAACGAACAGACAGATAAACAGACAGAAAGGGGTGAAAACATATCCTCCTTCAGCTTCGGCGTCAGAGGTAATAAATGATAAAAACACACAGGTAAGAAGTGTGAGAGTGGGACAGAATAAGAGGGGTAGAAATGATGGTGGGTGTGAATGGATTATCGGCAGAGAAACTGTCACAGAAAAGTGTGAACGAAACTGTCCCGAGAGGTGACCGGTACATTGTGAACGTGTGGAATGTGCGGAGCTCGAGCAAAGTTTGAGCTCATGAAACTTTGAATAATAACAGCATGACAGGTCAACCGTCCTCACTGCAGGTTATCGAGTCGATGTCGTCCGATGAGCAGCTGAGATGGAAAATAAGTCCTCAGATTCATGATTCCCCTTCTCAAGTGATCCCAAATGCAATGTACACACAAGGAACTTTGGTGTAAGAGAAGACCATTTGGCCCATCATGCCTGAACTGC
>NC_140965.1:13218855-13298855 GCF_056783735.1 Eptatretus burgeri | reverse complement strand
CTCAAACCCCTTAGTGTTTGATGAACTTGCGACTGTCCAATCAGGTTTAAACCAAATGTGGTGTGCCTTGCTCTCTTTTGCATGGTTTACACAAGAAACTAGAGATGAAGAAAAGGGCAATTTCCTCTCCGCACAGTCTCCATTGTGACATCACAGGGCCTGCACACTGACTTGACTCAAACAGCACACGTCCTATAGCGCATTAACATTTCAACTTTTAAGAGAAAGATAGCACAGAAAAACAATCGTTTAATAAGCACCTGGAAGTGAGCTATTACTGGAGGCACAGTCGGCAGGTAGAGGTAGGTTTGAAGGGATTAAGGGGGCACACAAGGTTCGCTCATGCACGCCAGCACCTTCACTCTGGAACCAGCAAAAAACACACACACACACACACACACACACACACACACACACACACACACACACACACACACACACACACACACACACACACACACACACACACACACACACACACACACACACTCGAAGTCAGGTAGCCCTAAAATATAATTAGAAATCCCAGACGTTGACATCTGTGTTTGCCAAAGTAGGTGCGCAACACCTTTTTCTATATTTTATCTCAGCCCTGCACTATACAGACCCAATGCATAGGAAAAATTGTCTTTACATTCTTTCATTGGCTGGATATTCAAGTAAAATCAAAGGCTGAAGCTGATCAGCCACATTTACTAGTTATTCCCTGCATGCTAGTTGACATTGTGCTGGTGATACAGGTCCTAAAGCATGACAGCTGAGCATTCATTACTCTACGAGCTACGGTGGACAGCCTAATTGTGTTTTCCCAAACATAAGCAGCCAAATTGTGTTTTCTCCCAAAATATGAATTTTGAAGGCATAATCAGCATCCCAATTCTGATGTTATGCAATGTCTGGCCAGCACAATGTTCTTCTGAGTGTGTTCTGCTCTTGTCCTCTCCTGGGCATTTCTGCCGTAATTTGCATGAGTTGTTGCCTTGGGTTCCGTGTCAAAGTTTCTACGCCTAGAGTTCCACTCCGGTAATTTGTGTGAGTTGTTGCCTTGGGTTCCGTGTCAAAGTTTTTTGCACGTAGAGTTACACTCCAGTCGATGTTTAACCCAGATATTCTATTAGGGTAAATCTGAGAGACTTGCCTGATACATATCTTTACATAGGCCAATGGGACAGCCACGTGCACCGTGGCTGCAGCAGGTTGATCAACATCTCAAGGAGATGGGAATGAGCCAGGCATCTGCTTGGGGGATAGCGAGACGAAGGCCCCTGGAGTACCGGTGGAAAATGGACGCAGCGAAGCGCATGCTCACCTATCTTTACAGTCTCTCTACAGAGTTCTAGCTACAGCAGAACAAAGCCCTTCAACTTCAATTAGAAATTTCAAAATAATCAGGTAATAATTGACTGAAACAGAGAGGAAGTGCAACACGTGTACAGCATACATGTAGGAAAAAAAATTACAATTGGGGACAAGAAGTCGTTGCAGGTCAGGATCAAATCCTTCATGGCATTAAGAACAAGCAATCGATGAAATAAGCAGTAATTGAAAGAACAAGTAGAGATTTCGTAATTACAAGAGAAAAAAAAGGCTTCGTAAATGTAAATCAGTCGGAGATGCAAATTGTACTGGTTTATAGGAGATCATCAGAATAGAAATACCTCAACGGAGAGTTAATGTGATGGATTATTAGGCGAGGTGGTTGAACGTGACACTGGATCTCAATTGGCAAGCTGGAAAGCAAAACAATCCAAAGAGAAAAAGAACTAAAAACAATCTGTAAACATTAAAGGAATGGTCTAAGACTCTCAGGCAATGGTTCCCAAATGTTTTGGGTGTGCGGACCCTTCTGATCAAACTGCTAAAGAACTTGCAGACCTCCATGGACGACTATCATAGTGACACAGTTTTTGGTGCAATGGTTCAGTGCTTGCTGACGTCTTATTTTTTGGAGAAACGACATAAGTGGGATGAACCACGGCCTTCTGCAAATGGTTGTTTTTAACATGCGTGGCGAGTTGAAGCGTGTGACATCATTTGGTCGTACAGGGAGGCTGTTAGGGTTTTTGTTTCTCCATGCGGAGAAGGGTTCACACTTCGTTCTTCTCACGAAGGGTTCACAGATCACAAATTAGGAAACACTGATCTAAGGGATGCTATGTGGCTGGAAGGATGACCTTTGAGTTTCACACACTAACCTCGAAGCTGCCTAGACTGGGTTGGAATCTCGGCCCAGTTATAAACTGTCATCGTAGTGTTTCACAGGCAGGGTGATTCATAAATGTATGTGCCGGCTCTCAGATGGACGTTAACTGGGTGTCCCTAGCATTAATTGGTGGATGTTAAAGATCCCATGGTGTCCTTCGCAAAGAGTAGGTGAGCTATCAACGGCACCCTGGACTAAAAATTCTAAATTCCTCCCCTAACTTACAGAGGACATCGAATCAGCGGCACAGCTGTGTCCTCAACCAATGTTGCGACCCCACTACCTTGTGCTGCATATGAAAGAAGAAGAAGGGATGGAGTACATCAACTAAAACATAGAACAATGTATGTCTGAAATCGTAACCAAGATCAATGGCTGAAGGCTTTACCTTTTCAGCTGGATCGACGACCACGCAGGAAATATATTTATGATGAACGACCAAATACAACCCGTCACTTCTCTAATGGGGATGTTAAATGGGGGGAGGGGGGAGAAAGAGGGAGGAAGCGGGAGGGAGAGAGAAGAGGGAGGGGGGAGTGAGGGGAGGGACAGAAGATGGAGGGAGGAGGGAGGGGGAACCTAAGAAGCGGGGAAGAGCGAGGAAGGGAGTTGGGGAGAGCGACGCCTCACCAAACATCACTTATACACTCTCGGAGGGGGTAAGGAGAGGAGGGGGAAAGGGGGAATGAGTTTGGGAGTTGGTGAGCATGAGGGGATGAGATTCTGGACTTGTATTTGGTTGGTGAACTTGGAGAGAAGGGGAGGTGGGGGGGGGTGGTACAGGATTGAATAAAATGGGGTATGTTAATGCATCATACGGAGACTGCCCAGAGATGTCCGTGGGGGTGCAGAGGGGAGGGGTTTGAGAGGAGGAAAGCATGAGGGGAGGGGTGGGAAGACAGCATGAGGGGAAGGGAAGGCAGCATGAATGGAAGGCAGCACAAGGGGAGGGGAAGGGAAGGCAGCATGAGGGGAAGGGAAGGTGACATGAGGGGAAGGGAAGACAGAATGAGAAGGGAAGGCAGTGTGAGGGGAAGGGAAGGCAGCATGAATGGAAGGCAGCATGAGGGGAGGGGAAGGGAAGGCAGCACAAGGAGTGTGGAAGGCAGTGCAAGGGGAAGGGAAGGAAGCGTGAGGGGAAGAGAAGGCGACACGAGGGGTGGGGAAGGGCAATAAAACATGCCCAAACAGCAACATTTTCTTTTTAACCGCTGGGTTCTATATAAAAATGGGCAGGAGCATTTGAAACCCACATTATAAACCTGGCAAAGGCGTGCCTGCATGCATGCTTGCACATGCAGCGACCTTTGCACCCCTTTGGTCGGCTCACTCCGAATCTGATTCATACATGCTACACCATGGGGAAGCTGTTTTAAATTCAAAACTTAACTGTCAGTCATTAACAGTCTCCTTAACAGAGGGGGGAGGGTGGGAGAGGGGTGAGAGAGCGAGAGGAGTGAGAGAGGGGAGGGGATAGGGGGGATTCTGGCAGACGGGACTTCCACCTTAACGTCCATCCGAGAGATGGCACACACTCTGATGAATCACCGTGCCTGTGAAAAACCAGAACAACAGTTTATAGCTGTGTCGGGATTCAAACCCAGGCGAGAGAGCTTCGAGCGAGTGTGCATACTTCTCGGCTATCCCGTCATGATGTGGCGATTCATTGCAATTATTTTGCCTTCCTTACTCTGGAAATATCCCCATGGAGAACCGCCATCTGTTAATGACTGTTAATGGGGACTGTTAATGACTAACAGCTTGAAGGTATCGCCAGTGAAGCTGGCAGAGCATCTACCAAGTGGCTCAGGTCAAGCAAGCACTCCAGCGACGGTTGAAGAAACTTTTAGAAACAAAACGTTTAATTTTTTTTTATATGTATCTATGTCTGCCGAAGTGACGGGTCGTATCATGAAAGAAGATCATACAAAAAGGGGAAACGTGGTGTAAAATAAAATCGCACATTTTCAGCGAGCAAACCACCGCCGAGGAACCTCACAGCCAAACGCAGGTGAATGGGCCCTGAACTTTGTTCAAGTCGATCGATATATTCAGTGACGGTGTGAAAATTGTAGAGTGCTCATCAAATGGCCTCAGCACCCAAGGGAGCACTCCAAGGAAACGGCTGATAAGGAAAGGCTGGCTTGACAAGCGATTACCGATCACCGATCGGTTATATAAACACCATACACCCAGCATGTCAAGCGATGTCTGAATTGAACAAATGAACACTTTTTATTTCAGCAGTCGGAACTACTGCTGAAGTCAATAAGGAAGTTTAAATTTTGAAATTTGGCTGAGATTAAGAGATTTGAGAGGTTATGAAATGTGCAGAAATTAATTAAAGCAACTAACGCTGGCATCTCCAGGCGTATATAAGCATTGCAATGTATCCAGCGATTCGTAGGAATGATGATCAGGCAATCAATGATATAAGTGAGGAAAGTGAAAAAAAATCTTTATTGTTAAGAAACCATTGCGGCCTGTTCCTAGTCAAGGCATTATTGAGGAGGCCAAAAAAAAAATGGCAGCTTAAGACTCCGGCAAGCTGATAGAGGGCTGACCAAGATAGTGCTCACCATGTTCATCAGGTTTATTTTGTTTTTTTTGTGATGAGCACCCCATAAATAATCTTCAAATAAGGGCGCTTAAATTAACCCAAACAACCAATTTTAATTCCTGCACTACCTTGGAGCTCTCTTCGTATGCATGCAAAGTTTTGCGGCTGCAACGTTTCATGGTTTTGGAGTTATGGGGGAGACGGATGGACGGACTAAAAGACTGACACACTGACATTTACTGTTAGAGATGAGATTGCCAGGAATGAATATATTTTGCAAATTAGATTTTGAGGTCCACTTATGATGCAATGTCGATGACGGATTCAAATTTGAAATGTGACTTGCTCACAGAGTACTGAGGTGTGCTCCGTAAACAAGTAGCTTACTATCGGTTGCATTGTGACTTGCTTGATTCAAAGCATTCAAGCAAGCACTCCGGTGGAACGGAGTGACGTGTTGGTGGTGGTCGTATGGCAGCTTAGCTGCTGGGGTAGCTATCATTTCTTGAGGCACGACTGTGTTGCTGATGCAGTGCCCCTCTTGTATGTCTGAAATGAGCTCACACACTGGAACTGGTACTCATTTCGCCGACCTAGGAAGGATGACAGGCTGCGTCAACCCCCTGGTGTATTAATTCAGCGGCCGACAGGGCTTGAACTCAGGACCCTAGGATCCCAAGCCGCCACCCTCACCACTGAGCCAACACCAGGCTACAAGAGTGACGTGTTCAACACCAGTGGCTGTTCACCACCATCTCAGAACTTTTTCCTTTCTGAGAGTTTCTTTGTGTCCATCTTCTCCACCCCATGCATCCTCCCCTACCCCTCATTCCTCCCCACATCCATTATTTATCCAATTCTCACCATATTTTGTCGGCTCAACCCTGAAATTTGACTTGCCCCCCCCCCACCCCAACCCCCAACTCCTTCCATTTTTACTGTTCCTTTCATTCTGTTATGTCCTGATCCGTTCTATGTTTTAGCTCCTCCACGAGCTTCGACTTTATTTTCCAAAAATAAAAAAAAATTATCCTCGACATAAACTCAGCCAAATTAACAGAAAAACAGCCATTATTACCTCCACCGCCGAAGGTGGAAAGGTTATGTTTTCACTCCTGTCTCTCTGTTTGTCTGCCTGTCTGTTTGTGAACAAATTATCTCAAAAGTTGCTGACAGATGTGGACGAAACTTGGTGGACGAGTTAGTGAGGTGACAAGAACAAGCCAATTAAATTTTGGTTCAGGTCCGGACGTATATCAGGCCGGTCAGTGAGATACAAAATGTAAACTAATCAGCTTGGCGGAGGTATGCGCTCTACTAAGTGCCCTTCGAGTTTATAATGAATTGGAGAGGATTAATATTCACATCACTGCCCTCAGCAAAACGTGACGACTTCGCAATGCACTTCTAAAGGAGCACTGCGGTAACTTATACTGGACTGGAAAGGGTGAAAATGGCAGTATAGATTTGGCTGTGCCATCAGAAACAGCCTTGTATCCTGCAGGCTATCATCACTGAGTTTAAACACCACATGCGTTCTCACCTCTCATTTCAGCGAACTCACCGGCCCTTCTCAGAAATTCCGATGATGCAGATACTTTCTATACTTTACTGGAGTTAACCATCATAAAGGTGTAGCTCATCAAGACTGATTGATTGTCGGGCAATTTCAATGCCCATGTCTGAGATGACCGGCGTCCTTGGTGTTTCATCATTGGTCCCCATCGTGTTGGAGTGATGAATGAGAATGGCCAGCACCCTTTACAACTTTGCAGCCACCATTCACCTTGTATCACAAATCCCTTCTTCAAAGGTAAACAGTCGCGTAAATTGCAACGTAGCAATGGGCACGTTCAGGGCTTTGACACCAGCTTGACCAGGTCATGGTCAGGCATAAGTTCAATGGTGATGTGCATATCATACAAGAAGCATGCATATTGCCAATTGTGATCCTGACCAGGTAGGCACAGGTTGGCTTGCAAGACCACAATCACACCCCGTAAGTTTCAATGTGCAAAGCAAGCCAGTCCCAAAGCTCAACGCTGCCAACATTGAACCCTGTGAAGTTATCGCTAAATTTCAAGCACTTTGATGAAAACCTCTCCAGGGTACAGACATCAACAAGCAGCAAGGATGAAAGATGGATATGCTTTTGTGATACTGTCCTTGATACACAGCAAGCGAAGCCTCTGGTCGAGTCACAAGGTCACAACCTCACTGCTTCACATAAAGTATATGGAGACTTTGAAAATAGTTATTGAAGTGAAAAGCACTGCACAAATGAATTAATGAGCAAGCACATTCCATGAAACAAGAAAAAAAAAAACTCAGACAATATCACCATCCTGTTCTGTGGAGATATAAAAAAATGTATTCAGCAGTTCTGGCTGAACCTGTGCGAAAGTATGAAGAAATGAGCTGGCAAAGGTGACCTTTGCAGCCAATACGATGGCATCAAAGAAGCACTTGGCTGATTTCCAAGGAAAACTGCACCACTGATACCAATGGATACCTCATTAGCAATCATTACGAGCAACTCGATTTCTGGGTAGAGCATTCTGAAGATCTATACTTGCGCGAATTGAGGAGGATGAGACAACAGTCACGGGGAGTTGATTCCACAATCGTGAGCATAAAGGGAGGAATGAATGCATATGGGCAACCAGTCTGGACTTTGTCTGTGTGTGAGAGAGAGAGAGAGTGAGAGAGTGAGAGAGTGAGAGAGTGAGAGAGTGAGAGAGTGAGAGAGTGAGAGAGTGAGAGAGTGAGAGAGTGAGAGAGTGAGAGAGTGAGAGAGTGAGAGAGTGAGAGAGTGAGAGAGTGAGAGAGTGAGAGAGTGAGAGAGTGAGAGAGAGAGTGAGACAGTGAGAGAGTGAGAGAGAGAGTGAGAGAGAGAGAGAGTGAGAGAGAGAGTGAGAGAGAGAGAGAGAGAGACAGTGAGAGAGAGAGAGAGTGAGAGAGAGAGAGAGAGAGAGAGAGAGAGAGAGAGAGAGAGAGAGCTGATGAGGCTTTCCAGAGGAACATGTGTGACCTTGGATGGCTTGGGTAAAGCAGAGGTAAAGCCCCTGTCACACCTTGACGATTTAGCCAGCGTATGGCAACGAATCAAAATGTATGTAAAACTCTGGCGTACGCTGAACTATTGATGTTTTTTTTCAGTTTTGGGATTATAATAATGTGTTGGACGTATGCATAACGTATTAGTAACGTCCACAGAACGTTTCCATAACTTATAGATAACTTATACCAACGAATGCTGAGCGTGTTGTCGGCGTTCACAACTTATGCCCAACGATAGTCTAACTTATGCATAGCGCAGCAGCGTATCGCCGACGATCACGTGGCGTAGCCTATTAATAGGCTGTAGCTCGACGATTCAAATCATAACCGCACTACACATCGAAGTGTCGACTTACGATAGAGTCTGAAACGCTGACAGGTTCCTCCTGTGAACCCCATTTTTATATACCAATTCCCCTAAACGCTGCCAATACGCCATTATATGATAGCTGTAAGTTAGAAACACGTTCAGTAAGTTCTGTGGTCGTCCGGAAGACGTCAAATACATCTACATACGTCAATATGCGTTGGAGATACGTTACACATAGGTTCAAAGCACGTTACTCATAGGTTAGAAATAAGTTTTGGGTACGCTAGACATTACCTCGACGTGTTTCGACTTATGAGTAACTTACAAGTAACGTGTGTCAACGATCGCATAACGTGCCTACAACTTATGGCCAGCGCATGCGGAACGTGTGTCATACGCTGGCATACGTCGAAAAATTTTGAGCATGCTCAAAATTTGTCGACGAGCTTGGCGTACTACGACGTATGCCAGCGTGCTTCAGCGTGCTCTTTACAACTTACCCATAACGTATTCGCCAAATTTTTCATACGTCGGCATTCGCTGGCTAAAACGTCAAGGTGTGACAGGGCCTTAAGAGAGGGCAGTTGGAGCAAGGCCAGATATAAGTTAGTATAAAATAGAGAATTCACCAACTGGCCACTGGTAGGAGAGCGACAGTCCTTGGCAATCTGCTTCCTGTCTTCAGATCCCCATGGTGTAAAATGACTTGATCACTTTGAGACAAACAAGGTAAGAAGCAACAGCACTAGCACCAGGTTAGGAGGCATACTCTCGGGAACTGCATCTGAAAACTTTGTTTGCATGATGAGCTCGATGTGGCTCATGAATGCCTTAGCTCCATGAAGAATGGCCAGATGTTAACTGGCCTCCATTGCTAGCTTGGTGATACGACCCTCACATTTAAAGTTATGGCAGATAGTCAGGTCATTGTGTCCCTTGGACTTCACCTCTTCCAATGGTTGTCCAGAGAAATTGATTGGACATTGTTTGTCCGCCAATCCTTGTGGAGAGACTGTGAGAGCATGTGACTTGCCGACGTCAAACATACTGCTCCATGTGGCTGACCGGCTGCATATATTGGCCAGGTCTGACGAAAGGGTTTCAGCAGTGGCTGGCCTTTCGCAACTAAGATGCATCATTCTGGACATGGTAGAGCTATCAGCAAAATGGTAAAGTTGGTATTCAAGAGAATTAAACAGATCACTGATGGTGATTAAGAATTATGTAGGTCCTAAGACACTGCCTTGTGACACCTGAGCCGAAAGAGAAAGAGAAATAAATAAGACTTTCCTAAGAAGTGGCTTCAATGCAGGAGGAAGCCAAGAGCCCATCAAAGCCTGCACAAGGATTGCCAACATATGGCTGTTTCTCCATGCTCTATATTTTTTAAATGCTGACCATCCAGCAAGGAAGCAGCACATACCATTTTTAAAATCTATGGCATGACTCGGCCAAGTTCTGGTTCATACCGCCGACCTCCCAGAGTCAGAGTAGACACTAACCATTATGCTGCCAAAATCATGGGAAAGGACACCAAGCTATCTTCCTTCTAAGTAAAGTTTGGAAAGCTTTGGGAAGCATCACATTCCAGCGTCTCCTGATACTAACTGACCTGAGATGTGTTTCCTGAGAACCGATGTTAGGATTCCAAGTTAGGATGCCTTAGTTAGGTTTCAGATCTGGTGGGTCCACCATTGATTATGGTGTTCACTCTGAAGCAAACGCAAGAGAAGTGCATTGCAAATAAAAAAAATAAAATAAAAATCATCCACTGTAGATGGCGTCAATTGATCTTCCCAAGGCTTTTGACTCGACGTCGTTCTGGCCTCGATGTTTGCTGATGACATGTGGGTTGTCCAGGAAGACTTAAGTATCATCAATGTATTTGATTATTGCATGCAAGCCACAGTTAAATTTGAAGGGAGCCAGTCCAGGCAGTTTAGCTATCGAAAATGCAGTGAAGAAAGGCTGTGTGCATGCAACAACCCTGTTTGAAATTTTCTTCTCCCGACTACTCCAACAAGCATTCCCCCCATTAATAATATGGGGGTTTAATGCTGGCATCGAAAAGGCCACTACCATTCTGATAACCAGGGTGTAGGACAAGAGTTTCCAATCGGAATCAACGTTTGTGTGTTCGATGGATGATGTGTTCTCAGCACATTAGTGTATTCCAATGAGTCCTGGTCAACTTACAGTCATCATGAGAAACATCTGAACAGTTTCCATCTACATTGCCTGCATCACATCCGAGTATGACAACATAAACACCTGACACAACTAGAACGCACTCGAGGGAAGTGCTGACTCACGCTGTTATGTTTCACTTGTAAGAAGCCATGGTTGTAATAATCATCCTCAAAATTTTCAGACATGATCAGGGTCCCCATGGGCAGGTTACGGGTGCAAGATCTTAACCCAGAGGATGTGGTTAAGATGCCTAAGTTAGGGTGTATAATCCATATTTGTGCAGTTTTGTTGGTACCTTTTTAAAAACTATCACTTCTTGCTCTATCATCTCCATATATATATATATATATATATATATATATATATATATATATATATATCTCTCTCTCTCTCTCTCTCTCTCTCTCTCTCTCTCTCTCTCTCTCTCTCTCTCTCTCTCTCTCTCTCTCTCTCTCTCTCTCTCTCCTGATTAGTGTCAGCTGTTTCTGCTCCCTGGTCACAGCTGCTGTTGATCTGAATAGAGATCACCTGACCCATGAAAGCCACTTTTCCCTCTCAACTGAAGTGTCTTGAGCTTTGTGCCCGCTTTTACTCTTTTGATGTGCTTCATGTCTCTGCTCAGCGTGTGACAATTGTGATCAATGCGGCTGAGTGTTTGTCTGTTTGTCAGCGGAATAACTCTAAAATATGAGCAGTGAGAACTGCCAAGTCCGGCACAGAACTTCATATTATACCGTACACACAGACGCAATTATCGCATTCCCCACATGCTGGTCTTTGGCCATGGCATGAGTAAATACTGTCCTGCACCAAATTTAATTTCAAATTTTACCTTGTGCGCTAAAACTTCAACACATCCGAGACATTTACAATTGATAGTGCTGTGCTAAATTTGGCGATCAGGGTCACGTACAGTAGTCTCCACCTAGAGAGTCCATAGAACACATTACCCCCATGCTGTGTTGAGAAACAAGGACATGGGCAGGATCTACGAGCAGCAAATTTGATTGGTCATGATGACCTAAAATGCCGTAATATTTTGTCCAAGCACTGTACAGCTAAACTGAAGGGTTTTGTTTGAAAGTGCTAAAAAGGTGATTTGTGTTCTACAGTGTTCAAGTGTGTAATTAAATTGAAATAAAATAAAGATTTTCGATGTCTTCGAGAAAAACAAATTATGGAAGTTTACCGTTGTTGATGCAGCGTCTTTTATGCCACCTTATTTAACACATTATGCCTGGTGATGGCTCAATGGTTAGGGTGGTGGGCTTGGGATCCTATGATCCTGAGTTCAAACCCCACTTGGCTGTTGAATTAATACCAGGTGGGGTTGACTCTGCCTGTCATCCTTCCGAGGTCGGCAAAATGAGTGCCAGCTTTCTGGTATACTGCGTCGGAGTGGCGACGCGTCCTGGATTGTGTCCAATAGCCAAGGAGACTGCTTAAGAGTATGGTCCCAATGGATGGATTTAACACATTACATTAGTTCTCCGTGCCCGTTTGTATCCTTTATGACGTCCATAAAAACATCAATTTTCCTGTATAGAATGATTTTCAATTTTTGTTTGTTGATTGCCAGACAGGCAGACAGAGTGAAATACATTATCTCATTCCTCTCTGTGCATGCGTGATCGGGGCAAATTCAAAGCCAAAGTACTGCGAAACTACAGATTGTCCGATTCGTGTTCAAAATGTAACATTGAATTGAAGCTAAGTTGTTCCACAATCATAAACTGACGCTTGTAGACAGGACAAACAGATAGACAGACAGAAGTGACCCAATTGCTTAACCCCACTTTTCTCTTCGTGTGCGGAGTAATGAGTGTAACTCCATATAATGAGCTTCGCTGCAAACATGCTACGACTCCAAGTATAGATTAGCTGTTGTGATTCCAAACAAGCCGATGGCTCATTTAGGTGCATCTCAACCCGACGTGAACAAAACTATTAGCTAGTCCAGCAATGGGAGATGGTGGTCTTTTTTGCATGATGTCGAAACGATGGAACATAGAAAGAGTGCTTGGCAGAGAAATTGAATCTTGTTCGTGTTTACATTCAGCTTTCACTGCATATGCAGTCATTGTGCCTCATTGTCCAATTATTATGCAAACAAACAATCCACCAAATACACATAAGGTATCATCACAATACTCATGTGCTCGGCCCACAACCGAGCCATAAGTAAATATTCTAGACAAGCCCAAGACAACAAATCTTTGCACCATCTGGAAACTGAGGCAGATGCACTGGGCAGGACGTATCCACCGCATGAAGGACAGTGGAATTTTTAAGGACATATTCCATGATGAGCTTTTAACTGCTCGACATCGAATAGGTAATCCCAAATTTTGATTTAAGGATGTGCCGAAAATAAATCTGTGACGGGTTGACACTGATCCATCCATTTGGGAGGAAGTAGCTGGCAATCACAATTAGTGGAAGTCTTCTCTTTCCCAAGTTGCTTCAATAGCAAAGCAAATGTTCCTTCAGGATAAGGTAGCCAAGACAGCTGCTCGAAACAACCCAAAGACTGAGAACACACAAATTTGAGAACACTGTGGCACCGTCTGCGGGTCAAGAAACAGTCTTTAATGTTCTCCTCAGCACTGACAAATCATTATTTGTGGAGGGATATTGACAAATGATGGACCAATTATATTATTGTTATATTTTATAGTTTCTTGTGTTATTAATCAGGGTGATCCATCAATACGTGTGCCGACACTAAGATGGACGTTAAACTGGCATCACATCTGCCGGCGTAAGTTGGTGGACGTCAAATATATCATGGTGCCCTTCACGAAGTGGAACCGAGCTATCGCCGCCGGCACCCTGAACAAATTCAAAATTCCTGCTCCAACCTACATGAGGCACTGCACCAGTGGCACAGCCGCACCCCAGCCTTTCAATCTGCCCTCTCAAAAAAATGATTGGACCACCATCTCCATAGCAGCTGATAATGATTCCTCCTGGGAATGCTTTTAATAGAGTCTCCATTCTCTCTCACGCACCGGTTTATCTCGTCCCATGTGTGACTTTCCTATCCATCCTCTAGACTCTAGAGCCTGGTATGCTCAATCATGTGGGGAGGCCATTGCTGTCAAGCATCTTGTTTTCTTAGCATGGAAAACTAACTTGACTGAGGGTAACTTTTGTTTATTCCAAACGGCTTGCAACAAGAGTGTGTCCATCCTGAGGCAAGCCAGAATGCATCATCTTACAAATTCCAAGGCTGAACTCTCCAACCAGTCTGCCACCTCCAAGTCATGGTGGTGCCTTGTCAAGTCTGTCTCTGGTGTATGCTTCTCCTTCATCTCATCGCTCACCTTAAACTACAATATTGCAGCCTCACCCAAGATAAGGAAGAATGTCTAAACTCTGTCTTTGCCTCCACATGTATTGCACCCAACTCATCCCGTTCCATCCCTATTTTATCTTGACATACCAACTGTCTACCGGACTCTGTGTCCCTCTAACCCAAGAGGGTACAGAAAGTTATATCCCACCTTAAACTTGCTCGGTGATGGCACAGATGACATCAGTGCCTATATTCTCAAATCCTGCAACCCTCTTCCTCTTCTTTGGCCACCTCCCCTCTGCACGCAAGACAGCAAACACCACTCTTGTCCACAATAAGGATGCAAAAATAGACCCTTCTCAGTGAGCTTGCTTCCAATTATACGTAGGGTAGGCAGGTGAGCTTGCTTCCAATTACAAGCAAAGTATGGAATCCAGTTTTGCTTCTGATGTCAAGTTTTCCCTGTTTTCAAACAGCCTGATCTCTGACCATAAATTTGGATTCTGGCCTGGCCATTAAAATCTGGACATGCTGCGACTTCTCTCGCAGCAATGGTTGGAGGTCCTCAATGTTAAACAAGAGGTTAGGATGGTCTCCTTGGACTTATCTGGGGCATTCCACTGTGTCTGGCATCCTGCTATTCTTGCCAAGCTCTCTGTCTGTGGCACAGAAAGCTGCCTTTGTTCCTGGATTTCTTGACTTTAAATAATCATCACTGGAACCCTCTCCTCTCCCAGTGGAAATTGGAATTTCCAAAGGCAGTGTTTGGTCTCAGTCTTGTTCCTCATGTAGCTATATTAATGACCTATCTGACACTCTGGAAAACGTACTCTTACTTTTCGCAGATGACTTGCGTCATAGAGTACCCCATCCCTCTGCTAGGCAGACAGCATCTGAATCTCTATCTATCTATCTCTCTCTCTCTCTCTCTCTCTCTCTCTCTCTCTCTCTCTCTCTCTCTCTCTCTCTCTCTCTCTCTCTCTCTCTCTCTCTCTCTCTCTCTCTCTCTCTCTCTCTTGATATGTAAATGATTAGATTAGACTATTGTCTGATGAATGGAGCATGTCCTTTCATCCTGAAAAATCTCACAATCTCACCATATCGCTCCAGAATTGATCATCAAACAAACCCTCCTGTCTATTTCCTTGGTCATCCATTGGAAGAGGCCTCACCATAAGGCATAACCTTTCTTGGGTCATGACCTTTCTTGGGTCAAGACCTTTCTTGGGCGTACCACACAGCAAAGCTGGCCTCCAAAATCAGATGCAGACTGACTGGGCATTCTTCGTCATTGCAACTATTTCCTTGGAAAATCAGAGCTACTCACAGTCTACTTAGTCTTTGTCAATAACCCCGGCCTCACATCAAAGTTACGGTCTACTGTCCTGGATTCTGTGGAACCTAAAGCTCTCAACATTATTTGAATCTCCCAATGAAAGAGAAGCACGAGGTCTGTTGCTCTCACATCGCAGGCAAGACAGTGGATTTCTGTTTTTGACCAATTTTTTTGAATACATATTCGGGGCTCGTGGAAGAGCTGGTATAAGTACACTGTAAACGGATCAGAATGCAACAGAAAAAAAGGAACAGCAGAGAGAGAGGGTGGAAACACCAACAGCAGATACAAAGGCTAAGACAAGGGAAGGCAGGAGGGAAGACTGGAAATTTGTAAGGAGGAGGGATTGGGGTGGGTTAACAAGGGTGTAAAAGATCATGGTTTTGGATTGGGGATGATCTCAGATGGTGGTGAACAGCTATCTTGAAGACCTGGAGGAAAGGATGAGATTGAAGAAGATGCGGAAGTTGGTTCCACAGGTGGGGAAAAAAGGAACAACTAAGTGGAGGTGAGCAGTGATTGTAGATTTTGGGATTTTTACCATCAGGGGGTTGATGATAGACTGTGTGAGCCTTGCAGATATATGGGGGGGGAGGAGGGTTGGGGGTTTGGAACAAAGCACGTAAAGAGCAGACAGTGACAGACCAGAGAGGAGGTGGTGGAAGACAGAGACACTACCGACCTGTCTGCGGTGAGAATCTTGTTTGCCCTTTGCCTAAAGGCTCAGCCTCATCGCGGGAGATGCCAATGATCCGAAATGCCTTGGTTTTCACAGCGTCAAGCTGAGTAAGATGCGAGGCAGGGAAGCCAGTCCAGAGGGGAAAGCAGTACTCCATCAAGCTGCAAATGAAGGCCCTGTAGGTGGATAGTAATTCAAGCGTGGCAAGGAAGGACTTTGGACAATGGAGGATGCCCAGCCAATGGCTGGTTTTGAAGGCCAATTTTGAAATGTGGTTTGCTGAAGAAAATCATAGCTGATGGTGAAATCCAGGAGTTTGAATGACTGAACTTCCTCAAGAGGACTGTTAAGAAATTAGATTGGGAGAGAGGGGGGAGTGGGGGTTTGCCAGATTGTCCAATCAGAGAGAGATCGTGAGAGTGTAAGATATGTCAGGAGTGAATGACAGATTCAAAGTGTTTGACCAGTTTGTGATTTTTCTTTTTCTTTACCTTTCCTAACCCAACCATGTTACTTGCTAGTCTCAGTGTTTGTGATTATCAGGCTGCAGGACAAAAGGATGAGGGATGTCACGGCAGTGGGTGGAGTCATCAGCAAATAGAAAAAGAGGATTTTCCATAGAATCAGAGAGATAATTGATGATGATCAGGAATAGGACTGGGCCCAGAACACTGCCTTGAGGTAGTTCAGCCTTGACAGGGAGAGGAGATGAAAGGATTCCGTTGAGTGCCACAAGTTGTTTATGAGAGTAGAGGAAATGAGCAAGCCATGTGTGGAGTTGGCCTTGGATTCCATAGTCAGAGAGTCATCCAGGTTATGTACAGTAGTCTATCTATTCTCCGACATTGCTCCCCCCGTTCTCTCAGTCCTCCGACTCTCCTGAGCAACCTCAGGGTGCACACATTCTTCCAGTATAACCCCCTCCAGTTTAAATCACCAAAATCCATGCTTTATTCTTCACTTATCCTGTCTATGGAACTCCCTTATGGAGGTTGTTCTGTTTCACTCTCCCCTCCAATACTTCAAGCTTCAAGCAGTGCACCGCCATCTTTCGTTATCCCCCAACCTGACCAATGATCTTTATTACTCCCATTAACCTTTCCTAACCCAACCATCTTACTTGCTAGTGTCAGTGTTTCTTTCCCTCTTCCCTCTCATCTTTTACTGTTTGTTCATTTCCATGATGTTTGTCCCACATGTCAGTTCAATCTTGTTCTTTCCCGAGCCTTTTCTCCTGGAAAGAAAAACAAAGATTGCTTCGCAGCTACAGAAGGATACTCAAAGGCTTGAAAGACATATGTTACACATACATTCACTCCATTTAATAATCAAGTGTTACAAGAGCTGATATCTGGCCTGGAACACAAATAACAACCTAGACAGGCCACGAGCTGCACATCACATCTCTTGCGAGGTCATCTCGACGCCCATTAGACTGGGAGAGAGAGATAGAGAGGGGGGGGGAGACTGCAGAGAAATGTTAATTGGAAGAAAGGTTAAAAAATGATGTAATTACAATGAAAAGAGAGTGCAAGTCATGTAATTGTTACCATAAAATGACAACGTAGGAGCAGTGTTCACCCCAGTCAAATAGGATCTGCATGAAGCGAAACAACATTATCATATTTAAGCCCCTGGTAGTCCATTTCCTGGACAGAGTAGAAATTTCCGCTGAATTTCGGTGACATTTCCATCGGTTTCCGAGCAAAAGTGAACTGTCAAGCGAATCAGTGAGATGCAAGAAAACAAGCTTGCAGTCCCGTGGTTATTTAGTATCGTGGCACAATTCCCCCCCCCCCCCCCGAGTGCCATGGGTCACCCATCAAGCAACCAGGGCACCAGGCTTGCGTGGGAAAAGCCACATGACTGGCCGCAACCGAAAATTGTCCAACAATGTAGAACCCGTTTTAGTGATAGGAATTTATAATTTGTTCAGGGTGGTGGCGATAAGTCGCCTACTCTTTGTGAAAGACACTGTGGAATCTCTAACGTCCACAAACGCCGCGAGTGTGAGAGAGGACGGATCCTTTGGCTTAATATCCCTCCAATGGACGGTGCACACAGTGATGTCTCACCCTGCCTGCAAAAACCCAGGGTTTCAGTTTGTAGGAATTATTGCTGGGTCGAGATTGAAACAGCCAAGACAGCTTAAAGGCAAGTGGGCATATATCGAGGCAATACTACCAGCCCTGTTCATACAATTCCCATGAGACAAAGGTCCTCAAGTAAAGTAGCTCTGAGAGCAGAGAATAAAACTTATTTACTTCAACTAAATTAAAAGTTTGTTTTATCCTTGAGTTGAATTAATAGGAAAATTGCTTCTTTCAATTGAATTAAAAGGATATGTTAGAAAATAAAAACTCAGAGTGGCTGTGAGTGAGAGGGTGTGTACCTGGGATTTGTGGACCTGGAGAAGGCTTATGATACTGCCCCGAGAGAGATGGTTA
The DNA here is from genome assembly GCF_056783735.1 of Eptatretus burgeri. Lineage (NCBI taxonomy): Eukaryota > Metazoa > Chordata > Myxini > Myxiniformes > Myxinidae > Eptatretus > Eptatretus burgeri. Next base: position 13,280,772 of record NC_140965.1, on the reverse strand, counting down.
TGGTGACACTGGGATGAATTGGAGTGTCGGAAGCAGAAATTAGGCTGGTGGAAGAGATTACAAGGGAACTAAAGGAAAAGTTTTGATAGATTCTCGGATGTTGGTGGAGTTCAGTGTTCATATCAATTTGAGCAGGGAAGCTTTTTCAGACCACTCATGGCTATCATGGTGATGGAGCTTTTAAGCAGGAAGGTAAAGATGAGGGGTATTCTGGGGAGGATGTTGTATGCGAATGATCGGGCTGTTTTGGCAGAGAGTAGGCGGGCACTGATGTGGCACTGATGGCACTGATGGGGCACTGATGGAGACAAACAACCAGAGGTTGCAGGTCTGCAAAAAGAACTGGGTGAGGAGGATTCTGGGAGTAAAGAGGCTGGGAAGGAGGAGGATGAATCAATTGAGAAAGGAGATTGGTGTGCAGATGAACTTAATGGGGAGATTGGTAAAAAGACGGCTCAAGTGGGCTAGACAACGGGTGCGGATGGAAGAAGATCGAATGGCAAAGAGAGCGGATAGATTGAGGGAGAAAGGTTGGAGGAAAAGAGACAGACCATGGTTGAGATGGGAAGATTGTGTGAGGAGGGATATCAATAAGGTGGGGGTAGTTGCAGAGGAGAGAGAGAAGGCTGAGAACACGGGGAAGTGGAGGAGTATTGTGGTCGAGGCAGGGCAGAAAATTGATGCCATTGGACCTTTCCCCATATAAAGGGAAGAGAAGAAGAAGAAGAATAAGAAGAAGAAGAAGAAGAAGTTGGAAAAAGTTTGATTTCCACATAAAGTTTCAAAGTTGAGGGTAGCAGATAGCTAAAGATAATGGTATGAAAGTCTCAAAGAGGAGGTCCCAATTCTACAGAGTTGATGCAGGAAGATAAACAAATGAAAGACCGAATACTGGATTAGAGTCATCAGAAAGAACCCGAATAAGTAAAGAGCAAAGATGGAGTCATCAGGAGGAACCTGGATATGATTCGGGTTTCAGCCACCACTCCACTACCCTCAAACCCATCCAGGCACAGGCCAATTGAGCCTTACAGAAAACTTTCTGCAAGAATTCACTTCTCCTGAGAGATAGATCACGAAAGAGAGGAATAGAGTAAAAGAAATGAAAGAGAAGAAGAAGCAAGAATTAGAATGAATAAAGAGAATTGCGAAAGAGTCGAAAGAAGTGTGAAAGGAACAAAAATCAAAGATGTCGGGAAGAACCCGGAAAGACGGAAAGAAAGGTGCTCCCCAAAGTGTAAATGCAGCAACAGGAACAAGCTACAAGATATCTGTCAGCTGGGAAGCTGAAAAAAGATTATGACAAGAGTTCCGAGTTCTTCCCAAAACATCCAGAGATCGTGTCCACTGAGGTGTTAAATTTTGTGCGAAATACTTCTTTAGCTTTTAAACCTGCCTTTGGCAGTGTTGCCTCGAGACTGGCCTGCAGCCCAAAATTTGGGTTTATTTCCTTTTTCCACATTGGTAAGGGAATTCAAACACCTGTGAAATATAGATGAGAGATATTGACCACAACCTGGATCATGGACTTTCATTCACTGATACTAGCTGCATGATGCTTGCTGCCCCCATTAGATGTGGTGCTGCTGCAACATTTGGTTTCATGATTGACATTGACTTCTGTGGTCTTGTGTACCAAGGCTGTTTGAGTAGAAACCCTACCTTTCTTACTGATTCATCATAAAGCTCTTCACAAACAAAAGTGCAGATTGGTTTTGGTGAAGACTGTCGGCTGTGGAATAAAATCTCTCTTGTTCATTCACTTTTGTCCAAAAATATAGGCCGAGGACTCAATCACCTCACTGTTTGGTATGGACGTTTATACTCTGCAAACCAAACACATTTGCAGCATCGCTCACAGGAACCACAAGACCTCTGGATGCACAAAAGGAGCACAAAATTCTCAGTAGAACAGAATGATAGCACTGTGTTTCATGATTTCATTGCTAGTCAGCAGCCCAGCCATCCCCATTCTGCAACCCCTCCCTCCACCATCCCACAATCACGACTCCCACAACCACTCATCTCACCATTACCCAACCCACGTGCATGTTCGTCACAAGTATCTCCATCAATGCAATGCTATTTGGTTGAAAATGTCATGGCAACATCATAAAACATTATGCATTTTGTGGGTACCATACCAGCTAACAATCCTCATGAACAGCAACAAATTGTAGGAATCGTAAGAACATGGATGAGGTAAGGGCATGGATGAAGTGTATCTCGACTTTCAAAAGGAATATGATGAGGAACCACTGATGAGGTTGTCAGCTAAAATTAAGGCTTAAGGAGTGGCTGCTCAGGTAGCTACCTGGATTGCAAACTGACTTAGTGATAGGAAGCAAAGAGTGGCTGTGAGTGGGAGGATGTCTTGTTGTGAGGTTGAAAGTAGTGAGGTACAACAGGGATCAGTACTTATATTTCTGCAGGGCGCTCAAGGTCTGCAAGCAACCCCCTTCTGGTAAAACTACCATAATCAAGAATCATTGCTCACCTTCACTCTTTCATTCCTCTTTCTTCCCACCTCTGGAACAAACTCCCACACTCTCTTGAATCTCACTCCTCCCTCCAGGTCTTTAAAACAACTGTTCACTACCATCTCATCTCTTTCCCCATCCAAAACCATGATCTTTTATACTCCCTTTAATCCACCCGAAACCCACCTCCTTCAAATTCCCTGCTTTCCTTCCTGAAAGTCCCTATAGTGCCCATCTTTTGTTTACCCCATGCACCCCGCCCCATCCCTTTTTCTTCCACAGACTTCAAATGTCTCTGTTCCCTACTGTTGTTGTGCTTCCCTCTCCCACTCCTCTTGTCTCCTCTCCCTTTGTTATATATTATGCGTGTTTGCTCTAATACGAGCCTCGACAAAATATATAAAAAAGGTATATAAAAACAACTACAGAATAAATTTTCAGCAGAATGGACAGTGACAGGACAGGAGGCCACAGTTTCAGAGAAGAGAGGAGAGTTAGGATGGCAGCAAAGCAGTGTGAGTGGGGAATGCATGGAATGGTATCCCTGAAAGTGTAGTGGCAGTCGAGTCAGTGGATATTCTTCAAATTTAGTTGGATAGGTAGCTGGAAGTAGTGGAGATGTGATGGGAGGGGGGGGGGTACTAAGATAATGGCATGATTGCACAGACTTGATAGATTTGATGTCCTCCTCCAATGTTGAAGTTCTTTGTAAATCCTTGTAAACAAAGACTACACATCAAGTATCTTGATGAAATATTCATTATAATACAGCTTCTTACACAAAAAATATGGTTGTACTTCAATTGCAACTCAATTTTACACTTTCAGACATTATACAAGTTTTCTAACTGAACAATCTGATACTGTGCGGGCATAAGGTTAGTATCAACAGACTCGGTGGCATAATGGTTCGATCATCAGCTCCGATTCAGGGAGGAAAGTACCTTGAAGGCCATCGATTCTACTCTCCCACCGAAGCTGTGCCTGGAGTGATTCTACAATAGAGAAGCTTAAGATAATTAAGGGTATAATCCAAATAGATGCAGAAGAGGGTTTATGTTTTTTTGCAGAATGGAGAGTGAATAGACCAGGGGCCACTCCCTGAAGGCAAAGAAGAGGACAGCGAGGACTGGAGAAATTCGCATGGAGCTCAGATTATAAGTAGAGAGGAACTGGGCCAGACATGTAGCAACAAAACAGACAAAAACTAGAAGGGAACTTGGTAGAGCACATACCTCTGCCACGCAATGCCTGATCAAGTGGTACATTTCGAGCCCAATAACTTTTTGAGATCCTGTATTGTGCTATATATCGTTTTAGCCCCATCTCTCAATGAAGAATCACTTTAAAAATTAAGTAACTCTCGTATCTGGATCCGGATTCGGATCCTCACCAAAATTGAACCAATTCTTCCTTGTCACAAACCCAACAAGTCCAAGTTTCATCCGAATCCATCCACAACTTTGTGACACATCGTGCTGTATATCATTTTTGGCCCAATCTCTCAATGATGAAGAATCACTTAAAACATTTTTAGTAGTCAGATCTGGACCCAGATCTTCGCCAAAATCTAATCAGTGCATTATCATCACACACCCAACCTGTCCACAAAATTTTATCTGAATCCGTCCAACAAACAAGAAAAAGACGTCGTGCAGAGCACGATACTTGCAAATTCCAAAACACAAATTTGACCTCAACAATAATTGGTGGATGAATTCAATGACCAAATATGCAACTTCACTTCAAATTTCAAGTCAATCAGATGAAAACTGACAATTTTAGAAATTCGGCCAAGGTTGACCTCAAAAATAATTGGCTAGTTGAATTCAGTGACTTGAAATATAAATCCTCTTCAAATTTCAAGGCAATTGGTTAAAATTTGAAGATTTCAGAAATCTCACCGAAGTTGTTGACCTTTGGCCTCTGTTGACCTTTTGGCCGAGGTTGATCTCAAAAATAATTATTGGTGGTTGAATTCAGTTCGCTGAAATGAAAATCCTGTTCAACTTTAAAGTCAATCAGATGAAAAATGACGATTTTAGAATTTCGACCTCAAGATGATCTTTGACGTTTGGACCTCAAAATCAATTGGTTTCTCAGTTGAGACGACCTCTACAACTTGGCAAAGTTTCATGACGATTGCTTTAGAATTGTGACCTGTAGGAGACAAACAGACAAACAGACAGACAGACAGAATAACAAAATTTACTGACCAATATTACTTGAAAAAAATCAGATTTTGCAAGTAACATGAAAAAAACGTCGTGCAGAGCAAGATACTTGCAAAATCCACCCCCCTCTTCAAAGATTGAAATGGAGACATCAAATTGTCAATTTCATTATGATTAAAATTGACAATCTTAATCAAAACTCAGGTCACTCGGATGAAAATTGACGTTTCTTTTCAGATGAAATTTGATGATTTTAGAAGTTTGACCAAGAATTGACTTTTCACCTTTTGATCTCAAAAATAGTTGGTTTCCCAATTCAGTAATACACTTTGCAATTGCTGCTTAATCTTTTTTTAAAGTCAGTCGGATGAAAATTGATGATTTTTCAGATAAAAAGTGATGATTTTAGAAGTTTGACCTTGAGTTGACTATTCACCTTTTGACCTCAAATAGTTAGTCTCCTAATTCAGTGATGCAAAATGCAAATATTGTTCAACTTTCACGTCAATCAGATGAAAAATGACGATTTTAGAAATCGAACTCAAGATGACCGATGACCTTTCACCTCAAAATCAACAGGCTTCTCAGTTGAGACGACCTCAACAACTTGGTAAAATTTCCTGATGATCGGTTTTGAATCCTGACCTGCAGGCAATTGACAAACAAACATACAGACAAACAAACAAGAAGACGTTTTGCTGAGCACGATACTGGAAAAATCCATGAAACGAATTTGACCTCAAAAATAATTGGCTGGTTGAATTCAGTGACCTGAAATATAAATCCTCTTCAAATATCAAGTCAATCAAATGGAAATTCAGGATTTGAGAAATCTCACCTAAGTTGTTGACCTTTAGCCTATGCTGACCTTTTGACCTCAAAAACAATAGGCTTCTTCCTTATGACAAACTCTACCATGTGGTGAAGTTTTGTGAAAAATTGGTTTAAAATTGTGTGTAGGCAATAAACAGACAGACAAAATCGACTGACCAATATACTTGAAAAATGCTCTATTTTGGAAGCAACAAACGGACAGAAAAACAGACAGAAAGGGGTGAAAACATAACGTCCTTCCACCTTCGGTGGTGGAGGTAATAATTACAAACCGGAAATCAGGAGGAGGCCTTCAAAGAAGCAGAGGCAGATCAGAAAACAGATGGAGAGATGAAATGGAATTTTTTTTTCCTGGAGTACCACAGATGAAATTGCATTGAATAGAACAGGAGAGACCATGTTGAGTGAGGCTGTCATAGTGCAGTGAACTATAACCAGACTCAGTGGCGGAATGCTTCGTGGAGCGTCAGCTCTGAGTATGGGAGGTCAGCGTTTCAAACCCGAACCTGCCCGAGTCATACAAATAATTCAAAATGGTACGTACTGCTTTCTTGCTTGATGCTCAACATTTATTAAAAAGGGTGGACAAACAAATATCGGTTGGCAACCATTGTGCAGGCTTCATTGATGAGCCTAATATATTCTCCTGTGTTGAAGATCCTTGTAATGGAACCCATTGCTATTAAATAAGGTGGTTAAACCGAAACAGGCATTGGTTAATGTGAATGGTGCTGAGCTTTTGTCTGTGACTCAAATTCCACGAATTCATCATCCATCTTCTCTTCGCCATGTTCCCCGTCCCATCCCCATCCCTCTCCCTTCCACAGTTCACCTAATGTGTCTGTTCCCCACTGTTTTGTCCCTTCCACTCCCGCCCCTCTTGTCTCATGCCTCCTTGCTGTGAGTTGTGTGTTAGCTCTCATACGAGCCTCGACCAAGGTATACAAAAAAAAAAAAAAAAATTCACATTTGTTGTTAATTGCAATGGAAATTCCATGAAAGTCAATATGCAGTGCAATTTGTTGGGTAAGAAACAGTCAAATGTAGCTCAATGAAACACAAGCAGAAAAAAATGAATTAATAACAACTCATGTTTAAATCCAGGTAGCTTTGAGTCATACCTGGAATGAGGTTTGGCTGTTGTAGTTCCGAATATCCTTTGCGACTCCTCGAAACAGCAAGATCCGTGCACAGCTCTCCTGTATAAAATAACCTCAGTTTACTCCATCATGTTCCAAGCATAAATGCAACACTTTGCTTTCACTTTGTCTCCTCATTTGTGAACATCATTCCTAAAGCCGCTGTCACACCTTGACGTTTTAGCCAGCGTATGCCGACGTATGAAAAATTTGGCGAATACGCTGGCACACGTCGAATACGTTATGGGTAAGTTTTGTATACGTTAAGAGCACGCTGAAGCACGCTGGCATATGTCGTAGTACGCCGAGCTCGTCGACAAATTTTAAGCATGCTCAAAATTTTTCGACATATGCCAGCGTATGACTTGCACGTTCCGCATACGGTGGCCATAAGTTGTAGGCATGTTATGCGATCGTTGACACACGTCGACACACATTACTTGTAAGTTACTCATAAGTCGAAACACGTCGAGGTAATGTCTAGCGTACCCGAAACTTATTTATAACCTATGAGTAATGTGCTTTGAACCTATGTGTAACGTATCTCCAATGCATATTGAAGTATGTAGACATATATGAAGTCTTCCAGAAGACCACAGAACTTACTGAACGTGTATCTAACTTACAGCTACCGTATAATGGCGTATTGGCAGTGTTTCGGGGAATTAGTATATAAAAATGGGGTTCACTGGAGGAACCCGTCAGTGTTCCAGACTCCATGGAAAGCAGATGTCCATGTCATCCGAGAGATGGAGGATCCGGCAAGGCTGAGATGAGAATACCTACTAGCTGTCCTCCAACATCAATATTTCCTCATCGATTTGACACTGTACCAGTTGCGTGCCAATAGAGCCAGGATAAGAAGAGGTGAACGGAGGAGAAGGAACTGGGTGAGACCATGGATGGAGAGGCGATGGCATTTTGGCATGTATGACCAGCTCATGGTGGAACTCCGGAACGAGGACCATGCATCTTCACCAACTTCCTGCGTATTCCCCAGCGATGTTCGACGAGCTGATAGCCAGAGTGAGTCCAAGGATAACCAAGCAGTACACCTTCTACAGGGATCCGCTTGAGCTTGGCATGAAGCTGGCACTGACTTTGCATCACCTTGCCTCTGGAAACAAGTATGCCTCGATGAAGTTCGGATGGAGGGTCCCTCACAACACCCAGTCCCTAGTGGTCAGAAAAGTCTGTCAAGCCATTATTGACGAATACGTGGATGAGGTGCTGGTTTGCCCAAGTACTCCTGATGGTTGGCGTGCCATAGCTGACAAGTTCTTCCAACGATGGAACTTTCCCCATACATGTGGGGCACTTGACGGGAAGCACGTGGCCTGCCGCTGTCCTCCAAAGAGTGGGTCCCAATACTTCAACTACAAAGGATTCTACTCCATTGTTCTGATGGCGCTTGTGGATGCTGACTACAAATTCATTTGGGCAGATGTTGGCAGTACTAGATCAGCATCAGATGCGCAGATGACTGTGATTTGAATCGTCGAGCGGCAACCTTTTAATAGGCTAGGCCACGTGATCGTTGGCAATACGCTGCCGCGCTATGCATAAGTTAGACTATCGTTGGGCATAAGTTGTGAACGCCGACAACACGCTAAGCATTCGATGGTATAAGTTATCTCTAAGTTATCGAAACTAAACGTTTTGTGTACATTACTAACACGTTATGCATACGTCCAACTCATTAATATATGCCCAAAACTGAAAAAAACATCAATAGTTCAGCGTACGCCAGCGTTTTAGATAAATTTTGATACGTTGCCATACGCTGGCTAAATCGTCAAGGTGTGACAGGGGCTTAAAGAATGTACTTTTAATTGGATAGGTCTTGGCAAATGAAAGTTTACGAAGGTTGTTACTAACCGCCATGGGAAGCAAAGCTGATATTTCTTGGCATGAGCCCTTTGCTCTTGTTCGGACGAAGGGTTAACGCCTTTATCGTCAGCTTTACCATGCTTCCTATGGCGATTAGCAGACTTTGTGGAGTTTTAGTCGATAAAACGAATCTTTCAAATATTGTCATCCGACACAGATCGACACGAGCCTTGAAAAAGTTCAGCATGTTTCTCATCTCTGTCTCTGTCTGTGTTTCATCAGGATGGGGCGAGTCCTACTATGAGAGTAATTGTAGCTGGAAATGCAGGTTCATTTAATTGAAAACCTTTTCATTGTGTGCTTGAGTGCAGAGGAGCGAATTATTGTTTTGGACTAAAACAAAGGTTTCTGCACAAAGCGGGCAACCTTTCGTCCGCTATCAATATGGCTAATATAGTGTGACAAGTCATGTTGAACAATGGTTGCAGAAAGCATGGAACACCAGTTCTTTCACATTACAGTTGAACCCTTCCTCCATTCCTCCCTTCCTCCCTTCCTCTCTCTCTGCCATACTCTTCACAGAATGTTGGTGCCACTGAAGCAGCTCTTCCTGAGCAAAGGATCAAACTGGGTGGATTGCCATTTGTTTTCCCAGCAGTAATGTTGGCAGGATTTTGTAATTTGTTCTTGGTGCCGGCAATAGCTCGCCTCGTCTTCAAGGAGGATACTGTGGGGTCTCCAATGCCCACCAACTAATGCTGGCAGATGGGATTCCAACTTCAACGTCCATCTGACAGATGGCACACACATTGATGGTTCATCCTGCCTGTGAAACACCAGGATGACAGTTTGTAGTGAGTCTGGATTCACACCCAAGCGAGAAGGTTTAGAGGCGAGTGTGCGTTCCTGCAGACCATCATGTCAGCCCTCGTTGAACCATCAAGCAATGTATATCATTCTATTTCACACAACACTGCTAAAGACACCATAAAGAGTGTCTCTCTTAGATAAATGTCTGAATCAAATAGTTATGGTTTGAAAGAAGAATGGCTAAAATATTACCTGTTTTTTTTTGTATACCTTGTCGAGGCTCGTGTGAGAGCTAACATACAACGCACAGCAAGGGGGGCATGAGACAAGAGGGGCGGGAGTGGGAAGGACAAAACAGTGGGGAACAGAGACATTAGAAGATCTGTGGAAGGGAGAGGGATTGGGCGGGAAACATGGGGAATACAAGATGGACATTACAGGGACTTTCAGGAAATAAAGCAGGGAATTTGAAGGAGATGGGCTTGGGTGGATTATTGGGGGTAGAAAAGATCGAGGATTTGGATGGGGGATGATGAGGTGGTGGTGAACAGCTGTTTTGAAGGCCTGGAGGGAAGAATGGGATTGAATAGAGTGAGGGAGATTATTCCAAAGGCGGGAAAAAAAGAGGAATGAAAGAGTGAAGGTGAGCAGTGATTCGTGATTTTGGAAGTTTTACCAGAAGGGGGTTGTTGGCGGACCTTGAGCGCTTTGCGGAAATGTGGTGCAGACAAATCGCAGAGAGAGCGGGGGGTTACGAGACTAGAGAGGAGACGGTAGAAGACAGAAAGACCACCGACCAGCCTGTGGTGAGAAAGTGAGAGGCCAAAAGACTCAGCCTCATCGCGGGAGATGCCAATGATCCGAAATGCCTTGGTTTCCACAGCGTGAAGCCGAGAAAGGTGGGAGGCAGGAGCACCAGCGCAGAGGCAAGAGCAGTACTCCATCAGGCTGTGGACGAAAGCTTTGTAAGTGGTCAGGAGCTCAAGAGGGCTGAGGAAGGAATTTGCACGATGGAGGATTCCCAGTCGGCGACGGGCTTTGGAGGCCAGGTTTGAAATGTGGCTTTCCCAGGAAAGGTCATGGCAGATAGTGAGACCCAGAAGCTTGAAAGAAAGGACTTCTTCCAGAGGATTGTTGATAAAGTGGATGGGAGGGTTTTCTAATCGGTCCTTTCAGAGATACATAGTGAGAGTGTGAGATTTGTCCGGATTGAAAGACATGTTGCACGTGTTGGACCAGTTTGTGATTTTATCCAAATCTGCAGTGAGTGAAGAAGCTGCTGCATGCCAGTCTGAGGGATGACAGATGGTACGGTAGAGGGTGGAGTCATCAGCAAAGAGATAAAGAGGATTTTCCAGAGAGTCGGAGAGATCACTGATGAAAACCAGAAAAAGAACAGGGCCCAGAACGCTACCTTGAGGAACTCCAGCCTGGACAGGAAGAGGGGATGAAAAAACTCCATTGAGGGCCACACGTTGACTGTGACAGGAGAGGAAGTCTGTGAGCCATGAGTGGAGATGGCCTTGGATACCATAGGAAGAGTTTGGTGAGCAAGGCAGGGTGTGAGACTTGTCAAAAGCACGTAATATGTCTCGGGATATGGCCCTGATTTCATGTCCGGCATTGAGGACCTCCATCCATTGTTGGGAGAGCAGAAGCAGCATATCCAGGGTAGAGTGACCTGTTCTGAAACCAAATTGATAATCAGAAATCAGGCCATTGGAGAAGAGGAAGGATTTCATGTCTGAAGCGATGATGGATTCCATAACCTTTTGATGATTGGCAGAAGGCTGATTGGTCTGTCGTTGCAGGGATCTGTTTTTGCACCTTTTTATGCAGGGCAGTGATGTTTGCTGATTTCCAAACAGATGACAGATGACCTTGAGCAAATGAGAGGGTGACTAGAACAGAGAGGGGGTGAGCAAGAGCAGAGGAGCAGGTTTTTAGGACACGTGGGCTGATGCCGTCTGGACCGGTTGCAGAATCTGAGTCGAGGTTTGACAGCAAGCTCTCCACCTTGTCAGAAGAAAAACGACACAGAGTGTAGGGACAGTTGGGTGCGACTGGGTAAGGTGGGTAGAGAAAGTGATGGTTTTGGACACAAGATTAAGCTGTAAACACCAAGTTTAGGCATTCAGCCTTTTCACGTGCGGTATCAGCAGTGTGGCTATTTGAGGTAAGGGAGGGGATGGAGGGGGAACATACACCAGAAACAGATTTGATTAGATGCGACCAGGATTTGGAGGAGGGAGAGAGGTTTGAAAGTTCAGACTTGAGCTAAGAAAGATGTTGTTTTCTGGCTCTCCTGAGGGTATACACACGTGTTCCGAGCTTTATGGAAGGAACTGAGATTACCCTCAGTTGGGTTTGCTTTCCATGAGGCAAAGGCAAGTTGTTTCAGGACAACTGCCTCACCTCAAGCTTCAGTGAACCAAGGGTGGGAGGAATGGTAGGACAACTGCAGATGAGAGGGAATAGATCTGTGCATGAAGGAGAGAAAGTTTCTTTGAAAGAATTCCCAGGATGAGTTGATGTTGGAGAAAGTAGCGATAGGAGACCAAGTCTATAAGTTTGATGGCTGCTTGGAGACCCTGCCAGTCGGCTTGAGTGAAATGCCAGACTCGACGGCGGTGAGGTGGTTCTTTGATAATAGCCAGAGAGATGTCCACTTTGACAAGGACGTGGTCAGAAGATCCGATTGGAGCGGAGCAAGAGCAGCAGATATTGTCAGGGAAATTTGTCAAAATCAGATCCAGAAGAGATGGAGTACCATTGGTTGAGATCCGAGTCGAGAAGTTGACCGATTGAGTCAGTCCCAATGAGTCGCAGAAAGCTTTTGCTGAAATGCCATGACAGGTGAGAGAGGTACCCACACCTAACCAACTGGCATGATGACAATTGAAGTCGCCATATATGAGGAGAGAGTTTGGATGAGAAGATAGAAGTTGGTCCATGTTTTCGGATAGTGAGGTGTAGATGGAGTCATCACTGTTTGGTGGCTGGTACAGCACACATACGAACATGAGGTGGGAGTGGAGGGGAAGCCATAGCCAGAGGTATTCCTGGGGGTGTGGGGAGTGAGGGCAGTGCATGGAGAGTGAGGAATAGAGTCTTTGATGAAGAGAGCAACTCCTCCACCAGGACGATGCTCAGGTCTGTCACACCGTAGAAGGGAGTAACCAGGGAGAGATACTTGGGAGTCAGACACGTCTTGGGGAGGAAAGTTTCTGTTAGGCAGATTATGTCTGGTTTGTCAGTGGCAGCCTGTATGGAAAGATCTGAAAGGTTTGAGTGAAGGCCCCGGATATTTGAGGTCCACACTTTTAATGAAGAGGGAGGGGAGGAGGCTTTGGGTGCAGGGGGTGGGAGGGAGGGGGAGGATAGGACAAAGGATGAGGGGGAGGTAAGGAGGGTTGTTTAAAGAGTGTGGTGGATTGCAGAATAGCTAGGGGAGGGGGCCGGATGAGGAGGAGAAAAGGCTCTGTGGTGCTGGGCGAGAGGGGAGACAAGAGAGGGGGCAGAAGGCAGTTGAGGATTTGAGGAGTGGAGTGAAGAGATGGAGGTGAGAGGGCAGTGGAAGGAGGCAGATTTGTGGATGGGAGGGGGGGCAACTTTGAGAAGGGTGAGTGAGGGGAGTGAATGGTGGGAGAAGGGTGAGTGGAGAGAGTTGAGGGAGAAAGGTGAGGGGGGAGTTTTTGAGAGAGGAGAGAGGGAGGTTTTGAGGGAGAAGTGTGACGGTTGCTTTGAGAGTAAGAGGTGAGAGGAGTGAATTGGCACTGAAATTGGAAAAAAAGAATGGTTGATGGAAAGCGACCATTCATTGCAAAGTGCGGTTTCTTACGTTTTTGGTCAGAGATGCGATTTAACACAATTCTTGATGGATGCAATAAAGGCGAATTCAGAGAATGGAGAAAAGAAACGCTGTAACAGATGATTTTTTCAGGCAAGTTATGAAGGAAAGGTCGAATTGAGAGCAGTCTGTTTAAATAGTGGAAGAGTAGTGCATTCTGATACAGTAAAGAGCACCACACGTGTGAAAGCGGAAGATGAAGCATTATAAGAGATCGTCTTATTATTAATATTACTAGTGTGGGCCCGTAGGTGCGGGCCCTTAGGTGCGGGCCAGTATGTGCAGCTTCGTTCCTTCGCTCTCGTAAACGACGACTGGATTGGGACATTGTTTCAATTAGATCGGACCAACCGTATCATAAATGGCCATAACTTGGGAAACACCTGGGAAACATACTCAGGTCCCCAGCGTCAATTGTAACGTCATATCAAACAAAGAAGAAGAATAATTGTGAAGCCCCCCCTCTCTCGCCCCCACCTCTCCCTCCCCCTCCAGCCTCGCTCCCCTCTCTCCCCTCCCCCTCTCTCTCGCCCCCCTCTCCCGTCCCCATCTCTCGCCCCTCCTCTCTCCCCTCTCTTGAATTGAAACGCCCCCTCTCTCACCCCCCTCTCTCCCTTCCCTCTCTCCACCCTCCTCTCTCCCCCCTCCTCTCTCGCTCCTCTCTCTGTAAATGTATTCACAAATGTCTACCAAGCACAACAATTAATTCATACCTTGGGAAAAAACAGCTTTCAAACCCTTGGGAAACAGCTCTTTCCCTTGGGAAAATTCAAACCTTCGGATTAATTGATAATTTGAACAATTAATTCAAACCTTGGGAAAAAACAGCTTTCAAAGCCTTGGGAAACAGCTGAAACGGATGAAGAACGATATCAAACCTTGAAAAGGCACATACTCAGGTCCCCAGCATCAATTGTGGCATCATACCAAACGGAGAAGAAGAAGAAGAATTGTGACGTCAATCGTGCAAAAAATAAATAAATAAATAAATAAATAAACATGAATTGTGACGTCATTCGTGATGTCATAGCACCATGTCCTGTCATTGGTTGACAGACAATATATAGGTTGTTATTGGTTGACAGACATTGGTCATTGTATCACGTTATTCTTTTTATTACTGACAATTATTGTGCAATGATTATTATTAATATGCTGTTATCATTATTCTGAGATATTTTTGGGAAAAAATGGCATGATAAAGTGGAACAACACTTCAGCTGCAATATATACACCTTTCCAACACTGAAAAAAGCAATAAAATGGCCGTAACTTGGGAACCGCTCGTCCGATTAATATCAAACCTTGAAAAGGCACATCCATGGGTCCCCAACAATATTCCTGGCAAGTTTCAATCAGATCGGACTGGTGGTTGTCGAGAAACGGCGGTCGCAGACAGACAGACAGACACACACACACAGATTGCTGGAATTATAGATAGATTATTATTATTATTGTTTGAGAGAGTTTTCATCAGATTAGGTCATGGAAGTGTTGTAGAAAAAATCGTGAGGTGAATGGTGAAATTGGATTGGTAAACGCAGGGGGTGTAAACAGATCACGTGGTTATGGGAGAAGCACTTGACTATGGGAGGTGTATAGTTCAATGTGAAATTATTTATTTTAAATAAGGATTGCGTAACATTCGGAAAAGGGAAGGTTGACGTGAAATCGTGGAAGTGTGTGGTGAATTTGGACGGTAAACGCAGTGTGAAGCTGCTGGGTCAATGAAAAGTACCAGGAAGAGAGAGAAAGAGAGACACGTGGTTACAGGAGGTGTATATATCAAAGGATACAAGGAAGATTATTATTTTTTGATGTATTTTTGAAGAACAGGTAAGATTCGGGAATGGAAGGTTGTAGATCGGAAGAAATCGTGAAGGTAATAGTGAGAGAGGGTCAGCTCAGTAGAATAAAGATGGTGTGCTGGCAGGAGGAAGAAGAAGAGGAAGAAGAAGAACAACAAGTATCGAGACTCGTGAGTGTGCAAGGAGAACGGTAGTTATTTTTTTCATTGGATTTAAGACAAGAAATAGTGTTTAGTTGGGAGTGATGGGGGACGTTGGGAAAGTGGGGAAGATAGAAATTGAAGGTAATGGGAAGAAAATACAATAAACACGATCGTACAGCGAGGGGAAAGATGGGTAGGCCTCAAGCACCCGGTAAGACAAGGTCGACGAAAACTCACAAAATAGCACGATTTTTGAAACAAAACCGAACTACGAACACACAGTAACATATAGATGAGAAAATAAACACTTAAAACGGGACAGATAACGACCGGAAACTTAACTTTGAGATCCTCAGCAGAGAGCCCTGAAAGAGACCTGCCGACGCTCCAAACCCAGAACCGGAAGTGACACAGTGGAAGTGGTTCACAAAATGCCCCCTTAAAAAAAAAAAGATATATACATGAAGAATAAATAAAAATATAGTTAGGAAAATAATTGTAGGGATTAATTATGAAACAGTTCTCTTCATGAGCGTTAGCATAAGTGTTTTTAAACCCCAATTAGAATCGACCAGAATCAAAAGTCAAGTTAGACTCCCTGTCGCTGTTTATCCTCATGTTTGTCTCTTTTACAATCTCACATCCATGTATATCTTAATCAACCCCATTGTCTGTTCATCGCACCTCAACACGGAAGGGCATAAGTGCACGATGTCAAGCCTTGAATACGGGATTTACAAACATGGCATAGCTACGTGTGCTGCCTTGCACTACAAGAATGCATGCGTGACACCCACGCAGGGAGGGCCAGAAGAATGGCGATAAAAGGCAACGCTGTGCATAGCGTGAAGAGACAGCGAGCCACTCAGCCGGGATCATCGAACCTCATTGTCATGATCCCCAGAGAGTGGATGCCTAGGCATACACACAGCCGAGACGCCAACAGAGTGAGGTCACTCAAGGCACTCACGGCCAGGAACTGTCAAAGTTTGAGTGTGCAGCCAACAGCACTGCCATGGAAATCCAAAGACGAGACTGGACCTGGTTCAGGACGCGCGCGCGCGCGCACACACACACACACACACACACACACACACACACACACACACACACACACACACACACACACACACACACACACACACACACACACACACACACACACACACACACACACACACGAGGTATGGCAGTTACAACACACACTCTTAGCTCTCCTGTTCGTATTTTGTACCTTCCTGTGTCTTCATGTTCTCAATGTACATTCCCAAAAAGGTGAACAGCTCAGTTTTCTTTTCATCATTGTGCAAGAATGTCTGCCAGTTTGATGGTATTGCTGGACTGGGGGTTACTCCTCTCCCGATTCCCCATCCTCGAGCCTTTCCAGTGCTTCGTTTCAAGCTGCCGTCTACATATCTGTCTCACATAATGTGAAAGCTGTTTGACACACTGTGCTTGTCCAACAGCTTTGTGACATTGAGCTCAGTTGTCCAATACCTGACATTTTTGTTGAAGTGCCAGGTCGAAGCTCAATGCAATTGTTCTTCACCTTTATGACAGAAAAAGCAGGATGTGCCTTCTGTTGTCATGGGGATTCCTTTACAGGAACGGGTCTTAACGGGGATGCTCTCCGTTTCAGCTGCTATCTCTGATATACACTTCTGTGCCATCTGCAACTTCAGGTTGCTGAATTTATTCTAGCATGACTTGTGCCACATTGCTTCACACTCTCCAAGTGTCCTTCCACCCGTTCTCCTTCATCCAGCCATGACACGTCTATGCCAGATGGTACGCAACCCAGCTCCTGGAAGCTCTGTAGATTCTTAGCAAATGTTGCAAAGTCTTGTGTTTCTTGCTGGACAAAGCAGATTAGCATTTTTGTCATCTTGACACAAAGTGCAGAGATCCCAGTTTTTAGAGAAAACCTTTTTGCTGCCTGCTTGGCTTGCACTGAGTTCTTTGAACATGTGATATGCCGACTCAGTTGACTGGGTTACTTTGTTCCCTTAGCTGGCATTGCTTGTTCCCTTGGCTGGTACTGGGTTCTGGGTTACTTTGTCTAAGCATTGTCCAAGTTAGTATCTGTGTAGATTCTACTAAAGTCTCAGAGTTTAGAGCTGTGCACCAACACCACAGATCTGTGTACTCAAGTATACTGTACTATATGCATTAGGTTCCTCACTCAACCTGTTCTTTATGAAAGTAAAGCAAATTAACAATCATTAGCAGGGGCTACCTGGCGCTGCTTGTGGGGAGGGGAAGGGATACCCAGCGCTACCCCGTTGGGTGATCTTTTCCCAGTGGTGGCTTTGGTATGTGATGGACATTGACAAACTATGGAGTTATTAGCCTCATGGTGGTTACCTTTTGCCTGTGGGCTGGCAGCAGCACTGCCTGACTCAACATCCAAATATACACTTTATAGCGGCCTTTTGTTGCCTCAAAATGGATATTAAGGCCAAGGTGTGGTAGCTGAAAACCTTGCCCAGATTCTGAAGTAACAACACCAAAATGTTTGGGCCTCGAGGTGCTACAGTTCAGCCATGAAAGAATAACATGCAAATGTATCAACAAGTTCACAAACAAACGCACAAGCAAACACACAAACACTTGAAAAAACTTATATAGATTAGAAATGCAGTTATGCATATTAGTGCATTGTGTAAGTAATTGCATGAGCATAGGAGAACAGTTAGTAGTTCGAGCAAAGCCAAATGATATCTCCCCAGCATTATCTGATTTTTTTCCTTGCAAAGCCTCTTCAAATCAATGAGCCTGATGAAGCTAATAACTAATAGCACAGTTTATGCCAATAAATGTACATATGTACCAGAGGTGTGTATTGTGTGGGTACGTTCACAGTCTCCCCAGTTACACATCTGATACAGATGGCAAAAACTGGATAATACATATGCATATACAATATTATACATACACATATGCATATGCTGGCCCAAAGTTCATGTGTCTGTGGAGCGGAACAAATAGGAGAGACCAGAAGGACTTTGGGCCAGCGCATCAAAGAACACTGCAAGGCCTTTGAGTGCAACCACCCATAAAGGTTTGCTTTTGCCAAGCACGGGTTCAGGGTTGTCCCTGTTCCCCCATAGGATAATGTGAACATTCTGGCTGCATCCCATAACTGTGCAAGGAGGAGATTATTGGAGGCATCGCACACTGAACAAACGAGTTCACCTTTGACAGAGACTGTAGCCTGAGCACAGACATATGATCCTCTGATACACAAATACACTGGAGATGCTCTGACAGTGGGAGCGGGACGGAGGCAATGTGATGGTCTTTATTGGATCATTAAAACACCAACCACAGCCAACGAGGTTTACATGATGCAATTTTAATGTAAACCTCGTTGTTTGTGGTGTTGGTGTTGGTGTCCTGTGCAGGAACAACCATTATTCAAAGAAAGATGTAAGGATGATTTCACATCATCATTTCTTGCGACCATCTCTACTTTGTTTACATACTTTTTGGAGGAACATCCCTAAATCTTTTTACATTTTTTACACATGTTATTATTACGTGTGTGTGTGTGTGTGTGTGTGTGTGTGTGTGTGTGTGTGTGTGTGTGTGTGTGTGTGTGTGTGTGTGTGTGTGCGTGTGTATATCCATCCATTGGGACCATACTCTGTGCAGAGAATTGGTGCTGCCAAAGCAGTCTCCTTGGCTGTTGGGCACAATCCTGGACGAGTCGTCACTCCGACATAGGATACCAGCAAGCTGGCACTCATTTTGCCGACCACGGAAGGATGACAGGCAGAGTCAACCCCACCTGGTATTAATTAGTTCAACAGCAAAGGGGGATTTGAACTCAGGGTCCTCAGATTGCAAGCCCACCATCCTAACCATAAAGCCAATACCAGGCATATGTGTATATACATATGTATCTATATGTATATATATATATATATATGTATATATATATATATATATATGTATATATATATATATATATATATATATATATATATATATATATATATATATATATAGTTACGGTTCTAGGATCCATATGCATACACACATACAGTTGTCCTGAAGTTAGTTATGCCATTAAGTATATGTGCAGATAGAATCCCTCCTTGTGTGTAGTGGGAAAGCAAAAGGGGGTGTGTTGCGATGCTTTTTTAGTTAGATTAATAAATCTTTATATCCCCTCGATCACGATCCACTGTCCACCTGCATCTCCGGAGCCTCGTTGTTCCGAGGCAGAATCTTCACGTCTGCAGTTCCTTTTTGGCTTCCCCAAACGTTCCAATTCAATCTTGGTTGTACCATCGTCCACCTTCCTCAAACACGCGTGGAGTGGGCGGGCTTTCCCGGCCTGGCCGAAATTCCGCCCAGAAAGGGCGGACCCCATGAAGGCCCTGTCCAATCAGGGCGGACGGTGGCGTCAGCTTCGCCAAGGCCCCTCCCAGACCTTGTGGATCTTTAAATTACGACACCATCCTTAGGGTAGAGTGAGATAGTTCGGTGAGTTTGTTGGCTGGTTGCAAAGAAAGAAGGAAGGTCGTTAGTTGAGTGGTTGAGTTCTTTGGAGTTCTGGATTTCTGTGGTGGAGTCTTGAGTTCGGCGATTGAGTTGGTCCCTTGGTTGTTGGTTGAAGAAGGAAGGTCGTGATCATGGGGTGCCTGCCCACATCTTGCCTCAGCGGCCCGTCTGTTGTGCTGGTCCAAGTACACCCGACCTTGACCGGGTCTCTCGTTGGGTCCCGTCTGCTGCCCCGTTCTACCTTGGACTCAGCACTCTCCACCCGGGCTCCTTCGCAGACACGGTCTCCACATTTGCGGCTGTGGGCCGAACTGCACGACCTCTGTCGAGTGCCGCACCACGGAGCATCCCTTCCCTCGGAACGTTCAGGTACCAAACGAACTGCGACCTCAGCTCCCTCCCTCCCTGGCTGCAAAAGTCCTTTGCCATTCAAGTGGGTTTATTTTGTCTGAGTGTGCGTCTGAGTGTGTGGTGCCTGTCCTTTAAGTAGAATTGTATCAGTTTTTGATCATTGTAATTCTTGCCTGTATTATTCTCACGACAAGTCTGCTCTGTGTCCTCTTTTGTAAGTTGCTGTAAAATTGTCGCACTACATCTCTCTTCTGTTCCCTGCATAACACACCAATAAACCTGCTCCTGTACCATATGAATTTCCTCGGATAGTGCAAATAAATTATTGAAGAAATGTTCCCAGTTCATTTTTGTCTTTTCCTTCATTGGTCCAGCATGGTTCGGATCTGAGTTTAGCCGGGTCTTTATCCCCGATAATCTGTTCATTCCAGCCGGTACGTCCTTGGCAGTTCCGCTCGGCTGCATCCGATCCGGAGTTGGTAGTTGGTAGTTGGTACTCCACCGTAGTTGGTAGCGTGATCAGGTTCGGGCAAGGCGTACCGAGGGCGTGGTTCCCCAGTAGTCGAAACTACGTGGTTAATTAGGTAAAATAAACCTGGCAGGAAGATCCTACGCTACGCGGTTGAGATATTGGCGCCCACGGTCGGTTAAGCGACCCGCCGCCTCACGGAATTATCCGAGAGGGACAGCCTACACTTCCGGGAGTCTGGTGGGAGACGACGTAACTTCACCCACCTAGTGGTCGCTCTCACCACCGGACCCCGGCCCGCAACAATATGTATATGTATATATATAAATATAAATATATATATATATATATATATATATATATATATTTGTCACTGATCTACACAAAATACCCCATAATATCAAAGTGGAATTTTTTTATGAGAATTTTTTTACAAATCAATTAAAATGAAAAAGATGAAATGTCTTGCATTAATAAATATTCAACCCCTTTGCTATAACGAGCTAAATTGAGATCAAGTGCATCCAATTTCCTTTGATCATCCTTGAGATGTCTCTACAACTTGATTGGAGTCCATCTGCGGCCAATTCAACTGATTGGACAAGATTTAGAAAGAAACACACTCTGATAACATGAGGCAAAACATTCTGTGGCCTGATGAGACAAAAATTGAAGTCTTTGGCCTGAATGCAAAGTGCTACGTCTGGAGGTAACTGAGCACAGCTCATCACCCATCTAATGAGTGAACACTCCACTGGCACCACATAAAGCAACTGTAGATGCATTTCACATTCGCTGCTGAAGATCCATCTGCAATATTAAGTGGTAGGGTAGAATCTTGAATGCCGAAGTTCTTGAGAGGTGCTACATCCCAGCCATTGAGAGAATGCTCATCAGGGCCCGGCTTTGTTTGATTGCACATACCATTTGTATGGAGGATAATCGCATACCAAAGGTGGTATTTTACAGCCAACTAAGCAAAGGAACCCGGCCCGCAAGCAGAGGATGACCCATCCTCAGATACAGACACCCAAAAGCCAAACTTCAAGGTATGCACAATGGATCTCAATGTGTGGAAAAACACGACCCTGGAACTTCTTTCCAGAGGCCATTCTTTCTTATTCTTCACTCCAGGGTTTCAAGCAGGCAGTGCACCATTTCGTGTCAGGTCAGGTTCGATCTGTGACCTGCTACAGGTACCATGTAAACCTGTACTAACCTGTTCCATGGTCGGTTTGTCGGCGACTAAACCATCTCCCCCACCAGGTTTTCTGGTGAGGAGGGTGTTTGGATATGGACACCCAGCAGGATTAAAAACAAAACCTGTCAAAGGGCGGAGGAGCTCCTTGTGAGCCAACGGCCATCCATATCTAGTGCCCAACTGTGTCTGCGGACGTCCTCCTGCAGTTGGGTTACTTCTTATTAGGAGGTTGGTGGAAGGATTTGCATTCCGGCCACCGTAAAACCCTTCATTCCGCAAAACGCAAAAACGCAAAAAAATCTTAAAACCCACTCCGTGGGAGTACCTCCTGCGCAGCTTCCCTTCACAGGGCAGCTCACCGGATGACGGGATTGGGGCAAAGCCTTCGGGACCCCCAATCTTTGATGATAGGAGGGAAACCACGGGGTAACATCCCTGGGTCAGATTGCGGGAGAGTGTGTCGGAGTGGTGCTGAGGTGTCGGAGTGGTGCTGAGGTGTCGTCCACCAGACGGCGGTCTCCTTGGGTTAACCTGAGGCGGTCCCTTCGGGTAGGTGCCTGGAATGTCCTATCCCTAAGAGAGGATGATCACCTGTCTCTGTTATCATCTGAGCTCAAGCGTTTGGACATCGGGATTGCAGCTCTCTCTGAGGTTGGGAGACCGGATTGCGGCGAGATAATGGTGGGTGGTTACACCTACTATTGGTCTGGTCGCTCTGATGGTTACCATACCCAAGGAGTTGCTGTAGCTGTGTCCAAGAAGCTGACCCCAATGATAATTGAGGTAACACCGGTCAACGAGCGTATTATGAGATTAAGGATTCGTCACTCCTTAGGTGTCATTTCCCTGATCTCTGTTTATGCTCCGACTGAGGCGAGTGATCTCACCGTGAAGGATGCATTCTATGCCACACTCGAGTCTGTGGTTGATCAGTGCCCCAGACGAGATACACTTCTAGTCTTGGGGGATTTCAATGCATCGACTGGAACTGATAGGGATGGTTATGAGGTGTGTGTTGGTCCCCATGGGTCAGGAACTATGAACCAGAATAGCACTAAGTTCCTTGACTTTGCAAGAAGTCATGGACTTAGGGTGGCTGGTTCATGGTTTCAGCGCCCACAAGCTCAACGCTGGACTTGGTATTCCAACGCTGGCGGTGTGGCAAAGGAGATTGACCATGTCCTCATTGACGGTCGTTGGAGGATGATCCAGAACTGCAGGGTCTACCGGAGTGCTCAGTTCCTCAATACTGACCACAGGCTTGTTGTAGCAACTCTAAAGCTGCACCTTAAATCCTGGAGAATGGTACCATCCCAGCCTAGGCTGGATGTTGCCAAGCTCAGGGATGAGAGAGTAGCTGAGGAGTTTGCGAACAAGCTGAGTGGACACTTGGGGGGTCTGGGTGCTTTGGGGGGCCCTGAAGAGTTGTGGAGCGCCTTCAAGACCACCGTCCTTGATGTTGCCGGTGGATGCCTTGGAGCTCACCGCAGGGCAAAGAAGAATTTTGTCTCTCAAGGGACACTGGATACCATTGACCAGAGTCGCAGGGCCAGGCTGAATGGCAGAGCTGAGCTGTTCAGGGAGCTGAGGCGTAAAACTGTACGTGCACTGAGGGTGGACAAGGAGGCCTATGTGCGAGGAATCTGTGAGGGGGTAGAGCATCACCTGTGGACAGGTGATTCTCGTCCCGCTTACAGGGGAATTCACGCATTACGTTCATCCAAGCCCATCCCTCGGAGCACTGCAGTTCGAGCAGAGAGTGGTAGGCTCTTGACAGAGGAGTCCGAAGTGAAGGCCCGCTGGGCGGGTTACTTTGAGCGGTTGTACCAGGCTGATCCCCCAGCTGTTGAGTTGGACGTCAAGGGTGTTACAATCCCTGTTGCTGACCCTCGAATCAACTGTGCTCCACCTTTGATTGTGGAACCACAGGCTGGGGAGAAGTGGTTGAAATGGGGTAAAGCTCCAGGAATCTGTGGCATCCACGCTGAACTTCTCAAGGCTGGTGGAAATGCTCTACTCGTGTCGTTGCATGCAGTTCTGTAATCTGCCTGGAACACAGGCATCATCCCAACTGACTGGAAGAGAGGCCTTGTCCCTCTCTGGAAAGGGAAGGGAGATCGCCAGGAATGTAACAACTGCCGAGGGGTGACGCTGCTCTCAGTGCCGGGCAAGGTCTTTCCTCGGATAATTCTCGATGGGGTTCACCACCATCTGCGTCCAGAGCAGTCAGGCTTTACACCAAAGAGGTCAATGATTGACCGCGTCCTTGCGCCTCAAGTTCTCACCGAACTAAAAGGAGAGTTTCGGTCGGGGCTGCTTGCAGCCTATGTTGATCACTGCAAAGCATTCGATTCAGTGAATCGGGATGCCCTCTGGAGGATTCTTGGTCTTCGTGGGGTGCCACCAAAAGTGATAGATCTGATGTCTGAACTATACTCTGGTACTGAGAGTGCTGTGAGATGTGGTGGTGCCATCTCTGACTTATTTCCAGTTGTTACGAGAGTTCATCAGGGGTGTGTACTGGACCCCACACTTTTCAGCACTTGTATGGACTGGATTCTGGGGTGAATGTCAGAGAGATCAAGCTGAGTTGCATTGTTTGGGAATGTCAAGATCTCGGACCTTGATTTCGCAGATGATGCAGTCATCTTTGCGGAGACTCTAGATATCTTTTTGAGGGCCCAAGAGGTGCTGAATGAAGAGTCGGAGCCACTGGAATTTCGGGTTTCTTGGGTCAAAACTAAGATTCCAGCTTTCAATGATCTCTTGGATGCTGCTATCCTGTCTGTACCTGTTTGTAGTGAGGATGTTGAGGTTTTGGAGAGATTCACTTACCTTGGCAGTGATATTCATGTCTCTGCTGGCTGTGAGCCAGAGGTCAACAGACATCTGGTTCGGGCCTGGGAGTCCTGGATTCACTGGAACATGGGGTGTGGCACTGCCAGTACCTGTGCGGGAGGACGAAATTCCGAGTCTTCAGGTCCTTTGTGCTTCCAGTCTTGCTCTATGAATGTGAGACTTGGACTCTGACCAGGGATGTGAGATGGAGACTTGATTCCTTTGGAACCAGGTCTCTTCGGAGAATCCTTGGCTATCGCTGGTTGGACTTTGTGTCTCACGAGCGGTTGCTGAGAGAGACTCAAATGAGATTTGTTACTGGCATAGTCCGTAAGCATCAGCTGCGGCTGTCTGGACATGTGGCTTGTTTTCCTGATTCTGATCCTGCTCACCTGATTCTCTCAGCGAGGCAGCCTCGTGAGTGGAGGAGGCCAATGGGCCGACCACGTGCCTCGTGTTTGCACCAAGTTGATCAGCATCTCAAGGAGATGGGGATTGCCAGATGGAGGCCCCTGGTGTACCGGCGGAAAGTGGACGCAGCGACACGCTGCTTTGGCGCATGCTCCCATACCTGACCTGACCTTTATAAGTATAATATTCAACAAGGAATGAAGTTAGCTATTGACAACAGAGGATGACCCATATAATATTCCAAAAATGCTTATGCCAATTAGACCATTAGGAGTGATCTGAAATTATTAAAAGAAAAAAGCATAAACCAAATGACATGAGATTAAAGATCAAGGACAGATGGCTAAAGTCATCGTCAGAGACAATAAAGGTGTTCAATGTGAAACACGCACTCACTGTCACATGACACATTCTTCATCATGACAACAGGGATAAAATATAGGATATACAGGGATATACAGGAATAAAATATACCAAGACAAAAATAACATTTCTTTCCTGTCGTAATTCTCTGCAGATTACTGTAGTATACGAGAGTACAATCCTCATATACTACATTTTAAATGTAGCATTTTTCCTGGGTAATTTCCCTGTGGGGCATCATTCCTTCAAAGGAATTATCATTGTTTTTTAGCACATTCACTGCACATCTATTTTGACAGATCAAATATTAAAAAAAAATTAAATTGGGATACCAAGAACATCTGAACTTCAAGCTCATGCTCTTGGAACGATTTATATCTAGCCAGCATTCACCTGCCACACTGGTTTACAGGAACATTGGCCTTACATGTCTCACTTACCTGCCTGGCTCTGCTTATAGGCCAGTCATTTTAGCCTCATATTTGGCCAAACTTGGAACAAATTACAACAGAATTTTTTCCACCACAATGCATTTCTTTGAGGTCCCTAGAACACCATACTAAAAGTCCCAAAAAATCCCTATAGGGGAAAGACGTCTAATTTGCATAAATCCAAGATGGCTACCAAATTCAATATTTCAATATATTTTTATTGTATTTTTTCAGCTTATCAACTACCTGACAGAAAGGTCCCCTTTTGTTGAGAATGAGTCACTGTTTAACATAGCTAATGGCATGACAGCCCAGGAAGGAGTCAACGTTGAAAGATCAAGAGAAATTGGAGAAAAGGCTCTCTCCTCAATGTTGGGCAAATCTGTAGAAGCTTTCAAATTCCGCAAAGCTGACCAAGCAGTCACGTTAGCATCACGATCAACTGTAAAGGTCTTGGGTAAATCTGTTACTGTAGATCCCCAGCTGTTATTTCAGCGACTGATTACTGTTCGAGACCGCTACCAAGATGTGCCATCTCTGTTCCAGTATGAACTCTGTAGTTACCCTCCTGCATTGTTTGAATCATCTTGTCTCCCTCTGCAGCCAAAGAAGGCAGTCCTTGCGGATACCCTTTGGAAAGCTGTGCCAGAAGAGCAACGCAAACCCAGCGGAGATGTCCAGTACGTTCTTGATGGCGGAGCATTGCTTCATAGAGTGCCATGGCCTCGAGGATCTACTTTTGAGAGTGTGAGCCAGCTATATGTTAGATATGTGACACAGAAATATGGTCCTGCTGCCATTGTGTTTGATGGATATAGCGATGATCCAACGATTAAAGATGCCACCTACCTTAGGAGAACAGCAAATTGTGCAGGAGTTGAAGTGCACTTCACAGGTGGCATGGTTCTCCAATCTAAGAAAGAGGAGTTTCTGAACAACAAAGCCAACAAGCAGCGCTTCATATGCTTTGTAAGTGACAAACTGGAAAGAGCAGGATGCAGCGTTGACCATGCGAAGGACGATGCTGATGTCCTTATCGTCCAGACAGCTGTTGCATCTGCCAGAAGCAAGGATACTGTTGTAATAGGAGATGACACAGATATGCTAGTTCTTCTGCTTCATCATGCTGAAATGAATGCACACGAGCTTTTCTTGAGATCTGAGTCAAAGAAATCAGCTCCACAACAAACCAGATCATGGTGCATCAAGCAAACAAAGGGGTCACTAGGCCCTCACATATGTGATCATATCCTCTTCATTCACGCCTTCCTCGACTGCGATGTGACATCACGTCCATTTGGATTGGGGAAAGGCTTAGCTGTAAAGGAGATAAAGAAAGCGAAATTCCGTGAACAAGCTGAGGTCTTCAACTCTGTAGAAGCAGCAAAAGATGAGCTGGTGGTAGCTGGAGAAAAGGCACTTGTATCCCTGTATGGTGGTGGAGATGAACGACTCGACGCTCTACGCTACAGAAAGTTTTGTGAGAAAATCTCCAAGGGAAAATCTCACGTGGAGCCCCAAACTTTGCCACCAACATCTGCAGCTGCCGTTTATCACAGCCTTCGTGTTTATTTCCAGATAATGCAGTGGAAAGGAACAAACAGAACTATGAAGCCAGGAGAATGGGGCTGGCATGTCGTAGATGGTAAATATCTACCTAAGCAGACTGACAAATCTCCAGCACCAGCTGAACTACTGAATGTCATATACTGTGGCTGCAAGACTCAATGCAGCACAAACAGGTGCACATGTCGTCACCACGGCCTCCTCTGTAGTGATGTGTGCACAGAATGCAGAGGAATAAGCTGCAGGAATTCTGAAGCACCAGACTTAAGTAACAATTGATAGATATTACCTGCACAAGAGGTGTAAAGAACAGACATCCTACAGTCAGGGCAATCTAAAAACCAAAGTATAGTTACAGGGGCAGGACTTCAAGGGGAGCATCAGAAGTGGCTTGAATTAATAAAAATAAAATGTGGTATTAATAGATTATAATTTTTGTAATCCTTTTATTGCAATAATTCATAAAATGTGGACACCAAGCCCAGGTTTCATGTCTTTCAACAAGGTACAGGGCATACATTTAATTGATGTAAGAATGACTCAGAAAGAAAACAGTGACTGACTTTTTTATACTTAATTAGAAGTGACATTTTAGTTGATAAAGAGTTCTTTCAATGTACATCGATGCTTTATTAATCGATGTGCCCACTGTCCATGTTAAATATTGTATGATAACAGGGTGACTGATGATTCTACAATGCCTTTTATATGATTGCTGTTGTACATTCCACACCATACTTCGATATTTAATCATCCAGTAACCACCGAATCCATTCATAACATATACAAAATTGTAAAATTTTAAATTCAAGTAAAAACAGTGTCGCACTTCTTTGGTTGAAATTTCTTTGAAATGATTGTTGTTAGTTTTCATAGAGTTTCCCATATTTAAATGAAAATAATTATGATTGCTATAGCGCCCTCTTACCCACAATATACTGAAGCTCCCCTTTAAATCAGATGATTATATCTTATTTCTAGTGGTCTCTTTATATCATCATGCCATGCAACTCTTTTGGTGCCATAATTTGCTGAAGTAAAGAGATTTTCTTCAACTAAAAATTAATTTAAAGATTATTTATAATTAAAACCAGCCTATAATAGGATCAGCATATGCATTCGGCGGCTATTTTGAAAATATGCTAATTAATATGCAAATGAACCTGTCATCAAATCAAGTTGTAACCTTTTCCAAATGAAAGCCCAAGGGCAAAAACCCCACTGTAGAACTTTAAAACATTCAAATTGCCCTTCTACAAGTCACATTATACCAAATTATTGAATTTTGGCGGCCATTTTGGATTTATGCAAATTAGCCGTCTTTCCCCTATCAGGATTTTTTGGGACTTTTAGTATGTTGTTTTGGGGACCTCAAAGAAATGCATTGTGGTGGAAAAAATTCTGTTGTAATTTGTTCCAATTAAAAGTTAAAATGACTGGACTATTAGTGAGTCCTTCATCCACGAAAATCACTGACTGTGTTGACATCTAGCTCCCTGCTAATTTACTCTTCCATGAGCCTTGACCTCAATTATGAAAGCACATATTTGCACAAAATGTATAGGCAGGCCAGGTAGATCATTAGTGAGCCAGCTGGGTTTATAGTCACCAAATGTACAACAGCATAGCAATCTTGCTGACAGCAGCTCAAGCCCTTGAAGCTGAGAATCCAAATCCTTAATGGTGTTGCTTCAAGTGAATTTGAAGCAACAAACACCAGTAAACAAACTAGTTTAGTGTTGTCATCTTAGG
Source organism: Eptatretus burgeri (assembly GCF_056783735.1). NCBI lineage: Eukaryota > Metazoa > Chordata > Myxini > Myxiniformes > Myxinidae > Eptatretus > Eptatretus burgeri. The sequence goes on along the minus strand of NC_140965.1, from coordinate 13,251,813 downwards.
TCACCACCATAACTGTTAGAATATTGGTCTGTGGAATGTTGAAATAACTGGCTTGAGGATATTTCATACGAATGAAAAGCTGAGCAATAAACCAAGGAAGTATCTCAGAAGCTTAAGCAACCCATTTCACACTGTCATACTCTTTTGTACAGATAATGTTCCAGCTTAATGAGTTCAAAGTGCTGTTAACAGTTTGTTTGCTTTTGGTACACAGAGTCGAGGCTCATGGAGGAGCCAGAACACATAATGGACCAGGATATAACAGAACATAGAGAACAGTGGAAAGATGGCGAGGAAGGGAGACACACTGACAGTAGGGTAGAGGGCCAAGATTGAAGGACACCTGGAGGAATAAAGGACATGGGGAAGAATGAGAGCAAGGGGAGGACACAGGGGGGTGAACAATCAGGATGCAGGAACAAACTCTCAATCACAGAAATGGAAAGGAAAATTGGGGAAGAAGTAGTGATGGAACAAAAACTACAATGAAGAGGAGGTTGAGAAAGTGAGGAAGCGGTGGTGAACAGCTGTCTTGAGATGGTGGTGAACATCTGCCTTGAAGCCCTGGATGGAAATTAGCAGCCAAATTCACTTTTGCATTTTCACACTTGATGGAAAGACCGTAATGAAACAGTCCCCATTATTTTGATTTCTCGATGAGACTCCACAGCTAAGCAAGTGTGTGCCCACGGACCCTCAGACATGATTGCTGGCCAATGGCATCCATTACCATGGCTCCGCTTCAATCTCTCCCTGGAGTGCACAAAAGGTGGCCGGAGTAGGTCGGGGGTAGCGAGAGGGGAAGTTTACAATTTATTATATTATCTTTGGGACATACCCCGAGTATAACAAGGTATGTTGTCATTGGATGGTGAAAGTGGATCCAAAGTAGTGCAGTCCATTTGTGTTGTTCGATTCCGAAGTGGGTTTTCCAAAGCCCATCCAGGGTAATCATAAGAGTAAACGATTGAATCATCCCAATTTTTCAAGCCACGTGATGCACTGCATCACACCCATGCAAAGTCACACCTGAGTGTTTTCTACTTCATAATTCGGAGTGCACAAGACATTACCTGCACAATGAAAAGTAAAAGTTTATCGTTTTCAGTCCAACAGTAAGAGCACAAACATAATGGAATGAACAGAATTCTGGGAAAGGGGTTCGCAGTTTAGTTTCATGACACTCAGCCCTCTTGGAGGAATGGCAGCGAACACCACCGAATCCCATTTGAACATTCTGTGGCACCATTGCACATCATCTTCCTGTCAGCATTTCATCCTCCACCCCCAGAAATACTGTGCACATGCCAGAAAATGAGAAATCAGGGCAACAAGAAATGGTGGTGACTAAAAATTACCCATGGACAGGTCATTGCAAGTTTCTACTGATGCAGCACCGTGGCAAGAATGACAAACAGCTGGTTAACGATCCCTTAATCAGAAAATGAAAGAATTGGACCGTAGACTAAAGTAATGCAAATCAGAAACTCAGGCCAGTTGAGCCAAGTCAATGGGTTGTCAATCAAGTTCAGGTCAGGTCCGATATGAGAGCATGTGCCGGAGCAGCGGATCGCTGTGTACACTTTCTGCCGGTACTCCAGGGGCCTCCGTCTGGCCATCCCCGAGGCAGATGCCTGGCCCATCCCCATCTCCTTGAGATGCTGATCAACCTGCTGCAACCACGTGGTACATGGTCGGCCAAATGGACTCCTCCACTCACGAGACTCCCTCGCTGAGAGAATCTGGTGAGCAGGATCAGCGTCAGGAAAATGAGCCACATGTCCAGACTGCCGCAGCTGACGCTCACAGACTATGCAGGTAACAAATCTCATTTGAGTCTCTCTCAGCAACCTATAGTTGGACAGAAAATCTTACCAGCAACAGCCAAGGATTCTCCGGAGACCTGGTACCAAAGGAATTAAGTCTCCATCTCAGATCCCTGGTCAGAGTCCAAGTCGCACATCTGGAGAGCAAGACTGGAAGCACCAAGGACCTGAAGACTCAGACTTTCGTCCTCCTGCACAGGTACCGGCAGCACCACACCCCATGATCCAGTGAATCCATGACTCCCTAGGCCCGACTCAGTCGCCTATTGACCTCTGGCTCACAGCCAGCAGATACGTGAATATCACTGCCAAGGGAAGTGAATCTCTCTGTGACCTCAACATCCTCACCACAAAGAGGTGCAGACAGGACAGCAGCATCCAAGATGTCATTGAAAGCCTACATCTTAGTTTTGACCCAGGAAACCCGTGATCACAGCAGCTCCGACTCCTCATTTAGCACCTTAAGTGCTCATAAAAGGATATCCAGAATCTTCGAAAAGATGACCGACTGCATCATCTGTGAAATCAAGGTCAGATATCTTGATGGAGTGGTGCTGAGGTGTCGTCCACCTGATGGCAGTCTCCTTGGGTTAACCTGAGGTGGTCCCTTTGGGTGGGTCCCTGGAATGTCATTTGAGGCTGGTCTTAAAAAAAAATCTGAAATCTTCCAATTTAACTGTTTACAAAATGACTACTTCTGAAACACATTTCTCTCAGGTGGGAGGGCTGGTGCGCTGCTGGTACAGTGCCTCCTGTAGGATAGGGCAGAAATTTTTGGAATTTACTCAGGATGGCGACAATGAATTAACTCACAGACTTTTCATTGCGAGTTACCGTGAGATCTTTGCGATGCAACACCCTGCCTGCGAAGCACCAATTGGACAGTTTATAGTCGTGTTGGGAATTGAATCCAGAGTATACAGCTCAAACATAAATGGAGTACCTCTCTGTCCCATCCTGTCAGGTACTCAGTCATTTGTCAGGACATACAGGTACCACTTATAAATCACAAAAACCATGCATACCATTTCCATCTCTCATCATTATATATGGAATAACCTTCATCTTTATTTTTTACCAAGCTTTGCTTTCAACGTTCTACTCGTGCCAGGCAAGATTTACTTCCATCCAAATTAATTTTCATAAGGTACGGTGAGATGTAACAAACTTTGGAATTCCGAAGCGAGACGAGAGTATGCAATTCATCTGTGCAAGCCGTATAACAAAAGTGAAAGTGATTTCTTATAGCACGGCAGTCGAGGGCACTTGGAAAGAAAGCAATTTTAATTCTGTTCTTATCATCGCTGATGCTAGTCGTACGATCAATTAGCAGATAAATTAGGGGGTCAAAGCAAATTTTTAAAAAACAATAAGAGAAAAGTGCTTTAGGAAAAGGTACAACTGAGAATCAATCTGTTTTCAAAACCCAATAAATTCAATGTTAAGTTGAGTATATCAGGATTGCTGCAGGTTGTCTCATTTGTCTGCACACGTCTTATTTAAACCTACAAAGATGTCTCAATGGTTGAAGTTATGTCTTGGCTAAGCCATGTGTGATATATGGCGAAGCACAACACTGGCCAAATCACCGCAACATTACTTTGAGCAGCTCTGAATGGGGATTGCAATAACGCCGTCACATCAAACACTATATCTGATCGGCCTATCACAGCTAAGGAGATCAACCGAAAGCCGAAGTGTGTTGAACTACATTCACATTCGTCCCAGCAAGAAATAAAAGACCTGGAGAACAGCAGCGAAACAGTCTGGAAAAAGCAAGTCACCAATTCCCAGCACGGTGCTCAGAAGATTGATGTTGAAAAGGTTCCGTTTGAGTCGAGCAAGAAAAAAATTGCCAAAATAGGATGGCAAGGGACCTCATGAGAACCACTGAAGTAAATGGGAGGTTTTTTCTTTTTGAACCCAGAAGAGATTAGCCCTTGAAGTGTCATACTTCTTCCCAGTTAAGCATTCCCACTTCATATGTGCATGCATGAGAGCCAACAATACAGGAAAAATTTCCAGGAAATGTCTTGACACTTCTTCATGAGAAATGCGCATCAGTCATGGAATTTGACTTCAGTCATCAGCAACAACTACTGCCAGCATTTGCATTTCCTCGAAGCAAGTGATCTTCTTGTGCCATCAAGTCGAACACCTTTGGAATATGCTCCTGGAAGTCCTCCAATTTCCGCCTGTCATTTGAAATCTGACGGCAGTGATAACATGAAAGCCTCCTCCGGCTATTCATACTCCACAGCAACAGCACAGATATCCGGCGGTGTCAAAACATAGACTGGGTGATTGCGCCGTGTTTCAGGCTGTGTTTGTTAAACAAAGGCCAACCATGCTGATTATTGAAAATTTGAATACTGTACTTAAGAATTACATCAAAGATGATCCAAAATATGGAATGAACGTTGCAGTCCTGGATCTTTTTCACATTGCAATTGAAGCATTGACTAAGCTGCTTCAAACTTTTCATTTTCTGATGGTTAAATGTGTTGTCAGAAGAAGCACTGATGCACTTCAGATGGGGTCAGAGATAGAAACAAGGCCTTAGCCCATTTCACATCCATTTCCATGATAAGGATTTTGTACAATTTGCATTATGTACAGTGCTTTCAGAAAGTATTCACACCCCTCGACTTTTGTCACATTTTGTTGCGTTACACCCTGTTTTTTTTTAAATGGATTGATTTTTTTGGCACCAATCTACACAAAATACCCCATTAATGAAAAAATGAAAACATGTTTTAAGAAATTTTTACAAATTAATGAAAAATGAAAAGCTGAAATGTTTTGCATCAATAAGTATCAACTCCTTTTGCTATGACACTCCAAATTGAGTTCAGGTGCATCCAATTCCCTTTGATAACCCTTGATATGTTTCCACAACTTGTTTGGTGTCCACCTGTGGCAAATTCAATTGATTGGACACGATTTAGAAAGAAACACACCTCTCTATACGAGCTACCACAGTGTATATTTATGTACAAGTTTTCCCTCTGAGGTTTTTATTAACAAAAGAAACGTATGAAATATTTGTTCGCATGTGATATTCCGAGGCTGCGTTCCCAGATCCTCATTTATTCCATAAGGTCTTAAGCTCACGCAACATGGTTTTCTCCGAACACGCCGTTTTCCAGGAACCTAACCCCCGTGTTGGACGATGGTTTACTATATATATACATATATATATATATATATATATATATATATATATATATATATACATACACACATATACACATATATATATATATATATATATATATATATATATATATATATATATATATATGACTTGCTTTGAACCAGTGATCTCAGATGCAAATCGACACTCGCCTTCACTGGGAAGACTTGTTCTTCATCCTAAATGGCATTTGAACCTGGGATTCCAGCATCCTGAGCCACATGCTCAGATGGGACCAGCAAACAGGCCAAATTATAGAGTCTGGAAACAGTAAAATTTCTTCGATTACAGTGAGGATGGAAGGGTCGACAAATAAGCAGAGATCCACCATGAGGAAAGCTTATATCAACATCAGATAACTTAAACAAAGGGCTGAAAAATTGAACAAGCTTCCTCCCACCCACTGTCTTAGGAGTATTATTCCAAACATCAATGAGGATTTTAGGAGTTTGTCCATGCTGCAACAAACGTTTACTCAAGGATTCCCAGATGGTGACAGTAACAAGCATCATAATCTAACAGCAAACAAGCAGGATTTTGATGTTTGCATCGTCAGACATGTTGTGCAGGGGTAGCATACATGCCTTCACATTCATTTCGTCTGTCTGGGTTTGATTCCTGACCCAACGGATATGAACGAGCTCATTGATTCTTTGTTGACAGTGCGTTGCATCAGGGAGTGGTTTTTGATGGACATTTAAGAACCCACGGTGTTTTTCATCAAAGATTAGTTGCATTATCGCCGGTAATCTGAACAAACTCCAAATCATTGACTTAACTGACTCGACAAAGTACAACTCTGAAATGAACTATGAACGTAAAATTTCCCCAATAAATAATTATCTTGTTTTCCTTGTTTTTTTCAGCTTCTTATTATCAGCAGGCCACATTAGGTGTGAATTACTCAGATCTTTTTTGCTAGTAACATCTGCAAGTATTGCCAAGAGTAGTACGCGATCGCCAGCTTGAGCTACTCTTCATCACTTCTGGTTTTCAGTTTTTGATGGTGGCAGCTTTTCTTCTCTTCTCGGAGTTTAGGTTCTGTCAAACACTTCCACCACCGTGGACATAACTTGAAAGATGTCTGGGATACATAACAACAACAACGAGAGAATTCATCAAACATCGAACGGTACCCCCATGCAATCTTGAGAAAAAGGACAAGAGAAGGGTTACTACCTCCCTTTTCATGACCATTTCAATTTTGTATATGTAATGCCAAGGCTTGTATAAGAGCTAACACACAGAACGTATAACAAGGGGAGCAGGAGACAAGAGGAGCAGGAGAGGGAAGCACAAAACAGTGGGGAACAGAGGCATTTGGTGATCTGTGGAAGGGAGAGGGATGGGGCAGGACACAATATGGACACTTCAGGGACTTTCAGGAAGAAAAACAGTAAATTTGAAGGAAGTGGGTTTGGGGTGGATTAGCAGGGATAGAAAAGATTGTGGTTTTGGATGGGGGGAAATAAGCGATGGTTGTGAACAGCTATTTTGAAGACCTGCACGGAAGAGTGGGATTGAAGAGAGTGTGGGAGTTTGTTCCAAAGGCGTGAGAAAATTGGAATGAAAGAGTAAAGGTGAGCAGTATTTCTTGATTTTGATAGTTTTACCAGAAGGGGGTTGCTGGCGGACCTTGAGCACCCTGCAGCAATATGGGAGGGACAGATCGTAGACAGAGCAGAGGGAGTGGGGCAGGGATGGAGAGGAGACTGGAAAAGACAGAAAGACCACCAACCTGCCTCCGGTGAGAGAGTGAGAAACCCAAAGACTCAGCCTCATCGCGGGAGATACCAATGATCCTAAATGCCTTGGATTCCACAGCATGAAGCAGAGAAAGGTGAGAGGCGGGAGCACCAGCCCAGAGGGGAGAGCAGTACTCCATCAGGCTGTGGATGAAAGCTTTGTACATGGTCAGGAACTCAGGTGCATGTGGTCCTGGTCAGGGCCATCGAAGCTTACCCATGCATTTGTGCAATCACAAACCTGTTAACTATTCTCGAACAATTCTCGACCAAAACTAAAGATTTTGGAATGATCTTTGCAAAACGATGCACTTTACAGACAGATTGTTTTTGGACATAGCTCCGTCGCTGCATCACTCGGTGCCACCATTTTGTATGAATCTTGCTGTTCCTCCATCCTCAGAGCACACGGTAAATTTGATTGGTAGAGATGATGTACAATTTTGCCCAAGTACTGCTAAACTGCAGGTTCGTGTTTCGATTTGTGTTCTACCGTGTCCAAAATATAAATATTTTAATTGAAATAAGGTAGTTACTCGATCATACATTGAATCAATTGCTTAACGTACACGTGCGGGGAAACTGCAGTAGCAGCAAATTGCTGTGTATTCCAGCTGTGTATTCCTCTACAAAGTACAAAATTTCTCAACAAAAAAATAATGTCGTCACAAAATCATAAGAACATCATGCCAGACAATTTTTTTCAGTGTTTTTCTCAAAACATAATTAAAACGTAATCGAATAACCTTCCATTTATAACGTTATAAAAACATTAAGATATTACAAAGTATCATCATAAACTTTGAAATGTTTTTTTTTAAAACGTTTTCAACATGCAATGCTTCGTGTTAATGTTTTTGAAACCTACACCAAAATGTTTTCACACCTCACCCTTTTACAAATGTTGAGAAAATGCTTCGTTACATTTCCACGTACTTTAGATTTTTTGTTCATTTCACATAACAAACCACAAATTCAGCGCGCCTTAACACGACGAATCAAACTACACCTTTTCACTGTTCCTTCCCTCACTTAATGAGAAATATGATGCCTCCAGGTGGTTGCACCACTTCCTCGAGAGTGGCAACAGTGTTACTGGCACATTGGTAACGAGTCCATATTAAAATGACGGGTTTACCGCAGGGGTCGGTATTTTCCTGCTCCCCTGTGAGATAATCATGTCAAGGCTGTAATGGAGGATGAACATCATGTGCTTGTGAACGATATCACACAAAAGCAATCTTACTCTGACGACTACGAACTACAACCAAACTACAATTGCACGTTATTGAGATAACATTGAAACCCTCCACCTGTGCTCTCTTTCATAATTCATTTGTTGCTACGTTATCAGGAAAAACAGTGAAGACTCAAACATACCGACGAATGAGGAAAAGAGCTGGGAAGTCCTATCAGTTGTGTGCTGTCTACCTTAAGCAAACTCTGACAAATAAATAAATAAATAAATATCTATAGTCCTATTATTTTACAACAGAAGATAAAGAAATAGTAAATTCCGTAGAATCAGATTCTGGGGTTTAGGAGGAAGCAAAGATGTGATAGAAATCAATACAGACAATTCAGGGAAACCTTAGAGTTCAATCGAGGTGCAGCTAAACATCCATCCAATGGACGGCGCACTCACTGAAGCAACATCCTGCCTGCAACACACTTCTTCTTGTGTATGAGGAAAAAGGCTATGGCGTAACACCAGTGACTGAAGTCACAGCTATGTCGTTGATGCAACGCCCTCTGTCGGCTCGGACAGGAATTTTGAATTTGTTCATGGTGCCGGCGATAGCTCACCTACTTTAACGTGCACCAACTACTGCCAGCAGATGAGACGCCGCCGAGTTTAACGTCCATCCGAGGGACGGCACACACATTGTGAAACACCGGGACGACAGTTTATATCTGGGCTGAGATTCAAACCCAAGCTAGACAGCTTAGTGTGAATGTGTGTACCTCTCGTAGTCTCGGCCATCCTGCCAGTCCTGCAATCCACGATTAGCACAGGATAGTCTGGGTAGAAATCAAACTCAAACTTGACAGCGAAAAGGCAGTTCGACTAATCAATGAACTATGAAAGTTAAAATTTCCTCAATAAGTAAATGTCTTGTTTTCCTTGTTATTTTTAGCCTCTTATTATATCACAGCAGACTGCATTGAGGGTTAATTACTCCGATATTTCTGCGAGTAACCAGAAATGTGGTGTTTTTGGTTTGCTGAAGGTGATGTGCCATTGGGCAGGCTTCTTGCATATATATATATATATATATATATATATATATATATATATATATATATATATATATATGTATGTATGTATGTATGTATGTATGTATGTATGTATGTATGTATGTATGTATGTATGTATGTATGTATGTATGTATGTATGTATGTATGTATGTATGTATGTATGTATGTATGTATGTATGTATGTATGTATGTATGTATATATATATATATATATATATATATATATATATATATATATATATATATATATATATATATATATATATATATATATATATATATATATATATATATATATATATCCTGGTGTTGGCGCAGTGGTTAGGGCAGCGGCTTGGGATCCAAAAGGTCCTGAGTTCAAGCCCCGTTGGGCCACTGAATTAATACACCAGGGGGTTGACTCAGCCTGTCATCCTTCCAAGGTCGGCGAAATGAGTACCAGTATACTGGGCCGGTGTATACCCCCGTTAAAATAGGTGTACCATATCCCTGTGTCGTAAGAGGCGACCAGGGTTGCGTCAGGAAGGGCACCCGGCGTAAAACATGTGCCAAATCACAATGCGCATCATACGGATGATCCGCTGTGGCGACCCCTAATGGGAGCAGCCGAAAGAAGAAGATATATATATATATATATATATATATATATATATATATATATATATATATATATATATATATATATATATATATATATATATACATATATACATATATACATATATACACAGTGGGGAGAACAAGTATTTGATACACTGCCGATTTTGCAGGTTTTCCCACTTACAAAGCACCGAGAGGTCTGTAATTTTTATCATAGGTACAATTCAAATGTGAAAGACAGAATCTAAAAGAAAAATCCTGAAAATCACATTGTATGATTTTTAAATAATTAATTTGCATTTTATTGCATGAAATAAGTATTTGATCACCTACCAACCAGGAAGAATTCTGGCTCTCACAGACCTGTTAGTTTTGTCTTTAAGTCGCCCTCCCATTCTCCACTCATTACCTGCATTAACTGCACCTGTTTGAACTCGTTATCTGCATAAAAGACAGCTGTCCACACTCAATCAATCAGACTCCAACCTCTCCACAATGGGCAAGACCAGAGAGTTGTCTAAGGACATCAGGGACAAAATTGTAGACTTGCACAAGGCTGGGATGGGCGACAGGACAATAGGCAAGCAGCTTGGTGAGAATGCAACAACTGTTGACGCAATTATTAAAAAATGGAAGAAGTTCAAGATAACAGTCAATCTCCCTCGGTCTGGGGCTCCATGCAAGATTTCACCTCGTGGAGCCTCAATGTTCATGAGAAAGGTGAGGGATCAGCCCAGAACTACATAGCAGGACCTGGTCAATGACCTGAAGAGAGCTGGGACCACAGTATCAAAGAAAACCATAAGTAACACACTACGCCGTCATGGATTAAAATCCTGCAGCGCACGCAAGGTCCCTCTGCTCAAGCCAGCGCATGTCCAGGCCCGTCTGAAGTTTGCCAATGACCATCTGGATGATCCAGAGGAGGAATGGGAGAAGGTCATGTGGTCTGCTGAGACCAAAATAGAGCTTTTTGGTTCAAACTCCACTCGCCGTGTTTGGAGGAAGAAGAAGGATGAGTACAACCCCAAGAACACCATCCCAACCGTGAAGCATGGAGGTGGAAACATCATTCTTTGGGGATGCTTTTCTGCAAAGGGGACAGGACAACTGCACCGTATTGAGGGGAGGATGGATGGGGCCATGTATCGCGAGATCTTTTCCAACAACCTCCTTCCCTCAACAAGAGCATTGAAGATGGGGCGTGGCTGGGTCTTCCAGCATGACAACGACCCGAAACACACAGCCAGGGCAACTAAGGAGTGGCTCTGCAAGAAGCATCTCAAGGTCCTGGAGTGACCTAGCCAGTCTCCAGACCTGAACCCAATAGAAAATCTTTGGAGGGAGCTGAAAGTCTGTGTTGCCCAACGACAGCCCCGAAACCTGAAGGATCTGGAGAAGATCTGTATGGAGGAGTGGGCTAAAATCGCTGCTGCAGTCTGTGCAAACCTGGTTAAGAACTACAGGAAACCTTTGATCTCTGTAATTGCAAACAAAGGTTTCTGTACCAAATATTAAGTTCTGTTTTTCTGATGTATCAAATACTTATTTCATGCAATAAAATTTTCAGGATTTTTGTTTTAGATTCTGTCTTTCACAGTTGAAGTGTACCTATGATAAAAATTACAGACCTCTACGTGCTTTGTAAGTGGGAAAACCTGCAAAATCAACAGTGTATCAAATACTTGTTCTCCTCACTGTATATATATATATATATATATATATATATATATATATATATATATATATATATATATATATATATATATATATATATATATATATATATATATATATATATATACACCAGACAATAAAGAAGATTTCATCATCTCCAGAACAGAGGCATACATCAGACGTTCAAGTTAAGCTCGCTTGTCTTGCGTGCCACTCAAAAGCCTTTGGTCTTTCACAATCCGGGCGCATCCGCAAGCATTGCCAAGAGTACTGCAAGATAGCCAGCTTACGCACCTCTTCATCACTTCTGGTTTGTGATGGTGGCAGCTTTTCTCCTCCTCTCCGAATGACTTGCTTCCATAGTTAAGTAAACTGTTCCAGATTTGGGTCTGTTTGTTGTGCACATTTGATCAAGTCGATTTCTTATTTTGAGGGAAATCCGCATGCACATCTTCTGGCTGATGACTTCACTCTCTGCCGGAGTATCCCCCATCCTTCAGATAGGAAGGAAGAAGCCTCTTCCCTCTATGTAGACCTTCAGAGAATCACAAGCTTGTCAACATTGAAACACATATTGCGAGTGTTGGACTGATATCACACTCTCACTCTGTCTCTCTGAAGGACCATCTGGCGAACCCACCCATCTACTTCCTTAACAAACCTCTCAAAGAGGTTCAGTGCCTCAAACTTTTGGCCTCACCTTCAGCCATGATCTCTCTCGGGGAAACAACATATCTAAGTCGGCCTCCAAAATGAGCCGCCGACTGGGCATCCTCTATGGTGCAAAGTCTTTCCTTGGCAAATTGGAGCTCATATCAACATACAATGCCTTCATCCACAGCTCGAGGGAGTGCTGCTCTCTGCTTTAGACTGGTGTGCCTGCCTCAAACCTTGCCCTTTTTACCTCCGCCACCGAAGGTGAAGGAAGTTATGTTTTCACCCCTTTCTGTCTGTTTGTTTGTTGTTTGTTTTTGTGCAGGATATCTCAAGTTGTGGACGGATTTGGATGAAACTTTGTGGGCACGTTGGGTGTGGGACAAGAAATAATTGTTCAATTTTGGTGAAGATCCGAATCTGGATCCGGATCTGATAATTTTTAAACTGATTCTTCACCATTGAGAGATAGGGCCAAAATATATATATATATATATATATATATATATATATATATATATATATGTATATATATGTATATATGTATATATATATATATATATATATATATATATATATATATATATATATATATATATATATAAATATATATATATAAATATATATATAAATATATATATATATATATATATATATATATATATATAAATATATATATATATATATATATATATATATATATATATATATATATATAAATATATATAAATATATATATATATCTCATCATCATCATATTTCAAAAAAAGTATTGGGCCTGATATGTTCTCGTGGATCAGGCATTACGTGGCGAAGGTATGTACTCTGCCGAGTGCTCTTCAAGTTTATGCTGTGGAAACCAAGGACCTTATAACCATAAGTATCTCCGTGATGAACCGGAATCTCTGGATGTGGTGCTGTCGTTTTACAGACAGGTTGGTTGCCTCTTTGTCTCTTACCACCACCTCATTCATTGTGTACCCTCTGCCCTTTCCTTGCACTTATGAGTGACAATATTTTGCAGTAACAGAATCTTTCAGATGTAGTCATTTATTTTGTCGATACAAGTGTGTGTTTTTTGGTTTGTTTGTTTTTTACATACCCGTGCATGCACATGCACCTCCATCCTTTTCTTGCTATGTTTGAGCTTGTGTCCAACTTGTTTGCCCCATGTCCTCCTCGCCCCCCCCCCCCCATAAACGTGAACTCATTCTTTCTCAGGTGCATTCTCCCTCCAAAAGGTCCTCTGTCGTGTCCCTCTATCCTGTTGATGTTGTGTCCCCCTCCCCACGTATACGCTCCGATCTCTTTGTTCTGTTGTGTTTGGTCAATCCTGTATTCTCGCTCTTCCACAAGCTTCGACTTCATACACAAAAAAAGAATGGAGTCTCCATTTAGGGATGTGTGCCAGACAGAATTTTTTAGTTGGATGCCACTCTGCAAAAACACCACGAGGAGAAAACACCACGAGTGTACGACCGCTCTTGTAATCCTGCTGGGTTTGAGGAAATTGCAGTGTGCCACGTTACACAGTGTCAGCCGATGGCAATTCATTGTAATAAAAATGCTACAATTATCGTTGGATGTGCCATTGAAAGGCAAGAACTGTACATCAAAGCTCGAAAGCAGACAAGCTAGATACGAACATCGGCAAACAATGAGCTCATATGTTTGAAGGGCTATATGTGACCAAGGCGGTATGGCATTGTAGTAATGGATATGGTAATATAGTTATTATGATTAAAATAATTATCAACATTGTTTGCAAAGTTTAGGTATTGCTAATGACATATTTTCATTAATGTGGATTTTTAACCCTCATTTTATTTCAGCTGCAGAGCACCTGGGTTCCCATTCGAGTTCAGAGCAGCTCATGTTCTCCACACATGACAGAACAATGATTAATGGTTGGGGCTTCCTCCACATCTTTCATTTTGAATGGTATTATCGGCTTCACTGGTGTTAACAATGACTTAAGAGTACTGTGCTGGCATCACCACACACCTGGTTGTAAAGAGCGCACACGTGCAGAGCTGTGTTGCCCGACGCATTCTGCACATGTGTGCTCGCTCCGTAGAAAAGCAGGTGCTCCAGGTGCTGGACATTGCCATAGCGACAGGCCTGGTGGGAAGGTGTGAAGACAAGTGAGGATGTTATGGCGAATCGGTCTTGCACAATGCTCCAATTCTGTCGCTATCGAAATTACACAATTAAGTAGCACACCATTGTGACATGCTGTATATATATATATATATATATATATATATATATATATATATATATATATATATATATATATATATATATATATATATATATATATATGGTATGCACATGTAAAACACCCAATGAAATGTCAAATTTCACAGAAGATTTAATGGTTTGCACACATTTAAATCGCACACTTCCAAGCATCACATTTCAACAATTATGTGTTACACCAGGGGAATTGATCAGCATTGATGAGCTATTAGTAGTCGTCCTGTGATATCAAACACCAATGTGATAAACATAGTCATTAACTAGAACGGGACTCGGTAGAGTGCGTACCTACGCTACGCTGAGCAGTTTCCATTTGGTATCCCACTGATAGGCCGGCTATGCATTCGGACCTGAACCAAAATCGAATTGGTTTGTTCTTTTCACCTACCCAATTCATCCACCTAGTTTTGTTATAATCCATCCATAACATTTTTATGTATCGTAGTATGTATCGTTTTTGGCCGAATCGTTTGCTGTTTGTTTTTTTTGTTTTTTTAGTAAAGAATCACTTTAAAAATAAAAAAATTCTCATACCCAGATCAGGCCAGATCTTCACGAAATTGTAATAAATCCGTTCTTGTGACACGCTCATCTTGTGTACCAAGTTTCATCCGAATCCGTCCCTAACTATTTAAGATATCGTTCTCACAGACAGACAAATTGGGGTGAAAACATAACCTCCGTCCACCTTCGGTGGCGGAGGTGCCGTAATGAGTGCAAGTCAGTTTGCTGGATAGGATATCTACATATAGCATAGCTATAGTTAATAGCAATCCCTTTGCCTTGCACCCAGGTAAACGAGACCATTTATGAGTTTACAGAACCTCTGAGGAGCAAATGTCAAGGTCCCTGCGTGGATCATATTTCCATGATGGCACACGTTGCCGACAGCTGAATTATTTACACATTGCCTGCTGCACAATGCATCTGGACATGAGTCATAAAGAACCGCAATAATTTTTGTTGTGAAAAGCACAACAGCTCACACCATGATGTCATCCGTCAAGTCTCTTTTTATCCACACCTTTGGTACTAATTTCCAAACTTGCTACCATCCAATGTATTCCTGTGCATCGACTAACTCCGACACATCCACATTCTCTTTTTTAAAAAACCATGACAAACGACTCTCATCTCCAATCCTCTCTCCCTGAGTAATATGGGTCCTTGATCTCGCAATGAAAATAAATTAGATGAACCACTGAATACACTGTGCTATAGAACACTCCATGCTATGCGATTCTACTATATATGATGCTATTGGCAGAGCCAGAAGATAGTGACAACACTTTTATCAAGTCCTGTAGATCTCAAAGAGAAGCTTCCAAAAAACAAGATGACCTAGAACAGCACTGGTTAGAGCACATAACTCAGCCAAGCTGAACAGTTTACGTTTTTTAGCTCGCCTGTTCGAAGAACAGAGAGCTATAGTGATACCCCCGGCGTGACCGTGAGCGTCAGCGTGAGCATCAGCGTGAGTGTGAGCGTGAAAATGTTAAAGTTTTTGGTGCAAGTTATTTCCTTTCTAATGTTTTTTTTATCTACCACACTATTTTTTACTGATTACAATATACAAATACATATATTGCTTTAAAATTATTTGGATCACCCTTCACTGCAATGCTTTATAAAAAATATTATTAGACTAGTTATCCCACTGATAGGCCGGATCTGCATCCGGAACTTAAACAAAATCTAATCGGTTTGTTCTTGTCACCTACCCCACTCATCCACCAAGTTTTGTCATAATCCGTCAATAACTTTTTGAGATATCGTGCTATATATAATTTTTGGTCCTTTCTCTCAATGGTGAAGCATCACTTAAAACAAGTGAAATCCTTCAATACAGCACGTGTGGTGAAGCAAATGAGTACACTAATGTTAAAATATGCAATTTATGCTTTTTCAGTTGAAAACAATTAAAAAGCATACTTAATATTTGAAATGTAAAAATCTTGTTATTGTGATAAGCACCTTTATATATAACAGAAGGAATTAAATGGTTCAATACAGCGTGGTCGGAGGCCGCAAAAGAATGATGGCATAAGAAGAACTTAGCTTTCAGCGTTCGGCGCGAAATGCAATGGTGGGCGGAAATGAGGTCTTTCGGCGCGAAATGCGATGGTAGGCGGAAATGACGTCTTTCATTCGTTCGTACATGAGAGGGGCGCGTTTCTTGTTTTTTTTCCCGTCAAGCAATAAATTAAATGGTTTTCACATATATAACACATTAGTTTCACAAATTTCCATTGAAATACTCGGGTATTTCCGTCAATTCTCGCTATTTCTGTCTAGGTTACGCACTGCATCTACCGGACGGCCGTCATTGGCTGTCTTGAGGCACGTGGGGGGGGGGGGGGACATCGGAGACGTGGTAGACACCGGGGACATTTCAAACTCGGTGCAATTGTATACAGCGCATGCGCTGTAAAAATCCTAGTAACTGGATCGTCACCAAAATCGAATCAATTTGTCCTTGCCACACTCTCAAACTGTCCACCATGTTTCATCTGAGTATGTCCAGAACTTTTTAGATATCCTGCAAAAACACAAACAAACAAACAAACAAACAAGCAGTCATAGACTGGTACTTACGAAATCGTCAACTTGACCTCTGACCTTGTCTAATAAAAGCTGTCTCCAGAGAAGGTAGCGACGCAAACCAGAATTTTCTATGATGATTCTGTACCAAACCATCAAAAATCGAATGTTTTGGATGTTTGACCTCACTGTGACCTTGACCTTTGACCGATTTTGACCAAAATCTAATCAGCGCAAGCCATCACCCTCCTGAATCACGTGGTGTAATTTGACATTGGTCGCTTCTTCCTTTCTCGAGTTATCTGAACCAAACCATCAAAAATCGAATATTTGACCTCACTGTGACCTTGACCTTTGACCGATTTTGACCAAAATCTAATCAGCACGAGCCATCACCCTCCTGAATCACGTGGTGTAATTTGACATTGGTAGCTCCTTCCGTTCTCGAGTTATCATGCCTACAAACAAACAAACAAACAAGCAGTCATAGACTGGTACTTACGAAATCGTCAACTTGACCTCTGACCTTGTCTAATAAAAGCTGTCTCCAGAGAAGGTAGCGACGCAAACCAGAATTTTCTATGATGATTCTGTACCAAACCATCAAAAATCGAATGTTTTGGATGTTTGACCTCACTGTGACCTTGACCTTTGACCAAAATCTAATCAGCGCGAGCCATCACCCTCCTGAATCATGTGGTGTAATTTGACATTGGTCGCTTCTTCCTTTCTCGAGCTATCTGAACCAAACCATCAAAAATCGAATATTTGACCTCACTGTGACCTTGACCTTTGACCGATTTTGACCAAAATCTAATCAGCACGAGCCATCACCCTCTTGAATCACGTGGTGTAATTTGACATTGGTAGCTCCTTCTGTTTTCGAGTTATCATGCCTACAAACAAACAAACAAACAAATAAACCAATGTCACCCGCAGGGTGACCCGTATCTTGCCAAAAGGTGACCACGTGTGACTTCTTTAAGGTCACACTGAGGTGAACAGAACTGCTATCCACCAGGAGCGACTCCTTGAGGAATATCTGCCTACGAGAGATTCCGATGAGAATCGTTCTAGAGTAACCATGAAAAATATGCTTTTGCCTCATAACGTCACCAAATGACATCATAATGTCTCAAGCTTGACATATCTAGAAAGCACTCATCGAGGTGTTCAATTTGAGGTACTACACGATATGGTTCCTAAAACTTGAAAATTTGACCTTGGGGTCAAATATGTTTGACCTGAGGCGCGAAGCATGAAGGTCAAGGCCAATCGCCACCAAAAATTAATCAGCTGAGCGCCAGACCATGAACTATATTCCCATGAAGTTTGAAGACGATCCGATCAAAATTACTCAAAAAAATAAGGGTTTCGTCGACTCCCCAGATTTGCGACAAAGTGACCTTGACCTTCAAAATTTTGTGCACTGAAAAGGACCTCTATAGGCCTCTGATATGCGAAGTTACAAAAATTTCCAATGATAACTGTGCTCTGCAGAGTGATTTATACGTGATTACAGACCAAAAAAAAAAAAAACATATGAAGGTCAAGGCCAATCGCCACCAAAAATTAATCAGCTGAGCGCCGGACCATGAACTATATTCCCATGAAGTTTGAAGACGATCCGATCAAAATTACTCAAAAAATAAGGATTTCGTCGACTCCCCTGATTTGCGCCAAAGTGACCTTGACCTTTGACCTTGACCTTCAAAATTTTGTGTACTGAAAGGGACCTCTATAGGCCTCTGATATGCGAAGTTACAAAAATTTCCGATGATAACTGTGCTCTGCAGAATTTTTTATACGTGATTACAGACAAACAAACAAACAAACAAAAAAAAACATACAAGCTGACTAACATATCTTGCAAAAACTTCGTTTTGGCAAGATAACAAACAAACAGAAATGGAAGTCTACAATAAACTTACGAAATCTTTAGATTTTATAAGTAACAAACAGACACGGATGAAAACAACCTTTTTCCACCTTCGGTGGCGGAGGTAAATATTTTTTTACGAGTCATCATGATTGTTTTCCAATTCCTGGACAGTCATAATGATTCGGTTGGAGTCTGTTACACCTGTTGAACAGCAAAAGTCCATCATGACGACACAAAAGACACTTGTAATGACCTGAGCATGCAGAACCAGAGGAGCTGGACATGTTGCAATCTCCCTCGCTAACATATCACAAGATCCACGAAAGGATGTTTTTCATAAACGAGGTAACATGATGTAAATGTGATGATGTTTGAAATCGGGATGATGTCATCAGACGGACATCTCTGACAAACCGCAGACTTTTGATGGAATTTTATTTTTCAGAAAAGGACATTGGTCGGGGAGAGGGGACGGAGGGGGGAGTGAAAAGGACGGTTCAATGAACACGGCAGCAATAGATTATTTTCATTAAATCAGTTTTCCATCGTCTGGAAGACGTGGTGATCCATTATTAATCCGAGAGGCAAGGATTGGAAGGAAAATAAAAATTTCTTTGTGTTTGTCAAAATTGCTTGGGGCATCGTAACAAACAAACAAGCTGCTTCACTTTACATAGAATGACATCACAGCAATGTGGAGTGATTGCAATGTGTGAGTGAGTCCAAGGGGCTATAAGTACGACAGACAAGTCGAGAAACCTGGTGAATATTTCGGTAATCAGTGGGACTACAATCACTAACGGTTTACTCAATAGCTAATTTGGTAAATGGAAAAGTGGCTTCTCAAGGGAAGATGTTTTGTGCTGGAGATGAAATCCCACCAACGCTCTCTCTCTCTCTCTCTCTCTCTCTCTGCAAACTGGCAGGCGTTGTCCTCCCGATGACACACACAATGCTCATTTGCAACGCATTAATTAGAGAGGGATTTTCAGTACCGTCTGGGTAACTTGAAATGGATAACAGCAAAGATGAAAGACAGGAGGAAACGAACAAAAAGGGAAAGAGAGATCTCCGCGGGAGAAGAGCACAAATCAGCACCCGAAGGGGCTGATGTCCGGTAATCATGTGAATTTGAAAAAAGTTTATCAACACAAGTCATGAGAGAATGTACAGATTTAATACAAATCACAATAAACACAAAATGGATGATAGAATAAACCTGCAAATCCCAGAGTGCCAGCTCGAATAGAGGTGAAAACAATTCCAGGACACACAATGTAGCAACGGAAGAAATACAACCAGCAGTATGAAATAGAAAACAAAAGGTCGAAATGGAGGGTGAACTGGAAGAGGATGAGAGACAAGGGGGAGGAGGTGGATGAGGAGGAGAAGGGGGTCGACAGAGCAGATGGAGCCACAGTCAGGGAGAAAGAGATAGAGATGTATATACATATACACAGTGCCTCCACAAAGTCTACACCACCTTTCAAAATTTTCACCTTTTGTTGCCTTGTAGCCTGGAATTAAATTACATTAAATCAGACTTTTTCCACCTTTATTTACACATCGTAACCCACAACTTCCGCATGAAAAACAAATTCTACAAACTTCCGAAAATTAATTTAAAATACAAAATGAGAATATCTTGGTTGGGTAAGTGTTCACCCCACCTCCCCCCCCCATATAATAGCAATTGTAAATTAGCTCAGGTGTAACCAATCACCTTCAAAATCACACACCAAGTTAATTGGCTTCCACCTGTGAAATCAGCTGTTCCTGTAGGTTTCCTCGGCTGGGGAGTGCATTTTACAGCAAATACTCAACCAAGAGCACCAAGCAACTTTCAAAAGACTTCTGGGTAAAAGTTGTGCAAAGGCACAGAACAGGGGGATGAGTATAAAAAATATTTCAAAGACCTTGAGTATCCCTCGGAGCACAATCAAGACAATCAATAAGAAGTGCAAGGCGTATGGAACCACGAAGACCCTGCCTACATCAGGCCATCCCTTCAAACAAGATGACCAAGCAGAGAGGAAACTGATCAGAGAGGCTTCTTTTGGCTGCTCCCATTGGGGGTCGCCACAGCGGATCATCCGTTATGATCCGCATTATGATTTGGCACAGGTTTTACGCTGGATGCCCTTCCTGACGCAACCCTGGTCGCCTCTTACGACACAGGGATATGGTACACCTATTCTAACCGGGGCATGCACCGGGCCCAGTACACTGGTACTCACTTCGCCGACCTCGGAAGTATGACAGGCTGAGTCAACCTCCTGGTGTGTATTAATTCAAGCAGCCAATGGGGCTTGAACTAAGGACCTTTTGGATCCCAAGCCGCTACCCTAACCACTACGCCAACACCAGGCTTTGTGTCCAAATTAAATGTGATATGTAAATGTGAAATATATATTAAGCACCACAATTTACCCCTTTCTTATTCCTATTTTTTTCCCCGGGCAACGCCGGGTACTCCAGTGTGTGTGTGTGTGTGTGTATGTGTGTGTGTGTGTGTGTGTGTGTGTGTTTGTGTGTGTGATTGTGTGTGTGATTGTGTGTGTGATTGTGTGTGTGATTGTGTGTGTGATTGTGTGTGTGTGTGTGTGTGTGTGTGTGTGTGTGTGTGTGTGTGTGTGTGTGTGTGTGTGTGTGTGTGTGTGTGTGTGTGTGTGTGTGAGTGTGTGTGTGTGTGTGTGTGTGTGTGTGTACACACACATATGTAGAGACGTGGTCCCAGCGGTGAGGTGAATCCCCCCGACTCAACTGTCGTAGACGGGCAGTTAACACCGACCAGGCCGGATCGCCAAGCGGTTTTCCTTTGAGGCGAACACGTGATCATCAGAGATTATGGCGTGTGCGGGAGGGCATGGGCAGCAAGGACGGAACTGACGTAAGCACAGCACAAGGGGTTTGTACTCGAACCCATGATACATAGACAACACAAGCAACTTAAAATATACACGGGGATTTAATGAAAATAAGTCAACTATTTGCAATGTTAATAATTCAAAGTGTAATAATAAAATGCGAGGTAAATTAAAGCCGAAAGTCGAGGTGCCTCTACACATGGACTTTAATACAGACAAGGGGAAAACTAAATAAAATAAAATCCTCCCTTTATTCTGGTACTTAGCTTTGTCCAGAGATGGTTATTTATGAACGTTGGGGTCGAGCCGCTTCATCCTGCGTGGGAAGATGCGCCCAAAATGGCGCCGAGCAGCTCTCTGGGTAGGAAACGTACAAGAGGTAATTCAAGAGGCTGTATTCAACACCAGGGCTCACGAACCGTCATGCAGGTTCTTCTCATGAACGAACACACCAAATGTTCCTCTCTTACACGATGCCTGCTCACAATGATCGCCCACCTTTCTCCTTGAACACACAACAGGATAACGACAAGTTCGCTGAGAGGTGCAATTCCTCTTCCTCTCTTTCTCATAATCGTACAACTTCATGACTCAGCCGAACAGGAATGGCTGGCATCTTGCCCAGCACGAACACGATAATCAAGCTGCCATTTCGTCGTGCCAAGAGGAGAGCAAAAACAAGATCCTCTTAGTCGATCGTGTCCTCCATCAATTCTGTCCTCTCACAACTACCATGTCCTCCCAACAACCATCCTCTCCGTTCTCCTGGTCCGAACCTCACTTTCCTTCGGACCGGCTCTCTGACATCACTGCCATTAATCATCCACTCAGGGGCGTGACTTGCTGGTACTAACCCGGGAAGGCAGGGATTCTCTCCTGCTTGCACTTGTAGCTCTGTTATTGTTGTTGTTGTTGTGGTTGTTGTCATAAGAATGTAATTTTATTGCTGGCTTGTAAATGCAAAAACGTCAGAAAAGGTCACACTTTGAAAACGTAGAAAAAAATTACATACTGGGGGAAATTGGCCTTAATCCCAATCCAATTAACACAGCAACACATGGCTTAAATGTTATTACACACATGTGTGATCCTCAACTCGGCAGCGGGGAGGTACCGTACAACAATAATGGTGGGGGCACTTCCGGTTGTGGTGCCCGCAGTCCCAAAGGCAAGTCGCTCGACTTACAACTTCTTTGCCCTCCCCTTCAACTATTCAGTCCCTGACAACCAAACAGCTCCTTTGCTGTACACCCCGCTGGGGAGGGTCTACACACCATCCAGGCTCTCTTGGCCTCATACGGGTCACCAGGGGTCTCCTTACCGCTGGTCACTCAGCCAAAACCTCCCCTCCGACGGGTCCCCATTTCCAGATATCACCGGCTGCCAGGGACAAATTACCTCGGGGGAGCCACAGTTGCCGATCCTCCAGAGCTTCATCAATTCCTGCAAACCCACATATCTTCACCACCCACACAATCCAACATCTTATTTCCTCCCCTGTTGCCATTCATTTCTCAAACAATGCAATGCAAAATGGTGATCATGTTCCTCCACTGCCAAGGCCTTTTTACATATTATAATCTGCATTCATTATCCAAACACAATTCAATTCTTTACACATAACAGACATCAACATCATAAGACCATTCTGGTTTCTAAACTGATCCCTTTACCGAGCATTGAGTCACTCTCACCTGCTCCCATCCTCATTTAGCTATGTCACAATTTCTAGCAAAACTGAACCTTTGGAACAGTAAGCATCAAAGCGATTTACCCTAAGTGTAAGTTGTCGCAGGTTGGTCTGGTTCAAGAGTGTCATCCACTGATCCACCCCTTCTAGTTTTCTTCGCACCCTTCCAATCCACCCTTCCTGTGAATTCATTGCTATTAAATCTCCCTGGATTCCATTCTTCGTTTTTCTTTCTAAATTTGCTTCCGATTCCAAAATCTTGGAGACCAATGTGGCTAATGTTCGGGTACACTTGTAGACTTCAAGCACACTCTTGGTGAGGAGATGTCAAAGAATCAGATCAGCCACAGGAACTGTGTCCATAATCATTCTTGCGAGAGGCAGCATGATCGATGCCCGCACTCCCCCCCCCCCTACAGGATCCGGAAGACGAACACTTGTCTCATCCACTCGCAGAAGCCTGAATCCTCCTCCAGGATCCGGCAGACCCAAATTTCTCTCATTCGTTCCCAGAATCTGCCCCTGGGCTGTTACGCTCATCTGCTCGGCCGCCTACGATGAGAGTTGGAGTGAGTTGAGATGTGTTTTGGCCTCGTGCAACTCTTTATGTTTCTCTTTCATCTTCCCATACCGCCGTTTACTTGCCCGCATTTTCTTTCCAGCTCTAGTGAGCCCTTGCTCTGCTTGTTTGGCTTGCTTCTGGCACAGCCCATGTAACTCAGCTTGCGGGGCGAGGACGTTAGGCTGCACATGCTCCTGGCAGCTGCAATCACTGTCCTACTCTGCTTTGAGCTCATGAACTCCTCCCCGAAGACTTTTCATCACTTTCTGGGTTTCGCTCCCGAAGGACTGCAGTTCAGTATGCAATTCCCTGATCTCCTGGCAAGTGTTCACCTCCAGCAGAGACTCCTTACAAAGTTAATTTTCTTTATCCATCTCCTTCTTGCCTCCAATCCAACAACCACTGGATGGAAAGAAGAGTGACAAAGTCCTTCATAAAGTTCAGCACAGGTTTCAATGCCAACAAGACAGTCTTTAGCAATTTACCTTCATCATGCAGTTCATGCAGCTGTTTCTCCTCAATATCCCTTGCTGAACAATAGATGGGACTGACATCTGGAAGGGATTCCTGGGGTACATCAGCTACTTCAAGTTCATCCAATGAAAAATGCTGACCATCATTTCATCACTAGAATCCTCTACATTCACACCAAGTGGGGGCATTTTCTCTTCAAAGCCTGCACTTGACTTGCTCTGGTTCAATTCAAGAAGAACCTCTCGCTCAACCAACACAAAGGCACAGTTGCTGGAACTCTCCTCCTTGCCCTTCTTGGGACGGCTCCAATCCTGGCTCGCCAAAACAAACTTCAGGACTTGCCCTTCTGTAAGTGCCAAGATGAGGAAGCAGTGCTTCAGGAAGATCACCACCCCACCCCGCATCCATCACCTTCACAACTTCATTGTCATTTTCCTTCACAGTATCCAATGCGTCACTCCCTACTGTACAATCATCAAAAAACATTACTGTAGATCCACTCTCAACTATAGCTGTACCATCTGCATTGCAACAGCAAGAAGCACCGGACTCATCACAATCTTCGGCCTGAGCATCACTTGTCCAAGATCACTTTCCTCCTTCATTGCATTGTCCATCACTGTTAGCTGTGTTTGTATATCCCCAGCCATTTATTCTTCACTCACTTTCATATCACCCCTCAATTGGTCCATCATCACTTTCATCATTTTGATCCTCCGATTCATCTCAAATGGTTTTGGCGAGGCCAATTTGCTATTATTCAGTGTGGATCCCAGGGGAATCGCTACGCTTCCTGGAGGAGAATTTGGTGGTGGGGGTTCCCACTCGGGATGGGGGAAACTTTTACCCTATGCTTATCAAGCAGCTCCACCCTCGGCTCACTTCCTTCATCCTTACTACCTTCCCACCGCTTCACCATCTTGTGCACATCCACCATGTCCTGCACACGTTTAATGTCCTCAGAAAAAGAAACTACATTTCCTTCCTTGAAATTTTCAAGCGTTCATTTCTCCCAACACCAATTATCGTGATCAACAATTTCATGTCCAATGTGAAATATTGATCAGAATTTGAATCTTGCACTCCCGGGGGAGTCAGGGGGGTGCATATACAAATACCTGACAACAAGTGTTGCGACCATGGCTGTTAGGTTAATCCCCCAACCAAATTGTTGTGGATGGGCGGTTAACAGCGACCAGGCCAGATTGCCGAGCGGTTTTCCGAAGAGGCGAACACATGACCCTTGGAGATTATGGTGTGCGCAGGAGGGGCATGAGCGGCAAGGACGGAGCTAAAGAAAGCACAGCACAAGGGGTTTATACTCGAACCCACGACAAATAGAAAACACGAGCAACTTAAAATAAACACGGAGATTTAATGAAAATAAGTCAAATATTTACAATGGAAATAATTCAAAGTGTAATAATAAAACGCGAGGTTAAATTAAAGCCTCAAGTCGAGACGCCTCTACACACGGACTTTAATGCAGACAAGGGGAAAATGAAATAAAAGAAAATCCTCCCTTTATTCTGGCACTTAGCTTTGTCCAGAGATGGTCTTTTATGAACTTTGGGGTCGAGCCGCTTCGTCTTGCATGGTGCATTTACATGCACCAAAAAAGGCGCTGAGCCTCTCTCTGGGCGGGAAACGTACATGAGGTAATGTGAGGCGGTATTCAACACCAGGGCTCACCAATCACCGTGAAGCTTCTTCTCATGAACGAACATGCCAAATGTTCCTCTCTTACATGAGGTCTGCTCATAATGATCACCCACCTTTCTCCTTGAACACACAACAAGATAACGACGAGTTCGCTTAGAGGTGCACTCCTCTTTCCTCTCTTTCTCTTAATCATACAACTTTGTGACTCAGCCAAACAGGAATGGCTAGCATCTTGCCCAGCACACTGCAAATTCACCAGCACGAACACGAGAATCGTGCAGGCATTTCATTGTGCCGAGAGGAGAGCAAAAATGAGATACTCTTAGTCGATCCTGTCCTCCACCAACTCTGTCCTCTCACAACTACTGTGTCCGAACAACCGTCCTCCCCGTTCTCCTGGTCCAAACCTCACTTTCCTTCTACCGGCTCTCTGATGTCACGCCCATTAATCATCCACTCGGGGGCTTGACTTGCTGGTACGAAATCAAGAAGGCAGGGCTTCTTACCTGCTTGGACATGCAGCTCTCCTATTATTGTTGGTGTTGTTATAAGAACGTAATTTTATTGCTGCCTTGTAAATGCAAAAACGTAGGAAAAGGTCATGGGTCAATTATGTACTGGAGGAAATTGGCCTTCATCCCAATCTAATTAACACAGCACCGCTCCCCATGTGGTGACAAGTAACACTTAAGCTCACAGTTTCCCTACTTAATTTACATTGAGATGTCTACTACATGTCCACGGACCAAGCAACTCAATACAATCCTAACTTTCCTATTAAATTCCTCCATATTCCCCAACAACCATAACAATATATACATTTTTTTGCTATGCCATCATATATACATACACATATGTAGAAACGGACAGCGTAAAGATGGTGAAAGGAAGAAAGATGGTAGAAAATAAGGAGGTGGGTGTCAGGAAGGGGATAATCATGAAAGCGGTATCACCACGTCAAATAACTTGTGAAAATGAACTTGTAAAACCATCAAAATGTTATGTCGATCAGCCATTCGTAATTCTTTCTCTCATATTTGGAGAGACATAACTTTAGGCACCCACATGAAGCACACAAGTCGTCGTTTTGTGTACCTCGCCATTACTGCGAAGCAAATCCATACCACAAAATGCGTGATAACAATCAGAACCTGATTATGACTTGAAATTCTGACAACGAAACAATTTTTTCTTGTAAAGGTTTCCACCAATAATCCCAAACCCTCTTGCGATAGATTGTGTTTTTGCATGACAATGACTCTACGTACAGTCATTGGTTGAGCGGTATACTGGATGTTGCTGGTGCTGAATCTCCTCCACTTTGTCCTATGACTTGTTTATCATAATCAATAAACACATGGTGAAAGTAAAATGAGCAATCACAAAGAACTATGAGGCTGGAGGAGCAATGGAAATTACTATTCAGAATTCACAGATGAGTATTCTTGCTTTATCAGATGTTCTACAACGAGGAGACAAAATACCTTGGGAAACTAAAACAGCACTCGGTAGAGCACTTGCCTCTGCCAGGCTGAACAATTTACATGTTGTATCCCACTGACGGGCTGGATCTGAATCCGGACCTGAACCAGAATCCAGTCGGCTTGTTATTTTCACTTACCAAACTCATCCACAACATTTTGAAATATCATGCTCGATATTGTTTTTTGCCAGGTGTCTCAATGGTGAAGAAGTACGTAAAAAAAATTCTAGTGTCTACATCTGGATCTTCACGAAAATCAAATCAATTCGTCCTTGTCACACTCCCAACCTGTCCACCAAGTTTCGTCTAAATTCGTCCATAACTTTTTCAGATATCCTGCTCACAGAATGGTACTTGTACAAGAAAGGGAGGGAGAGAGATACAGACAGAGAAATAGACAAACAGGTGAAAACAAAACGTCCTCCGGTGGTGGAGGTAATTATGAAAAGAAAAAAGGTTTGTCGGAAAAAGTATTTATATGATCCACTCAATTTATAGTATAAATTACATATACCAGTGCATGCCCATACGTGCGTGCCCGTACGTGCATGGCTGTACGTGCAAAAAGAGAAAAAAAAAAAAAGACAAAAAAAAAAGAATTTACATAAATTGTGACATCACAGCACCATGTCCTGTCATTGGTTTGGTAAATAAATGGCCATAACTTGGGAACCACTTGTCCGATTAATATCAAACCTTGAAAAGGCACATCCATAGGGCCCCAGCAATATTCCTGGCAAGTTTCAATTAGATCGGACCAGTGGTTGTCGAGAAACAGCAGTCACAAACACACACACAGAGATTGCTGTAATTATATATACTAGTACGGGCCCGTAGGTGCAGTATGTGCAGCTTCGTTCCTTCGCTCTCGTAAACGACGACTGGATTGGGGCATTTTTTCAATTAGATCGGACCAACCATATCATAAATGGCCATAACTTAGGAAACACCTGGGAAACATACTCAGGTCCCCAGCGTCAATTGTGACGTCATATCAAACGAAGAAGAATTGTGACGCCCCTCTCTCTCGCCCCCCCTCGCTCCCCCCTAGTCTCGCCCCTCCTCTCTCCCCCTCTCTTGAATTGTGATGCCCCTCTCTCACCCCCCTCTCTTCTCTCCCTCTCTCCCTCCCCACTCTTGCCCCCTCTCCCCCTCTCTTCTCTCCCTCTCTCCCTCCCCACTCTTGCCCCCTCTCCCCCTCTCTCGCCCTCTCCTCTCTCCTCCTCTCTTGAATTGTGACGCTCCTCTCTCTCACCCCCCCTCTCTCCCTCACCTCTTTCCTCCTTCTCTCCCCCCTCTGTAAATGTATTCACAAATGTATTCACAAAAAACAAATAAATAAATAAACATTAATTGTGACATCATTCGTGACGTCATAGCACCGTGTCTTGTCATTGGTGGACAGATAAATGGCCGTAACTTGGGAACCGCTTATCCGATTGACATCAAACCTCGAAAAGGCACATTTGCGGGTCCCCAGCAATATTCCTGGCAAGTTTCAATCAGATCAGACCGTCAATCGTGCAAAAAAAAATATAAAAAATAACAAATAAATAAATACACATTAATTGTGACGTCATTCGTGACGTCATAGCACCGTGTCTTGTCCTTGGTCGACAGATAAATGGCTGTAACTTGGGAACCGCTCGTCCGATTGACATCAAACCTCGAAAAGGCACATCTGCGGGGCCCCGGCAATATTCCTGGCAAGTTTCAATCAGATCGAACCGGCGGTCGTCGAGAAACGGCGGTCACAGACAAACAGACAAAGACAGACAGACAGACAGACAGACAGATTGCTGGAATTATAGATATATATATATATATATATATACATATATAAATATATATATATTATATATATATATTGTTATGCCCATCATATATACATATACATATGTAGAAACAGACAGGGTAAAGATGGTGAAAGAGGAAATGAATGTTTCATTGGTACAAATTTTATACCAATGAAACATTCATTTCCTATGGTTCATTCAACCTGTAAGTCTTGTGTGAACTTTGTGGTTAGGGTGGCTGACTTGGAATCTTAGGGTCCTGAGTCGAAGCCCCGTTGGCCACTGAATTAACACCAGGTGGGGTTGACTCAGCCTATAATCGATCCTTCCGAGGTCAGCAAAATGAGTGCCAGTGTACAGGAATGGGGGCACTGCATCAGCTGCATCGCGCCCCAACAAGATGATAGCTACCCGGCAGCCAAGCTGCCCTACGCAAGAAGAAGAAGAGGATTCAACCTGTGTTTAGGTTTATATTGCATATATTATGTGCACGTGTGTACACATGGGCATGTGCACACGCATGAACAGTGATGTACAAAAATAAAATAAAACACATGGACGTGTCTCGACAAAATAAATGACGACACCTGAAACGTTCTGTCTCCGCAAAAAATTGCATCACTCATCCATGCACATAAGTTGATATTAATCTGGGAAATAAATGTAAGCTTGGTATGGATATATGAGCATACACATGATTCTCTGGATGTTTATGTCTGCCTGAAACAGATTGCAGTTTTGGAGTGCAAGGGAATTTGAAAACTTCTCCACTTCTCACCTGGTGTATCTCATGCCAGCCATTCTCATCTTGACACTCGAGCAAAGCGTGGTCTTGGAGTAGGAGCTCACAGCACCGCGGATCACCACCAACCACCGCTGTGTGGTAGGTTGGGCTGAGTCCACGATTGTCTTTGTAGTCTGGAGACGCGCCCAGGTCGAGCAAGGTCTGTGAACAGCCACGTCACGTCCGGCTTGTTTCTGCAGTTACGACATGAAACGACACAGAATTTCGAAAGTCCTGTTTTTCATCTCTGTCCAGCGCTGGATTCAAAGCAAAAGCAATTGAAGCAGCGAAACAGGCTATTATTTGGCTCAGATGCAGCATGGCATAATGCTATCGGAAGAATATTGAGTGTGGAGAACGATGTGCTGCGTCACCTACATTCATTTTAATCATTTAACACGGTGTAGCAACACCTGCACTCACCTACAAATCAAATTCCATAAAGGGAACCGAGCTTGTGGCACGTTATGCTGTGTAGTCCGAGGAGTTATGCTTCATTGGAAATTCTCGGCCGAATCCCAAAGTTACGAGGCTCCATTCTTACCATCGTCAATGGCATAAGTAATAATGTCATAAAACACTTCACATGTAACATCAGATAACTATGATGCATGGCTTTCGGTGTACACTAAGCTGGAAAGGGAACTTTTGCATTGTATTCCAACTTGAAAAACACCTGTGATGAAGAATTGTGATTTATTGGTTCCAGCTATGTTTCAAGACAAGGCTGACATTGAGGTTTTGAGGTTCTTTCTTCGGTGCCATGAAAAGCACAGATTGATGATATATCGGGCTGATGGTGGAGCTGATCCATACATCAAATACAGAACAAGGACATTGGTTGACAATGGACAAATCAACAGTGTACGCGATTTTAACCGTGGGGATCGCGGTGTCATCAGATATGTGTTCAGATTGGAACACCAGAGATTGGAGTCTCACCCAATAGGGAAGTCTTTTATATGGTGTTCCTATTTTTTTTTATCCTAATGCATGTTTTATGATCTGTTTGATTTCGAGCTTTCAGTTATTGTGTTCCATCGTGTATGTGCCATTCAAAAAATTCTGTTAGAATTCAACCGAGGATGGATATGGCTGAATATGAGTTTCTACAAGAACATTTCACAACTTTCGATTTCAAGAATACAAGAATGAGTTTCTGCAAACAACTTCGAGGGACCACAACTAATGACCAAAACCAGCTTGGCGAAGGACAGCCGTGTTAGAAAATTTCCATGTTAAACATTTGGGTCCAGCGGAAACACAATGCTATCCTCCAAGGTCTACTTCGATGACACAGGTAAACCAAAATGAAGTAAATAGTGATTTCCATCATCAACAGCATCTTTTTGTCGTACAATTTAAGACAGTCATTTCTATATCACATAGTGCAAGAGAAATCAGTTTGTCTTCATGTGAAGTGGAAATTTAAAGTCCATTCTTGGAAACAATGTACTTAAAGTCTTCCGCTTATGCTAGCAAAAGGGAAACCAAATGTACTTTTATTATCAGAGAGAAAGAGAGACAGAGATACAGGGATATGTATTGTTGCGGTTCTGTAAAACGAGCACTCTTCCAAGGCAATGGCACCCAACATGTTGTGATCCAAAGACAGTTATTTCATTAGTATGTGTTTAGTTAGTCCTTTCCATTTGTCTAGTGGGTAAATGGGAAAGGTGCGTTGCGTAGAACTTTTAGTTAGATCTTCAATCCTCTAATTTTTTTTCTATTATTTCATCCCTTCACTACACTTTCTCCAACACAAACCACGCAGGTACACATGCAAAAAAAGTCATGACGCCGAGAGTGTGAGGAGATACAGCGAAGCTCCTTTACATACGTGCACCATTTCCCGTTCAAAATGTGCGCCAAAATGCAACCGCCGCCTCGTCTGTCATTGTCTCGGACCCTTATCATTCTCACCCCAACGTTATAACACTCAACATAACCACTCCGCATGTCTTCTAAAAATCTCCACAACAACCTACGTCCAATCTTTCACCACAAATTCCACAACTACAATCATCAACCCCAACCTCTTCGGCACAATGCCACATCTATGACCACCTCTCCCAATCTCTTCACCACAAATGCCACAAGGCTTTTCTCACCTTCCTATAACCGCCGCAACTGCCATCAACCCCTTCGACGCTCACCACAGTCTCGCAGGATACCGAAGGAACGAGGATAATGAGAATTGGGGTGTTTCAGCATGTAACTTGAAGCCCAAGAGTGTGCTGGGGTTCATTCGAAGACATGCGGATAGCTCTAGGGTTTCCCAAAATAACAATGCTTAAATGGAGTCCAGCACACGTTTGGGGCCGGAGAGCGCTCCCGAAGACTCTCACCCCATGTTATCTCAGGAGTTCTGACGTGTGGCAAGGTTCAAGGGTGAATGAAGCCATTTTCGATTCCGAAGCCCACCGGGGTGTGGCTACGGCGCGGGGTGACTGCCTTGCATCAATGAGGGAGCTCGGAAATGCCTACAGGATCGTTTGATTGATAGATCCTCTCTTGCTCAGACCCCATAAAAGGAACAATTCGACTGAAGTCTGTCTGTCTGTCTGTCTGTCTGTCTGTCTGTCTGTCTGTCTGTCTGTCTGTCTGTCTGTCTGTCTGTCTGTCTGTCTGTCTGTCTGTCTGTCTGTCTGTCTGTCTGTCTGTCTGTCTGTCTGTCTGTCTGTCTGTCTGTCTGTCTGTCTGTCTGTCTCTCTGTCTCTCTCTCTCTATCTCTCTCTCTCTCTCTCTCTCTCTCTCTCTCTCTCTCTCTCTCTCTCTCTCTCTCTCTCTCTCTCTCTCCTTCGTCCCGACTCCTTGAGACAGTCATATAAGAGCTTTCCAGCATCCGAGCAAAATCAGGGTGGAACAAGTGATTGCCACAGCAAGCTGGGACCACCCCTGGGTCATCAACACTCAGTTTTCGCTGCATCCAGCAGCCAACATTAACGTATAGTACAGACCTTCACACAACTCCGTTAAAGTCTTTCTCTCATGCATC
>NC_140965.1:13208855-13213855 GCF_056783735.1 Eptatretus burgeri | reverse complement strand
CAAGCAAAGGAAAAAAAAATAGAAGAGAGATTTTGAATAGTTTACCTGAAATTACAATCAATTTGCAAGGCGTCATGCGACGGCCGTGACGATGAATGGCGCACAAGCAAGTGTGCTCATCACATCCCAAATCACGTCCGATCCACATCGTGAAAGATCAGCCGACAATGACATCCAGCGGTCGATAATCTCGTGGAGTATTATGCTGGTGCATGAGAAAATTAACAGAACATGGCGAGGTTGCAATGCCTGGTTCATTAAAACAGGTTGCTGCATCGCAGACAATCAAAGTGTACATTAAAAGGACAGCGGTGCCAACGCAAGATCTGCAAGCGGAATAATTTAATTTTTTTTTTCAGGAATGCAAATAGCAGGTGAAAGGAGGCATTTGCTCGAGCTATGATAAGTGCAAAACACACACTGCCAACATACGCTTCCTTTGGGAGATTAAGGGGCAGCAGCAGTGCATTTAGAGGAAGCTTTTCTTCAATCAGAGTTCTGCCCAATTCTGGATGAGTAGAAGACCGAAACATCAGATTATTTCGTAACCACTCAGCAGAACGTTCCCAAAGTACTTGCATTTGTCATATATACAGACATATATATATATATATATATATATATATATATATATATATATATATATATATATATATATATATAGTCATGCGCCACTTAACGACAGGGTTACGTTCTGAGAAACGCGTTGTTAAGCGACGTCGTCGTTGTGCGAACATCATCGTTTTCGAACATAGTACTTACACAAACATAGACACCTAGGCTATATGGTGTAGCCTATTGCTCCTCGGATACAAACCTGTACAGCATGTTACAGTGCTGAATACTGTCGGCAATTGTAACACATCCAAGAGAGATGGAAGACACGTCAGTTTTACCTTTGTGCTGTTCATGACGGCCATCGGTGTTATTAGCAGCAGCTTACAATCTCCTCTCGCATCGATTATAGAAAGATGAATAAATAGCGTTTGGATTTTATAAATACGTCATCAATGTGTAATGAAAGCGAGAGAAGAACCTTCAGAGTTTAGGCTTTATTCCATTTGATTGGAGCCGCTTCTACGGGCACACCAGGAAATACAAACGCAGCATGGAGTACATAAGCAGTAAGGTACACACGCGCAACTAATCACCGCAAAATAAATCAGTATTATATATCAATCAGTGTTCTCACCATTCAATGAGCACCAAGTGAGCCGGCGACATACAATGGCAATGCCCCAGGGACAAAACCCCGCGGCCGAGCCGAACCTCAGCTTTATCTCTTCTGTGCTCCAGCCGGGCATCATGTGATCACACGTCACGACCTTCCATTCACCACACAATGCATCGATGTTATAATTTATAAATGAAGAAACGAGCTCCTGTCAATTGTGATATATATTTTCGGAACAGTGCGATTGTTTTACCAACATGAAAAGCTTCACCAAAAATAAATTTGTGTTTTAATTTCGACTGTAACAACAACGATTTATTCGCGGAATTCTTCAATTCAAAGGAAATTGACTTGCTAGAAGGTAAACGTGGAAACATTGGTTCAGTTTGAAAGCCGATTTCCTTGAATCCCGATTTGACACGACCCTGCTTTTTTCGCGATGACATTTTATGGACCTCAACGATCGCATTATAACAGGGCCACACTGTTGTTTATTATCATTATAAGGTATTATGAACTGTACAGCGTACATAATTGTATGTGCTATTTTTATACTACTGGCAGCACTACGTCGGCTACATCACTCGGCGATAGGAATTTTTCAGCGACATTTTTTTTTTCTTTTCAGACCTGGCAGATCCGTCGTATATGCGATCCGTCGTTGCCTGGAACGTCGTTAAGCGGCGCATGACTGTACATATACATAAACATAAAAAAAAAAATATATATATATATATATATATATATATATATATATATATATATATATATATGGTTGACTCAGCCTGTCATCCTTCCGAGGTCGGCAAAATGAGTACCAGTGTACTGGGCCGGTGTATACCCCGGTTCAAATAGGTGTACCATATCCCTGTGTCGTAAGAGGCGACCAGGGTTGCGTCAGGAAGGGCATCCGGCGTAAAAACCTATGCCAAATCATTATGGGGACAACAAAACGAATTTCCATACCGGATCGGTCGAGGCCCGGGTTACCAACGACCGCCACCGGTACCGGTGGTCAGCAGGGTACCAGTGGAAATTGTGCTACTGCTGGGCGAAGGAGGAGAAGGAGACGGGGAAGGCGAGTCCAGAGGCAGTGGGAGAGGGGGAAGGGTAGAAGTGTGGAGGTGAGAGTTGGAACTCTGAATGTTGGGACGATGACTGGCAAAGGGCGAGAGTTGGCTAATATGATGGAGAGAAGAAAGGTGGACATACTGTGTGTACAAGAGACCAAGTGGATGGGGAGTAAGGCTCGGAGCATTGGAGGTGGTTTCAAACTGTTCTACCATGGTGTGGATGGGAGGAGAAATGGTGGCGGGGTAATCCTGAAGGAAGATTATGTCAAGAGGGTATTGGAGGTGAGGAGAGTGTCTGACCGAGTGATGAGTGTGAAGTTGGAAATTGAAGGGGTGATGATGAATGTCATCAGTGCATATGCCCCACATATGGGGTGTGAGATGGAGAATAAAGAAGATTTCTGGAGTGAGTTAGATGAAGTGGTAGAGAGTATATCCAAGGATGAAAGAGTGGTGATTGGAGCAGATTTCAATGGACATGTTGCGGAAGGGAATAAAGAGGATGAGGAGGTGATGGGGAGGTACGGTCTCAACAAGAGAAATGTGGAAGGGCAAATGGTGGTAGAGTTTGCAAAAAGAATGGAAATGGCAGTGGTAAATACGTATTTCAAGAAGAAGGAGGAACACAGGGTGACATACAAGATGTGGAGGAAAGTGCACACAGGTGGATTACATCTTGAGCAGGAGATGCAACCTGAAAGAGATTAGTGACTGTAAGGTTTTGGCAGGGGAGAGTGTAGCACGACAGCATCGATTGGTGGTCTGTAAGATGACTTTAGAGGTGAGGTTGAGGAAAGAGTGAGGGCTGAACCAAGGACCAGATGGTGGAAGCTGAAGGAGGAAGACTGTTGCGTGAAATTTAGGGAGGAGGTGAGACAGGCGTTGGATGGTGGTAAAGATGGGTGGGATGATTGGGCAACGACAGCAGAAGTTGTGAAGGAGATAGCTAGGAAGGTACTTGGTGTGACATCTGGACAGAGGAAGGAAGATAAGGAGACTTGGTGGTGGAATGAGGAAGTACAGGAAAGTATAAGGAAGAAGGGGTTGGCGAAAAAGAAGTGGGATAGTCAGAGAGATGAAGAAAGTAGGCAGGAGTACAAGGAGTGGCGTCGAAAGGCAAAAAGAGAGGTGGCAAAGGCCAAGGAAAAGGCATATGACGAGCTGTATGAGAAGTTGGATACAAAAGAAGGGGAAAAGGATTTATACCGATTGGCAAGGCAGAGGGACCGAGCTGGGAAGGATGTGCTGCAGGTTAGGGTGATAAAGGACGCAAATGGGAATGTGCTGACGAGCAAGGAGAGTGTGTTGAGAAGGTGGATGGAGTACTTTGAGGAGCTGATGAATGAAGAAAATGAGAGAGAGAGAAGGTTGGAAGAGGTGGAGATAGTGAATCTGGAAGTGGGGTGGATCAGTAAGGATGAAGTGAGGACTGCTATGAAGAAGATGAAAAGTGGAAAGGCCGTTGGCCCAGATGGTATACCAGTGGAGGCATGGAAGTGCTTAGGAGAGATGGCAGTGGGGTTGTTAACCAGATTGTTTAATAAAGTCTTGGAAAGTGAGAGGATGCCGGAGGAGTGGAGATTAAGTGTACTGGTTCCGATTTTCAAGAATAAGGGTGATGTGCAGAGCTGTGGAAATTACAGAGGGATAAAGTTGTTAAGCCACACCATGAAGTTGTGGGAAAGAGTAGTGGAAGCTCGGTTGAGAGGAGAGGTGACGATCTGTGAGCAGCAATATGGGTTTATGCCAGGAAAGAGCACCACTGATGCGATGTTTGCTTTGAGAATGTTGATGGAGAAGTATAGGGAAGGCCAGAAGGAGTTACATTGTGTGTTTGTGGATTTAGATAAAGCTTATGATAGGGTGCCAAGAGAGGAGTTGTGGTATTGTATGAGGAAGTCGGGAGTGGTGGAGAAGTATGTGAGGATCGTGCAGGATATGTATGAGGACAGTGTGACAGCAGTGAGGTGTGCGGTCGGAATGACGGACCGGTTTCAGGTTAAAGTGGGATTGCACCAAGGATCGACTCTGAGCCCTTTCCTGTTTGCAATGGTGATGGACAGGTTGACGGACGAGATCAGACTGGAGTCTCCATGGACTATGATGTTCGCGGATGACATCATGATCTGTAGGGAGAGTCGGTAGCAGGCTGAAGCGAGCCTTGAGAGGTGGAGGTACGCACTGGAGAGAAGGGGAATGGTAGTCAGTAGGAGTAAGACGGAGTACATGTGCGTAAATGAAAGGGAGGGTGGTGGTATGGTGCGGTTGCAAGGAGTCGAGGTGGGGAAGGTGGATTGGTTTAAATACTTGGGATCAACTGTCCAAAGTAACGGAGAGTGTGGGAGAGAAGTGAAAAAGAGAGTGCAGGCAGGATGGAGTGGGTGGAGAAGAGTTGCAGGAGTGATTTGTGACAGAAGGGTAGCTGCAAGAGTGAAGGGGAAAGTATATAAGACGGTAGTGAGACCAGCTATGTTGTATGGTTTGGAGGCGGTGGCACTAACAATAAGACAGGAAGCGGAGCTGGAGGTGGCAGAGTTAAAGATGCTGCGATTCTCGTTGGGAGTGACGAGGATGGATAGGATAAGAAATGAGTATATTAGAGGGACAGCGCAGGTAGGACGGTTTGGAGACAAAGTGAGAGAGGCGAGATTGAGATGGTTTGGACATGTGCACAGGAGGGAAACGGAGTATATCGGGAGAAGGATGTTGAAGATGGAGCCGCCAGGCAGGAGGAGAAGAGGAAGGCCAAAGAA
>NC_140965.1:13198855-13201355 GCF_056783735.1 Eptatretus burgeri | reverse complement strand
TTTTATGGGTGCTGTTGCAAAATATGCAATCTACAAATCTAGGAAGATTAAAATCGACAATGGTCATGGATCGGATGTTATCTCTATTTTTAAGGCTTTGTCTCAACACGACTAAGGTTGGAATTTCA
Organism: Eptatretus burgeri; assembly: GCF_056783735.1. Classification (NCBI taxonomy): domain Eukaryota; kingdom Metazoa; phylum Chordata; class Myxini; order Myxiniformes; family Myxinidae; genus Eptatretus; species Eptatretus burgeri. The sequence goes on along the minus strand of NC_140965.1, from coordinate 13,201,227 downwards.
TTTCTTTTTGAGCAATCAAAATGTTAAACTTTTTGAGAGAAAATGGTGCATTGCAAATGTTTTGTGTTTTGTGAAGAATTGAGAACTTATAATTACTTTATAATTTCTTAAACTGTGAGGTTTTTTTTCTGTCGAATTCTGTATTATTGTAAATATGTATTATACTGTGTGTGCCAGAATGTAATAAATGAGGTTTCAAATTCTCTGTCTCTGTCTCTCTCTCCCTCCTGAAGATAAAATACGTATCTGATACTGAAGCACAAAGTGCTGCAGGTTTGCACAGTATTCCCTTTCTGAGTTGTCCTTGGAAATTTAAGGAAGGATCTGTCTTCCATGCTTCGCCAGATGGCATGACATTAAGCACATCAATGGATGAAGGAACAACGTGACATTTAGTCCAACCTGAAATGATCGATGTGTTATTGAACTGCGGTGCACTGTGTGAACCACAATGCTCAGAGGTAAAGCCATGTGCAGCTCACAGGTAGATGCTCGTTCTGCTTGCTCTAACACAGCGGAAGACTCAGAATATAACACCTCTCCAGTGGATGGATTAATATGTTTCAGGTCAAACCTCCCCTGAACATCTGCCCATGCAATCCCAAGAATGGCAATGATCACAAACACGGACGGGTTCACTGGTGGGAATGGAGGAACACCATTAAGTGTAGTGAAATGTATAGAAAACGAGATGGGACTTTGTAATCATTTTTTCCTCATGGAGAAGGTAACTATATTCACTTTTAATGTGGTCTAAGCTCATTATATCTACATTAATGGAAAAATGATTGGCCTATGCACGGCCAGCTATTGTAATGAGATATTAACCTGTGCACACGAAGTGAAAAGCAGGGTTAAGCAATTGGTTCACTTCTGTCTGTCTGTCTGTGTCTGTCCTTCTGTCTACAAATGTCAGTTTATGATCGAGAGGCAACTTAATTTAAATTGAATGTTTTATTTTTAACATGAATTGGTAAACTAACCTGTAGTTCAACAGTACTTTGGCACTGACTTTGTCCTAATCGCACATATGCAGAGACTTGTGACATAATGTTTTTTACTCTGTCTGCCAGTCTGGGAATCAAACAAAACTTAAAATCATTCCAAACAAGAAACTTACTGTTTTTAACGATATCATGAAGGACACAAACAACAGGCATGGAGAACGAAAGTAACGTATTAAATAAGGTGGTGTAAAAGACACTGCATCAATGGTGGTAAACTTCGTGATTTTTTTTTCTTCAATTATTAAAATCTTCATTATATTTCAATTTCACTATATGCTTGAACACAAGAACACAAATCACCTTTTTGGCCCTTTAAAAACCCTTCTGTTTAGCTGTATTTGGACAAAATATTACGGCATACGTCACCGCGACCAATCAAATTTGCCGCTGGTAGACGCCGCCGACGTCCATGCTTCTCGAGACAGCAAGGGGTAAGGTGTTGTATTGGCTCTCCAGTTCATTACTCAAACAAATACTTAATTAAACTAGAATGGGCACTCAGTCGAGTGCTAACCTCTGCCAGGCTCAACAGTTTACGTTTTGTATCCCACTGATAGGCCGGATCTGGATTTCGACCTGAACCAAAACCTAATCAGCTTCTTCTTGTCATTTACCAAACTCATCCACCAAGTTTTGTCATCACTCATCCACAACTTTTTGAAATATCATGCTGTGAAGAATGGTGGTGGCAGCATCATCGTTTTTGACCCCATTTCCCAATGGTGAAGAATATCTCAAAAAATTCTCGTCTCCAGATCTGGATCCGAATATTCACCAAAATCGAATCAATTCGTCCTTGTCACACACCCAACCTGTCCACCTAGTTTCGTCCAAATCCGTCCACAACTTTTTGAGATATCCTACTCACAGACAAACAGACAGACATCCAGGAGTGAGAACATAAGCTCTGTCCACCTTCGGTGGTGGAGGTAATTATGAAATTCACGTTCACATTTCATCAGGTCTCTTGAAGTGTTTTTCCACAACCATAACCTCCTCATGGTAGAAGCAAGCACAATATACGGTATAAACGACAAAATTTTCAAATGCGGAGTCGTTTAAAGAAAGAAACAAAATAGCTATAATAAAAAGCAAAGTGGGAGCTGGATAGCAACTGATGGATGGATATGAAGAGAACAAATACAGGTGGATAAAACGCTGAATTGGTTCATGATCGTTTTATCAAATACACCGTGTAAAGTAACACAAATGGAAATCAAAGTTATCATTACAAAGAGTAATGTAACTCCAGGACTCGGCATAAAGAAGCTTTCCACTTGTATTGATTGACAATGCAATCAATCTCACTTCGAAAGCTAAAGTCAGGTTTCGCCGAAACTGTTGAAAAGCGAATGTATATGCCAG
>NC_140965.1:13178855-13191355 GCF_056783735.1 Eptatretus burgeri | reverse complement strand
ATGAAAATACTGCTTTTGCTACAACTTGGAGCGAAATTGTTGGCTTGGTTGAAGATCATATGAGCGACCAAGACCCATAGAATGAGTTCGTCCTTGATGATCCAACCAAAGAGTTATACCTTGGAGACCAGCAAAGTCCTGAAAAAGAGTTTTGCAACAATAGTACTCATTGTGAGTTATCAAGACAATACCCCCTGAACAAGTTATACCTTGATGAGCCAGAATACAAGTTTTACCTTGGAGACTCACAATTTTCAGACATTTTGAAAAATGGAGTTTTCCTTGATGATCCACAGTTATACTATGTGAGATCTATCACTGAAACCTATAAAAATTGGAAAAATGGAGATTTCCTTGATGATCCACAGTTAACTATGTGAGATCTATCACCGAAACCTATCAAAATTGGAAAAATGGAGATTTCCTTGATGATCCACAGTTATACTATGTGAGATCTATCACTGAAACCCATAAAAATTGGAAAAATGGAGATTTCCTTGTTGATCCACAGTTATACTATGTGAGATCTATCACTGAAACCCACTATATTTCTGGAAATTGTGATTCTACCTTGGAGTCTTGGATAGATGGTTATATTTTTGGAGACTTGAAATGTGGGTTCTGGCTTGATAACTCACAATGTGATACATATCTTGGAAACTCAACAGGAATGTGGTTATACCTTGGAGACTTGGAAAGTTGGGTTTATTTTGAAGACTTGAAATGCTACCACTCTTTGGGATCTAAACCTATCAAGAAAATTCTTACTCCCTCTTTCTACGTCATCAAACCTGAAAGCCTTAAAAGACAGAATTGGAAGAAGAGAAAAAAACATAAAAAATATACATTGTTCGTTCTGGAAAGAAAGTGCAGGCTTACTCCCCCTTTCTACGTCATCAAACCTGAAAGTCTTAAAAGACAGAATTGGAAGAAGAGAAATAAACATAAAAATATACATTGTTCGTTCTGGGAAGAAAGTGCAGGCTTACTCCCCCTTTCTACGTCATCAAACCTGAAAGCCTTAAAAGACAGAATTGGAAGAAGAGAAAAAAAAAAAACGTAAAAAATATATATATAGGTGGAAATCTCATTTTGAAAAAGACATTGTGTTGGGCGAGGATTGAGTTGGGGTTGAGATTTTGAATGTGAGGGTTGGGACACACACACACACACACACACACACACACACACACACACACACACACACACACACACACACACACACACACACACACACACACACACACACACACACACACACCAACAAACAAAAGTTAAGCCTTGACTATTCAGTTGAGGATTCTGTGTTTGGGGTTCACAGATCTAAGAACGTCCCCCTTGACACACATTATATACTGTAATACACCTCGGACTTGTCCCTCTAGTGTCCACAAAGGTGTATAGTAGGAGGGAGTGAAGGGACAACCCATTGCTCCCATGAGTATTATCTGCTTAGTTTTGTCTTTTGTAATTCCTGTGAATAAAATGAACCTAAAATCTCTTCCCCTTCCAAATCATATATTTTATAAGTCCAAGGAACCGTATCTATTACATCAACAATTTTAAAAAGTTCTTTCGTCCATCGTTCAGTAAAACCCTTTTCAAAATGAGATTTCCACCTATATATTCTTACGATATCACCAACTTTGAACTTAGGTTTTCTGACATTAATCTCTTTTTCATATATTAATTTTGTAAATGTTTCTGATGGTTTCATATTTGTTGACGTGTGAATCGTGTCATTATACTTATCCACAATATCCTGAATAAAAGATGACCATTGTTGTGAACCGAGTTGTGTGAATTTTTTATAGTCTCTCTTTTAAGGTACGATTAAAACGTTCAACAACAACTGCCTTCCCTTCATTAAAGGTACTGTATAATGTAATACTGTTATTTTTTAGAAAATTCATAAATGTCTTGTTATAAAACTCTCTACCCTCATCAGTCCACAATTTTTTAGGTTTTCTCTTACTTTTATTAAATATCTGTTGAAAAGCTAACATAAGAGTATTACCTGTTTTGTTTTTTAAAGGGACAACCCACGCATATCTACTCCTCAAATCAATAACGGTTAAAGCATACTTGTACCCCTTATCATTATTGAGTTCAATCAAATCAGGAGACCAGATATAATCAACTTCCTTGGAATAAACTTTCCTTCTCTGAAACTTTGTGAATATTGGTTTATGTAATTCATCAGCTAATTGCTCTTCAGTCTTAATGGCATCATTAGAGCCTATAAGTTTTTTGAATTTCCAAGTCCAAGTTTCAATTTAGCACTGATCATCTTCTTCACAATTAACCGATCAACTTTTTCTCTCAAGGTTGGATTTTGTATCAGAGACAAATTATACAACATTTCTCTATCGGCTTCATGCTTTTCTTCCAACGTTGTGGTATTCCCATAATCAATATCGTGTCTCATGCACACTTCATCAACTCTATTGATTGGTTTACTCCAGGATTTAGGATTGTCTGCCTCATCTAATCTTTTATCCAAGTTTGTGCCTGGACCACAGAAAGAATACCCTGGAAGATGTAATTCCCCTGGTATTCCAGTAGTTGTAAATTTACTTCCTGATAAAAACTTTTGTATATCTCCTCCGAGTTTGTGTTTGGAGATAAATTGATTTTTTTTTTTGAACCACACACCGAACATATACCTTTTTGTATAACCCTGTTATTTTTACTTTTAATATATGAAATATTTTTAGTATTAGTTTTCTTTTTACATTTGAGACAATAACTCATTTATTTATGAGAAAAATTCCTGCAGAGTGCAAAAACCTTTTTAGTTTCCAACATGCACATTTGAATCTTAATTTTTAAAACATAAAGAATCCTTAGAAATGCCTTCACTCTCTCCTCCATTTATTTAAGAAAAAAAAATAAATGAAAAACTTGAATTAAAATGAATATCTTGTCGATATCAATATTCTTGTCGAAAGTATTGTAAATAGACTTGTAAATTCTTTGTTTTCCTCCTCGGTGGGTTGAGTTATTTTCTGTAATACCCCTAATCTTTTTTTAATCTCACTGGTTTCCATATTTTGATATTTATTTTGTCTCGCTCTTTCCTCCCTCCTCCTCCCTCTCCTCCCTCTCTCTCTTCTCTCTTTCCTCCCTCTCTCTCTTCTCTCTTCTCTCTTTTCTCCCTTTCCTCCTTCTCTCTCTCCTCCTTCTCTCTCTTCTCCTTTTCCTCCTCTTCAACTCCTTCCTCATCCCTTACTATCCTTGAATCGCTTACACCCCATAGAATATTATACATATATTCATCAGGATTTGTTATTCCTGTATCCAAAATAATTTTTTTTACAACAGGAAACCAATAAAATTTCTTTTGAATTTCTAAAAGAGCCTTACCTTTTCTTAACTTTATAATTTTTTCATTATTTAACATTCTAATTAAATCTAAAGTTGTCGGTTTATCAACATCAGCATAATGCCAATCTTTTATTGAAAATACCTCATTCTTATGTTGTAGAACATATTTATTAAAATACCGAATACCCTTTTCTTGAAGGTATGCTTGGACACAGAAATGATAATTTTCTTGAAGCCTTCTTGCTGTCATTTATGTATTAGAAATATATGTGAGAATAATATTATGGCACGAAACACCTCCCCATCTTCTCATAGTTAAATCATTTTGTATTTCCTTACTTATTATATATAATCCTGTTTTTTCTGTTTTCATGAGATAAACAAGGGCAAAACCATTATTATATTTACCCTTATTAAATTCTTTTATTTGTTGTTTACTAATCGTGGACCCACAAAACTCATTCTCGATACCAAGTGGATTATATTCTTCCTTACGAGACTGATTTAATTGTTCCAGGTCTTCGAGGTTAATTTTAAATGACCAATTATACCCTAAATCATTCATATCATACCCCCATTGTTCTATTCTCATGCAAACGATACGCCCTTCTTTATAAAAATTTATTTTAATTCGAACTGTGAATTCTGTATGACCTGGAGATAATATCAACACTTCTGTATCTTTGGAATACACGGCTGTTTTATTTAAGTATATATATTGTGATAAATCGCTTAATCTCACCAAGTCATTCGCGTCAGTCGGGCTTGGATAATTTTTTAATTTATAAGCATTTTTCATGTTAATATTTTTGGTTATATTATATTTATGTCGTTCAGCCTGTGCCTTTGTGTAATAATTTGATAAATCAAAATCCAGTTCTTGAGATACACCAACGATAGAACCATCTTTACCAACATAAGTCATTTATATTAGATTAAAAATAATATCATAAAATTTTTTATTTTGTTGAGTTGAAATAACACATACAGACATAATTGACCACAACACTTGGAATTTAATTCTTGGACCTGAAATGTTTGATAAACACCATTCTGTAAGAATTTTATGACTTAAACAGGTGGTGGAAGACCAAAACTATCAAAATAATATTTGTCTTGACTATTAAAAATACAAACCCAATGAGAACCGTTCCCATTATTATCTTCTAAGTTCATAATAATATTCTTTGTATGTTTCGGCACATTTGTTAATTCATCTCTCATGCAAATAACCACATGATGAATTTTTAATTTCTTACAATATTTGACAAGTTGTAAATTTGATGTTGTATTCTTTCCAAATTCTTTAAACCACTCATCAATGCTCATTTATTTATTAGAAAGATATAATCCATTACCTCTTTTCGTTAATTTTAAACCTGCTTGTGCTATAGAAGAAAGCATATCTCCAACTAACAATCTCGCTTTGTCAGGCAGACCTTCAAGTTTTTCAGCAAAATCTACAATTACACCACTTCCACTAATTTGTTTCTCCAACTCTTTGTTATGTCTTTCCAATTATTTTTGAGCCTGGAGTTGAGCCTTCCTTTCGTTGGCAGTTTTCACCGCTGTTGAAATACCACCCGTCAATGCTCCAACCGCACTTAAACCAGCAAATAAAGGAATTAGAAATGGGAGAAATCCTCCACTCGTCTCTCTTATTGAATATTTTTTCAACATTGGTTTTGTCATTTTAATTTTAAGTGAGCCAGTGTCATTCAATATTTTAACCTGTTCTCTTGTGAGCAAAACATCAATTCTTACTGCTCCTTTTCTCTGAATTGTATTAACGTTAATCGTACAAGGCTTTTGATTTTGAACACAAGATGATAGTTTATGAAGATTGATTTGATTAACATATACCCCAGTTGGTACTTTGCCACTCATTTATTTAACAAAAAATTATGTGAGACTAATCATCACACCATTATCTGTATTAATCTGCAATTCTGTTTCTTCCAAAAGCAAACAATATGTATCAACTTCTTCACTCTCTCCTCTTTCAATGTATAGGGAAGTATCCACTCGATTAGACTTTATAGTTTCCTTTTGAGCGCTCAGGTCAAACGCATAGATTGTATACAAACTTTTAAATGCTGTCATATCCAAAATAGGTTCTTTATTTCCATTACTTTCACACACCTTTTGGTAAGACTTGTATGCTTCAGCAAAATCATTTTTTTCCCAATTAATTTCCAATCTATCTCGTGGATAAAATGTTCCATCTAGAGAAACGCGAAGTTGTTTCACCTTAGCATTATCACTCAATGCATTATTCTTATCAGTCGCAGTATCACCATCTGGCTTTTTAAAAATGATCCACAGATATCGTGGCTTTCCTTCCAGAACACCCAAATTCCACGTGGAAGTAGTTTGGTTGAGTTTAACTTGTTGACATCTTCTTTTGAGGTATGATACACGGAGTGGTTTCTTTGAGTTTAGTCTTCGATTCAACATCTCTTCTGTTTTAAGATTAGGGGTATATTCACTCATATACCAACTCATCTCCTCAATTACAAATTTATTCTGTTCACCAAAAGCACTACCAACACCAAAAAGCAATCGATTTTCATTATCATTCCTTTGTAGTTGAAATCTAATTTTAAGACCATACAGAACTTTATCATGATCACAAAATCCAAATATACCTTTAAGAGGAACTGCCACAGTAAAACTATTTTCTGCTTTTGTATCATCATTATACATTCCTTTCCTTTGAGTATATCCAGGGTCTGTGTTTGTTCCCGTTGACATATCAGGAATAAAACCTTCGACAGACCCCTTTCCCATTCTATCACTGAATGTATAGAGTGTAAATTTCATCATTTCAGATACAGGAGAGACATAACACTGAACAACAAAATTTTTTTACTGGAGATGTGTAAAGTGATTTAGACTAAGTTGGGTACGCTGATTTCAAAAATCATAACCGTTTTGCTGTATCACGTCAGGATTTTCAGTAACAGAAATATTCCCATTGCCTAGAAGTCAGGATTTCAATGAAATTTACAAAAATTCATTTATTCATTTATTTCATCATGAATGCTTCAAAATTATAGAAATTACAGAAAAACTCCACTAGAATGTAATTAAAAATGCTTTAGGCATTTGGCTTTGCGTTTGTGCTGCTCTGTGTCAGTTTCACGATGCAGGAACCAGCAGAAATCGCCCATCATGTTCGGGTTGTGCCGCCCTTGGTAACGCGTCTCCATGAGTGAAATCTCTTGGTGGAATCGCTCGCCGTGCTCGTCCGAGACTGCTCCCAAGTTGTCAGGGAAGAAGTTCAGGTGCTGGTGTAGGAAATGGATTTTCAGGGACATCCTGGAGCCAAGTTTCCTGAAGGACTCCAGCAGCTGCTGCACTATTTCTTCATAGTTGTCCGCGCCCGTTCCCCAAGAAGTTGTCCGTCACAGCTTTGAAGCTCCTCCACGCTGCCAGCTCTTTGGGGTTTAGAGTTGTCGGAAAAGTTTCGTCCTTCATAATCTGTCGGATTTGCGGTCCAACAAAGACACCAGCCTTGATCTTGGCCTCCGACAAGGTGTTGCCAAACTTTTCCTTGAGGTATAAAAACCCACGCCCATTCAGATCCATTGCCCGTACAAAACTTTTCATCAAGCCGAGCTTTATGTGGAGTGGTGGAAGGAAAACCTTGGCTGGGTCGACAAGGGCGACATGCTTCACGTTGTGTCGACCAGGTACATGCTCTTTTCGCTCTTCCCAATCTTTTCTTCGTCCAGTGATTCTTGTCGTCTCTGCTATCCCAGAGACAAAGGAAGCACATGTATTTCGTGTAGCCTGACTGCAGCCCTAACAACAGCGCCACCACTTTCAAGTCTCCGCAGATGTGCCAGTTGAAGTCATTGTACTGATGGAATCAAGCAGCTGCCGCATAGTCTCATAGGTCTCTGTCATGCCGAACGCGTGAGCCAGTGGGACTGATGGTTTCTCGTTGCCATTGTGGAGCAAAACAGCCTTCAAGCTGTTCTTCCCCGAGTCGATGAAGAGGCGCCAGTCTGCAGGATCGTGATCACACCCAAGTTCTTTCAACAGACCGTTGATGTCACTGCAGAATGTCATCGTGTCTTCCATTTCAAAGAACTCAGCCATGTCTCTGTGACGTGCTCTGAACAAGGATATCTTGGTGTTAGGTTCAAGTAGATTCCACTGCTGCAGCCTTGATCCAAGCAGCTCTGCCTTCGCCTTTGACAGCGAGAGATCTCTTTACAAGATCATTTAAGTCTCCCTGGTTCAGAAGGTGTGATTCTTGAGTGTCGGGTTCAAAAAGGTTCATCATCACCATCCTCTTCACCACTGCTTACAGCTATGTTCTGATCAGCTGGAGGTGTTGGAACGGGGTTCTTGTCATCATGAGGCACAGGTTTACGAGCAGAGACGCAGTCAGCGTACTTGATGTGACCTTTATTCTTCTTGTTGAAGCCGGCGATGCTTGTGCAGCAGAAATAACAATCATCATGATGATTCTGCGGCTCACGCCATATCATGGGCACCGCAAATGGCATGCTCGCGCGCTTGCCCACCAACCACTGAGTCAAGGTTGTGTGACAGCTTGTGCAGCAGATGTGTGGTGCCCAGCTCTGTTCTTGGTCCCCACCTTACACCCGAAGTAGTGAAAGTAGGCGGCCTTCATTTTCACTGCTGTAGATATACTTCGCTGTTGATCTTTTTTGGTATACCGACCACAGACATAACAGAAGTTGTCAGGATGATTGGTACAGGAACACCTACTCATCTTTATCTGAAAGAAAGAAATATAACACAAGTTAACAACAATTGTACGAAATAGACATGTTAAAGACATATGTAAATTTCATTGAAATCCTGACTTCTAGGCAATGGGAATATTTCTGTTCCTGAAAATCCTGACGTGATACAGCAAAACGGTTATGATTTTTGAAATCAGCGTACCCAAATTAGTCTAAATCACTTTACACATCTCCAGTAAAAAATTTTTGTTGTTCAGTGTAATCAACCGCTTCAACTTCTTGTGTTCCAATATACAAACGCACACTATCAAACATTTTCCAGAAGAAATCATTTACAAGTGTAGCGTTTGTGTTATTCCCAGCTTTAGTGAATTTAAATTTACACAACAAGAAACTTTCGGAGAGATTCAAATAGGTTTGTTGATTATTTATTTCAAAACTTTTTGTACCATTCGTATTCCAGTCTGTTCCAGTTATTGCATTTACCTTGAAGTAATCTTTTTAGTGGAGTTTGAGATAATAATAGTATCATCCAAATCATAGATACTATCAATTGCTTCCATACTTGTATTTATTTAGGAAAAAAGATGTTAAAACTTTTGAAACCCTGATCCAAGTATTTGAATTATTTTCTGTCGTTCTTGGGGGGACAACTGAGTTTTGCCTTTCTTAATTTCTTTTATTGCTTGTAATTTATGAGATTGCTTCTGAGCATCTTTTATACTCTTTACAGCACCTGCTACATTTCCCACAGCAGAAGCAGTTGAACCAATTAGATCTTTATGTTTAAGAATAGTTGAACCAATCCCCATTAGAGTATCAATTATCCCATCTCCTCTAAATTTATGTCCAACACCCCTTTGTCTCTTAGGTTTATAGTATCCTCTACCAAGATACATACATTCACCCTTGTAGTATGGAGAAAGGAACATCCCATCCCCTGTAATTATTTTATATTTTCCCAACTCGTGTTTCCTCACAATAACCATCGTATTTATTTATTGGAAAACTTCACGTAGGTGAATTCTGATGGATATAACTTCTCCATTAAAAGAAATCACACGATTATCTTGGTCGGTTATCCTAAAATTTACTCTGTGTATGGTTTTTCCTGACACAGGTAGATAAACCAAATTTTTGGGTTCCATATTGAATTTATAACCAATTGGGGTTGAGTATGCGCTGAATGAAAATATTGTATTTGTTTTTTTCCATCATTATAAGCACCATCAATCAAATCACAGTGAATTAACACTGAATTTATTCCTGAGGATATTTGAATGACATTATCACTGTAAAACGTCCCATTAGTTTCAATCTTTTTTGAGGAGAAACCCAATAACTCTCTAAATGAATTATCAATTGTGAAATCAACCTTGTAGTTATTTTTAACTTTAATCGTTGATTTTGAAGTATGTTTTTGAATGTTTATAACAATATTTTTTGGTTCATCACCCTGTTCTTTCATAAGACGAGCAATTTCGGAAGATATTTGAGAAATCTCATATGCTCCGGGTGAGACTGTTATCGTTTTGTATTCACTTCCTGGATTATAACTAATTTTGTCATTTTTCTCGGTTATAATAAATAAGGTATTATAAGTTTCCATGCACAATAAAGATGCCTCATATTATTTTGTTGTGTCAAGTTGTAGTGGGTATGGGAATGAAGATGTGTGGTCGCTTGTTGTGAAATTGAAACTAAGGATTGTGCTTCTCATCTTATTTAATATGAGATAAAATGTCTTTATATTGATATTTATTAATTATTTTCATGTTCATCAACTGGTCTAAAATGGCTGATGCTTCATTAAAACAATTGTTATTTCCAGCCTTCTTACTGCCTAACAACAATAACAGTCTATTAACTAATTGCGATGGGTCATTTGGAAGAAAACTAACACCTGAACCAAGGATACTTAAAGCCTGAATAATGTGTTTCTCCTTCTCATTCTTCCTACTTTTACCAGAAAGAATAACCTTATAATTTAGAGTGTTCAGCAGATCAATATATACTCTATCATCATTATTTTCCATATCCAATGGTTTATCAACATACTTTGATTCATCCCTCACAGTTGAACCTTGTCTTCCATCTTTTGTGAGAAGAAACATTAATCTCGGAGTTAGTTTAACAGGGGGTTGAGCAGAACCCAAGAACCTTAATTCATCATTAAATATCAATACCTTTTCTTGAACAAGATGAAATATTGCTGGTTGTTCTGTTGGAATGAGTCCTGCTTTGGTTTTTGAATCCGCTGAATATTCATTGTTTTGAACAGCATTCACAATATAATCAGGGGGTTGATTAATCTCTTCCAGTTGTTGAAATAAATCTTCATCATCATATTCTAATTCTCCTAAATGCTCTAATTCTTCCTCTGTCATTTGATCAAAATCTTTTAACATTTTAAGTTTTTTAGGAGTATATTCTACTGTGGGAACTGTGGAAACATCTTTCATTTTTTCTTGGGAAGTTTTTAAAAGTGGTTTAAAAAATTTCTCTTGTTTTCTTTCAAATGCTTCTTCGCCCGTTAGTTTCTGTCTGTGTTTCTTCTTTATGTCTTCCTGTTGTTTTACAACTTTTGAAACCAACTCTTGATGTTCCTTAAATCTTCTTGCTCTTTCTTTTGCATCCATTTATTTATTGTAAAATATTATTTAATGAATTGTAAAGATCAACAGGGAAATTTTCCTTTTCTTCATCATTCAAGTAGATGTGTTCAAATAAATCCTTTTCTTTAAATATTTCATCAAATTATTTATTAACATTAATGCGAGTTGTAATTTCTTCTTCACTAATCCTTGCATCTCTGCTTTTCATACGTTTGCGTTGAGTTTCTTCATCAACATCAAAACCGAATGATAAAATCTTCACTCCGCTCAGATATTTAATAATTTGTCTCGTTCCTTCTGGATTAGTTTCTAATATCCCAACACCACCAGATTTTAGTTTCCTTAACTCACTCTTACAATGTGAATATTTTGTTGTACCAAGAGAAACCTCCTCAAATATTTGTCCTTCATTCCTCAATCGCATATGTTCCTCCACTGAAATATAGTGATAATGTTCACCTTTTACTTCTCCAGGTCTTATTGCTCTAGTTGTTGTTGATACAATGCGTATCACGGGGTGTTTTTTAAGTAAATTTACAATATTCTCATTTGTACTACACAAGAACCTTGATTTATGAAAGTTTTTTTCCAGAAGCAGATTTACCCACAAGATTTATAATAATAGTTGTCATTTATATATGTAATTGTTTATAAACAAAAAATATATCCCTTTATATCTCATCTTGTTTCACAACAATATATTTATATTTTTCAGTCGTGTGCTTCATGTAATCCTCAAATTTCTTTTTACTACATAATGTAGAACAATTATCTCTCCAAAAATTATTGATATCTATTGAATTTAACTTGAATAAAATAAAAGTATTAGCATTGTTTCTGATGGAACGACGAGGAAGTTGAAAGTACGATTGACTAAGATAAATACAATTACAAGAAGAATGTCTCCTTCTTGTGTAGTAGCTGTCCATTACCGTTTGGTTTCTCTCATTAACACAATCATCAAAGATAACGAGGTTCTTTTTTGATTTATCCAAATCTTGGGGAGACGGTATATCATCCGTATTATCACTAAGAATACAAGTTATAGGATTTGATTTCTTTTTACATCTCTGTGTATCACAAAATAGTTGAACTATATCTTCAATGTTATAATCATTTAGGTTTTTTTGACGTTTAAATAAACCGATTATATCTTCTTTTTGAAGACCAGCATTAAAACCTTGTGAGAGTAGTTGATACTCTGGTTGAAAACTCGACTTTGTGTAAATTATTAAATTATCATAATCTAAAAAGTTGTGAGTGAGGAGCATTTTTAAAAGTAAGCAGGTTTTTCCACATCCACTTGAACCAACTATGAGACATCTTAATGAATCTGGGAGATTTTTATGGTTGTTAAATTTTATCTTATTTTCCCAAATAGGTAAAAAATCATTCATTTATATATTTGGAAAACAGGTTATTTAATTTATTATTGGCTTTTTTAGAAACTCTATATTTTATCCTAAGTTCAGGTTTAATTTCAAGATAATCCATTATTTTATTTATACAATATCTTGTGTTGATATTTCCCTGAAAATTACATCCATGAATAATATATAACAACAATCCTTTGAACATTTCTCTTATACGTTCAGTTTCTTCGCTTGTAAGGAAAGGTGTGTTATCACCCTCATACTTTACATTCATTTCTCTAATCAATCTTGTAAAGTAATTCATTTTTGGTGTAAATCTAAAAGAATTATTTTCCTTTTTATATTTTTTATTGTCATTAATTAGAAGATAATCACAGAATATACATTGTTTATAGGCTTTTGACTCTGTGTTTAATCCCCGTCTTTCACACGCAGGACAATTCTCAAATTTGTCATATGGA
>NC_140965.1:13158355-13170855 GCF_056783735.1 Eptatretus burgeri | reverse complement strand
GTCACGGGTGGACCTTTCGGTCTCACCGCGATCGAGCCAATCAGCCCCCGCGTGGGATAGGGTTGCTCGCCAAATTCGAACTACCTAAGTACCCACGCGGAGGGTAGACCGGGCGATCGCACCTCGCCGCAGGTCGACTTCGGACACGGGCCACTTGAGCGACCCGTTCCGTACTATCAGAATAACCGAGCGGTGTTATCGTCGACCTCGACGGTTCGATTAATTATCGGGCGTACTCAGCCCACTACCAACCCTTTACGTGAAGCAAGATGAGGGTTCAATGGGGGAAAAGACGAAGCGAAGCGGGAGAACAGTTCAACAATAAAGCACATTTATTCGCGACGAACGGAAAGCACACAAATACAATTCCACCAAATGCACACAAAAAAAAGAGAACACAATTCCATTTACACAAAAAGCAAACATAAAAGTGAAAACACAGTGCAGAGCTAATACCGACTACCGAGCACACGGCAACACTTATACAATTCTACTTCACAGACGGCGCCGACAACACATACCCAAAACCAAGGAAAAGAAATACCCTCAAGAATGAGGTAGGCCTGGGGCCGAGACCTGGTCGGGCCTCCCCGTCTGGTGATGAGACGCGGAGCGGCGATGGCCCCGCAACCCGCGGGCCTCGTGGACAGTGCCTGGCAGGGGGGTGGGAACGGGGCCCCCTTGGTCGCACTATCTCAGCGCGGGGGGAAACAGGAGGGGGGGTTGCTGATGCTCGGGGTATAGAGGATCTTTATTATGTGCGACGAGCGTCTCCACCTCGGCCAGGTCGCGCTGCCGGCCTCCCTCGGGCGCGCAGCTCCTTGCACGACGCGAGCACCCTTCGTCCGACTCGCCGCCTCTCCACAGCTCGTCCCCTCCGTTCCGACTCCAACGCACACGACGAGCAGCTCCACCGCCCGCGAAGTCTTGACTCTGTTCCGACTCCTTCGCCTCGTTCCGACCTTTACTACTCGTTCTGCTGACTCTTTCACTTCTTGCGACTCCTTCGTTCCGACTTTTACCACACCTTTGACTGACGAACACCGTCCTTTTATCCCCCCGTAACTTCGCCTTTGACCCCCTCCCTTTGACCTTTCACCTCGCTCCCCATTGGCCCGACAAAAAGTGGGCGTGAAGGCTTTTTGATCCACAAATTTGCATATATCGATCGCCCTGGGGGCGGGGCCAATTCGCCCCTTGCTCACCGATTGGACGGCAAAAAGTGGGCGTGTGTCATTTTCGATCCGTTTTTGAAGCAGAAAATCCGTGATTTTGTACACGCTGTTCAACGTGCGCCCTACACGAGTCCAGCATCGGTGCCCATGAGTGGCGCGAGATGACGGTGATGCGATGGTGGCGAGTTGTGACGGTAAAGGTCGTGGCGGTTGTGGTGAAGCGGTGGTTGTGGTCGGTGGTTGATGTTGTGGTTGTGATCATGGCGGTTGGTCCAAAATAAAGATAGTAAAAGAAAAACGGCTATCCTGAAGAGTCGCAGCACGTATAAATGACATGTATTCCCACTAGACAACGGGTTTGGGCCTAACTACACATGCACTTACCGAGATACCTCACCTAAGGGACCTGAATGGTGGTTTGCGAATCTGGTAACCACAACACTACCCCCTTCCCTTTTTACAGACTCGTCCCGAGTCGTCAAATTTTCGTGTGCCATCATGTGTAGTTTTCCCCTAGTACACTTTACCTACGGATCCCTGAGTGCGACATTCATGGTATTCGTGTCCCCAAAATAAATAACCTGAGGGCTGCGTAACTATCTAAACAAACTCACTCACACGGACGACTTAAATAAAATTGCCGGCGCTAGACAGACATGCCGGGCGCACTCATATGTACAGTACATCTTAACCTTAACTTACAAATCTTACACTAAACCATGGCCCAGGATCAATGAACTCTGCAAAAGAAAGCAGTTAGCAGGGAGCCAGGCTGCCCGCATGCAGTCTCTGGCTCAAAACAATGCAGGTGACAGGGAACGTGGCTGGCTGCTCACACGCAGTCCAAGGCCTTCCCTTTCGAACTGAACGCAGTGAACCACAACGGTGCATGGGCTGCACAACGCAGTCTCCGTGCCAGCTCAAGTGGCACACGCAATGAGCACAACGAATGGATGCATGAACGCAAACACGGTGCACGGGCCGCCACTGCAGGCCCGTGTTGTAGCTGCCAACAGGGCAGTTCTTGCAGCTTGCAAACTGTTGCCTTGCGGATCCTGGCGCACATGGAAATGAACAGGGGGGAACAAGACAAAAAGGGAACGGGGGCTGGTGAACAGGGGCAGTGGGCATGGCATGGCAAAGGCGAGCAGGCAAACACAGCCCGCAGAAGAAGAAGACCGCTGCAGGCAAACACAGCCGGCAGATGAACTGGCCGGCACAGGCCTTGCAGAAAAACAGCCAGCCAGCAGACGATCCAGCCGGCACAGGCCTTGCAGCACAGCAGCTGCAGATGAAGCTGGCCAGCCTCTGCCTTGCAGCAAAACACGGCCAGCCGATGAAGTTGGCCAGCCTTTGCCGTTCAGTGGAGGTTGGTGGAGGGAGTGCAGTGGTGCTGGCCACTTGGAGGGCGGGCTCGGACCTACCTACCTGTCTCCCTCCCACCTATCGCCTTTGCCTGTCACTGTCCATACCCACTCCCTTAATTTGTCAAACCCCAATTTAGCCCCAACTTAATTTTTTTGTTGTTTTTATTTTTACTCCCCCACTATAGATCGTCCCCTAACCCCCTTTATCGTCCTTGTTCGGCTAACCTATCCTGTCACCTAGCCTACTCCCAACCCCTACGTTCCCTTCCCAGAGGGGAATAAGGGAGAGCTAACGTCCTGTGTCGAGGCCCAACGAAGCCTCAGAATGGCCTCCCCAGAGTTCGGCGATCTAACCCAAAGTGGGTCCAGCGGCCCACAACGAGAGCGAGGGGATGGATGGTGCGGAGGGGTACATCTCCTAATCTACCCTAACCATTTAACTGTTAAACTACCCCGGGGCTTTCAACAAGCGCCTCTCGCTTAAACTATTGGTTCTAACAACCCAGATTCCCGTCACCTGTGTTGGTGTCCTCACAATTTCGGGCCTCGCCCCCCAATTTTCTCTCCGTGCCCTCACACGGTCTCCTGGCTGGGACACGTGGCTCCCTCCGGCAGGCACGACCCTCTGCCGAATCTCCCGCTATGGCACCCCCGGGCACTACACTGCCTCCGAGCCTACCAGCTCCCTAACACCGGGGAGTGCCCCCCATGGCACCTCCCCTGAAACGCACACGTGGCAGGTCGGCCTCCCGGGCCCCTTTCCGAGGGTCACCCGTGCCCACTACACTGCCCACGCGGCTAATGGCGCCCCGGGCCCCCGCACCAAGCAGGCGCACCCGTGCCCACTACTCTATCCCGGCCCCCCATGGGCCCTTGGCCTACCACGGCCGACTAGCCTGGTGCCCGGGGTACCCACTCAGCGATACTCACCTTTCGCAGCCACGCTCCCAAGCCCGTCAACAGGGCTCCTGCACCCCTCCAAATGGGTCTCGAGCCTACATTCCCACCAACAACAAAACGACCTCCATTTTTCAATTTGACTAACCCAGCTAACTCACTTTACTCTGACCCCGGGGTCCCTTGGGCGGGAGTCACTCCTCCCCCCAATCACTCATCGCACCATGCATTCCCCATTCACTCCATACACACAGACCCGCTGGCCTCACTCACTCACCAAGCACATGCTTCCAATTCACTCACCAACAACTCTTCAACACACACACACCACTGAACTCTACCATTCTTCTAACTACATCCCCTAACTAACTCGTGCTCCCACGTCGTCCCTTAAACTACAGCACGTTCCTTTTAACACTACGTAGCTAAGCTACGTCCCCACTACACATTCACAAGTCTGTCTCTGTCTCCAAAATAAATCGTTTTATTTCCCAACCTAAATCTGGCTACAATCCCTCTAACTAATCCATTCCACGGACTCCATGAGGACTTACCCCTGCCCCATGAAGTCGGTCTAACTAAGCTAACCCTTCCCCCTAACTAGTTTTCATCCTGTGCCCAGGTAAGGGGGGTCTTTCACCCTTTGCCCAGGAATCCTGTACACCCGAAAGTGAGGCTTGCTTTTTTTTTTTTTTTTTTTTTCCATGCGCAGCACCTGCGCGGCAACTCGCGCTCTTTGCACCTGCCCGTGACGTCATGCAGCTGCACGTGTTCCTCGTCCCTCCTTGGACGGGACCATCCGGCAGAGATACCCCTCCTGCCGGATTCCAACCCCACGTGCAGCCATGACGTCACCGTGCGCATAAAAAAAAAACACAAGCCACACGTCTCGAGGGGTTCCCCACGCGAACACATGTGCTTTGCCCGTTGGAGCTGAACACACACGATCGCGTGGAGAACCCGTCCGGTCCAAATCCATTTACCTGCCTAACTTTGTCCGTCCGCGGGATCGGCAAATCCACCGCGTGCGTTTCCGGACCGGGACTTCACTCTCGCAAGCGAGCACGTGGTGGCCTCGTGCGTTGCACAGCACGAACCGCGTGCTCACTGCTGGGTGAACCCGGCACGGTCCTCGAAACAACTACAGCCGCTACTCGGCTTTCTCTCCTCTGTCGCCGTCGTCGCCATTCGACCCACGCACACCTGCGTGTTACGACGCACACAGTCCACTCCATCACATTCACACCGGGAGACGCGGCTGCGTGCTCCCGCATGCCAACCGACATCTCCCTCACATACCGCTCTCTCACACACACGGTCTCCCTGGCACACAGCGACCTTGCACACGGCCGTTCACTCACGCGTGCCTCACTACTCACACAAACCATACTACTCACACGTGGTGCTCTATTCACTCGCGCGGGGGCACTCACCCGCGGTGCCTCACCCACACACGTGAGGGCACTCAACCGCTGTGCCTCATCCACACACCGTGCCTCACTCATACACGGCGTGCTGGGAAGCACGCACTCCAGCACCATCGCCACCACACCACTCACACACGGGGTCGCTTCCACACACGGGGACGCACTCACACCTTGCACCACACACACAGGGACAACCACACTGGGGATTTGTGTCCCCACAAGGGTCTCCGGGGCCTCTACACCCCCCAAGCTCTCCGTGCACCCGTCCACAGCACCCGTCCCCTCAACCTCGCAAAGCACGACCGAACTCACCTGGTCGTGACTCGCCTCAAGGGGGCATACTCCCTCCCCTCGTTCCTGGAGGAGGTCATCCAGCTGCTCACACCGGGTCCCCACACGCTCCGCGAGCTCAACCTCACTATCCTCCACTACCTCCGTGTTTGTGTGCGCGTCACTTACCCCGTCTTCATCGTGTTTATTGGTCTCTGCTTCTTTCTGGCGTCTTTCCCTTATCTTTATGTAGGTCAACCTTGCTTTCTCTTTAAGTCGCTCCCGTCCTTCCCTGTTTTTCACTCCTTGCTCTTTCACGATCTCCGCGTACCTCATCCTTGCTTTCCGTATTAATTGTTCTTTTCTCTCCCTCCCAATTACTTTCACCTCGTCTCTTGTCTCCCGAATTACCTTTTCCTTACCCGCCTCCACCGCGGGCCTGTCAGCCGTTGCACCCCCTTCCAGCTCGTTCGTTCCGACACGTGGAGTCGCCATTTTAAGTTCCCTGCTCACGGCCTTCATGCCCGCCTGCAGGCATCGGCCCATGTTCTGCGTCTCACCCCGCAGCTCTTTCATTTCTTCTTTCATGTTTGCTTCCATTCCGTTTATTTGCTGTGTATTCGCATCCATCTTTTCGTTCATGCCTTTCATTTCGTTTTTTATTTCATTTGTCATTGCCGCCAGCATGGCGCATAGCTGGGCCACGTCGGGTGCACTCAGCTGAGCCGTTTCAGCAAGGGTTTTGGTGGAGAGGGGGGGGGAGGTGTCATACACTGCGGCCGCTGCCGCACCCATTTCAGGTTCTGGGTTTAGTTGGGCGAGTCCGTGTTCCTGCACAATCAACATTTCCTGCACGGGGATTCCATCCTGGACCATGGACTCTACATTATTACACATATACATTTCTAATACCCCGGCTCCCGCTCGCCTTGAGACGCCATCTTGCTTCTCGTGAAGGGTTAATTTGCTCGCTCGTAATTTGGAGGGAATCGGGGTCCGCTTCTCTCACCCCTGGACCGATTCCCGTGAATTTCGCTGGAGACAGGAGAGCCCGTTTTCCTGTTCTCCGATACCAGTGCCGCGAGGAGGGCGATGAATTTGTATCCCACTCCTGACACCAGTGTTGCGGTCTTCACGCCCGCCGGCGTGCGACGGCCACGTAACTCGAATCGCGGCACGTCGCCCACCGGACGGACAATCCAGTCGTGACCCTCTCGGACTAACGCCGGGAACCAGTCACGGGTGGACCTTTCGGTCTCACCGCGATCGAGCCAATCAGCCCCCGCGTGGGATAGGGTTGCTCGCCAAATTCGAACTACCTAAGTACCCACGCGGAGGGTAGACCGGGCGATCGCACCTCGCCGCAGGTCGACTTCGGACACGGGCCACTTGAGCGACCCGTTCCGTACTATCAGAATAACCGAGCGGTGTTATCGTCGACCTCGACGGTTCGATTAATTATCGGGCGTACTCAGCCCACTACCAACCCTTTACGTGAAGCAAGATGAGGGTTCAATGGGGGAAAAGACGAAGCGAAGCGGGAGAACAGTTCAACAATAAAGCACATTTATTCGCGACGAACGGAAAGCACACAAATACAATTCCACCAAATGCACACAAAAAAAGAGAACACAATTCCATTTACACAAAAAGCAAACATAAAAGTGAAAACACAGTGCAGAGCTAATACCGACTACCGAGCACACGGCAACACTTATACAATTCTACTTCACAGACGGCGCCGACAACACATACCCAAAACCAAGGAAAAGAAATACCCTCAAGAATGAGGTAGGCCTGGGGCCGAGACCTGGTCGGGCCTCCCCGTCTGGTGATGAGACGCGGAGCGGCGATGGCCCCGCAACCCGCGGGCCTCGTGGACAGTGCCTGGCAGGGGGTGGGAACGGGGCCCCCTTGGTCGCACTATCTCAGCGCGGGGGGAAACAGGAGGGGGTTGCTGATGCTCGGGGTATAGAGGATCTTTATTATGTGCGACGAGCGTCTCCACCTCGGCCAGGTCGCGCTGCCGGCCTCCCTCGGGCGCGCAGCTCCTTGCACGACGCGAGCACCCTTCGTCCGACTCGCCGCCTCTCCACAGCTCGTCCCCTCCGTTCCGACTCCAACGCACACGACGAGCAGCTCCACCGCCCGCGAAGTCTTGACTCTGTTCCGACTCCTTCGCCTCGTTCCGACCTTTACTACTCGTTCTGCTGACTCTTTCACTTCTTGCGACTCCTTCGTTCCGACTTTTACCACACCTTTGACTGACGAACACCGTCCTTTTATCCCCCCGTAACTTCGCCTTTGACCCCCTCCCTTTGACCTTTCACCTCGCTCCCCATTGGCCCGACAAAAAGTGGGCGTGAAGGCTTTTTGATCCACAAATTTGCATATATCGATCGCCCTGGGGGCGGGGCCAATTCGCCCCTTGCTCACCGATTGGACGGCAAAAAGTGGGCGTGTGTCGTTTTCGATCCGTTTTTGAAGCAGAAAATCCGTGATTTTGTACACGCTGTTCAACGTGCGCCCTACACGAGTCCAGCATCGGTGCCCATGAGTGGCGCGAGATGACGGTGATGCGATGGTGGCGAGTTGTGACGGTAAAGGTCGTGGCGGTTGTGGTGAAGCGGTGGTTGTGGTCGGTGGTTGATGTTGTGGTTGTGATCATGGCGGTTGGTCCAAAATAAAGATAGTAAAAGAAAAACGGCTATCCTGAAGAGTCGCAGCACGTATAAATGACATGTATTCCCACTAGACAACGGGTTTGGGCCTAACTACACATGCACTTACCGAGATACCTCACCTAAGGGACCTGAATGGTGGTTTGCGAATCTGGTAACCACAACACTACCCCCTTCCCTTTTTACAGACTCGTCCCGAGTCGTCAAATTTTCGTGTGCCATCATGTGTAGTTTTCCCCTAGTACACTTTACCTACGGATCCCTGAGTGCGACATTCATGGTATTCGTGTCCCCAAAATAAATAACCTGAGGGCTGCGTAACTATCTAAACAAACTCACTCACACGGACGACTTAAATAAAATTGCCGGCGCTAGACAGACATGCCGGGGGCGCACTCATATGTACAGTACATCTTAACCTTAACTTACAAATCTTACACTAAACCATGGCCCAGGATCAATGAACTCTGCAAAAGAAAGCAGTTAGCAGGGAGCCAGGCTGCCCGCATGCAGTCTCTGGCTCAAAACAATGCAGGTGACAGGGAACGTGGCTGGCTGCTCACACGCAGTCCAAGGCCTTCCCTTTCGAACTGAACGCAGTGAACCACAACGGTGCATGGGCTGCACAACGCAGTCTCCGTGCCAGCTCAAGTGGCACACGCAATGAGCACAACGAATGGATGCATGAACGCAAACACGGTGCACGGGCCGCCACTGCAGGCCCGTGTTGTAGCTGCCAACAGGGCAGTTCTTGCAGCTTGCAAACTGTTGCCTTGCGGATCCTGGCGCACATGGAAATGAACAGGGGGCAAAGCAAAAATTGAACGGGGGCTGGTGAACAGGGGCAGTGGGCATGGCATGGCAAAGGCGAGCAGGCAAACACAGCCCGCAGAAGAAGAAGACCGCTGCAGGCAAACACAGCCGGCAGATGAACTGGCCGGCACAGGCCTTGCAGAAAAACAGCCAGCCAGCAGACGATCCAGCCGGCACAGGCCTTGCAGCACAGCAGCTGCAGATGAAGCTGGCCAGCCTCTGCCTTGCAGCAAAACACGGCCAGCCGATGAAGTTGGCCAGCCTTTGCCGTTCAGTGGAGGTTGGTGGAGGGAGTGCAGTGGTGCTGGCCACTTGGAGGGCGGGCTCGGACCTACCTACCTGTCTCCCTCCCACCTATCGCCTTTGCCTGTCACTGTCCATACCCACTCCCTTAATTTGTCAAACCCCAATTTAGCCCCAACTTAATTTTTTTGTTGTTTTTATTTTTACTCCCCCACTATAGATCGTCCCCTAACCCCCTTTATCGTCCTTGTTCGGCTAACCTATCCTGTCACCTAGCCTACTCCCAACCCCTACGTTCCCTTCCCAGAGGGGAATAAGGGAGAGCTAACGTCCTGTGTCGAGGCCCAACGAAGCCTCAGAATGGCCTCCCCAGAGTTCGGCGATCTAACCCAAAGTGGGTCCAGCGGCCCACAACGAGAGCGAGGGGATGGATGGTGCGGAGGGGTACATCTCCTAATCTACCCTAACCATTTAACTGTTAAACTGCCCCGGGCTTTCAACAAGCGCCTCTCGCTTAAACTATTGGTTCTAACAACCCAGATTCCCGTCACCTGTGTTGGTGTCCTCACAATTTCGGGCCTCGCCCCCCAATTTTCTCTCCGTGCCCTCACACGGTCTCCTGGCTGGGACACGTGGCTCCCTCCGGCAGGCACGACCCTCTGCCGAATCTCCCGCTATGGCACCCCCGGGCACTACACTGCCTCCGAGCCTACCAGCTCCCTAACACCGGGGTGTGCCCCCATGTAACTTCCCCTGAAACGCACACGTGGCTGGGCGGCCTTCCGGGCCCCTTTCCGAGGGTCACCCGTGCCCACTACACTGCCCACCCGCCTAATGGCGCCCGGGCCCCCGCACCAAGCAGGCGCACCCGTGCCCACTACTCTATCCCGGCCCCCCATGGGCCCTTGGCCTACCACGGCCGACTAGCCTGGTGCCCGGGGTACCCACTCAGCGATACTCACCTTTCGCAGCCACGCTCCCAAGCCCGTCAACAGGGCTCCTGCACCCCTCCAAATGGGTCTCGAGCCTACATTCCCACCAACAACAAAACGACCTCCATTTTTCAATTTGACTAACCCAGCTAACTCACTTTACTCTGACCCCGGGGTCCCTTGGGCGGGAGTCACTCCTCCCCCCAATCACTCATCGCACCATGCATTCCCCATTCACTCCATACACACAGACCCGCTGGCCTCACTCACTCACCAAGCACATGCTTCCAATTCACTCACCAACAACTCTTCAACACACACACACCACTGAACTCTACCATTCTTCTAACTACATCCCCTAACTAACTCGTGCTCCCACGTCGTCCCTTAAACTACAGCACGTTCCTTTTAACACTACGTAGCTAAGCTACGTCCCCACTACACATTCACAAGTCTGTCTCTGTCTCCAAAATAAATCGTTTTATTTCCCAACCTAAATCTGGCTACAATCCCTCTACCTAATCCATTCCACGGACTCCATGAGGACTTACCCCTGCCCCATGGAGTCGGTCTAACTAAGCTAACCCTTCCCCCTTAACTAGTTTTCATCCTGTGCCCAGGTAAGGGGGTCTTTCACCCCTTGCCCAGGAATCCTGTACACCCGAAAGTGAGGCTTGCTTTTTTTTTTTTTTTTCCATGCGCAGCACCTGCGCGGCAACTCGCGCTCTTTGCACCTGCCCGTGACGTCATGCAGCTGCACGTGTTCCTCGTCCCTCCTTGGACGGGACCATCCGGCAGAGATACCCCTCCTGCCGGATTCCAACCCCACGTGCAGCCATGACGTCACCGTGCGCATAAAAAAAAAACACAAGCCACACGTCTCGAGGGGTTCCCCACGCGAACACATGTGCTTTGCCCGTTGGAGCTGAACACACACGATCGCGTGGAGAACCCGTCCGGTCCAAATCCATTTACCTGCCTAACTTTGTCCGTCCGCGGGATCGGCAAATCCACCGCGTGCGTTTCCGGACCGGGACTTCACTCTCGCAAGCGAGCACGTGGTGGCCTCGTGCGTTGCACAGCACGAACCGCGTGCTCACTGCTGGGTGAACCCGGCACGGTCCTCGAAACAACTACAGCCGCTACTCGGCTTTCTCTCCTCTGTCGCCGTCGTCGCCATTCGACCCACGCACACCTGCGTGTTACGACGCACACAGTCCACTCCATCACATTCACACCGGGAGACGCGGCTGCGTGCTCCCGCATGCCAACCGACATCTCCCTCACATACCGCTCTCTCACACACACGGTCTCCCTGGCACACAGCGACCTTGCACACGGCCGTTCACTCACGCGTGCCTCACTACTCACACAAACCATACTACTCACACGTGGTGCTCTATTCACTCGCGCGGGGGCACTCACCCGCGGTGCCTCACCCACACACGTGAGGGCACTCAACCGCTGTGCCTCATCCACACACCGTGCCTCACTCATACACGGCGTGCTGGGAAGCACGCACTCCAGCACCATCGCCACCACACCACTCACACACGGGGTCGCTTCCACACACGGGGACGCACTCACACCTTGCACCACACACACAGGGACAACCACACTGGGGATTTGTGTCCCCACAAGGGTCTCCGGGGCCTCTACACCCCCCAAGCTCTCCGTGCACCCGTCCACAGCACCCGTCCCTCAACCTCGCAAAGCACGACCGAACTCACCTGGTCGTGACTCGCCTCAAGGGGGCATACTCCCTCCCCTCGTTCCTGGAGGAGGTCATCCAGCTGCTCACACCGGGTCCCCACACGCTCCGCGAGCTCAACCTCACTATCCTCCACTACCTCCGTGTTTGTGTGCGCGTCACTTACCCCGTCTTCATCGTGTTTATTGGTCTCTGCTTCTTTCTGGCGTCTTTCCCTTATCTTTATGTAGGTCAACCTTGCTTTCTCTTTAAGTCGCTCCCGTCCTTCCCTGTTTTTCACTCCTTGCTCTTTCACGATCTCCGCGTACCTCATCCTTGCTTTCCGTATTAATTGTTCTTTTCTCTCCCTCCCAATTACTTTCACCTCGTCTCTTGTCTCCCGAATTACCTTTTCCTTACCCGCCTCCACCGCGGGCCTGTCAGCCGTTGCACCCCCTTCCAGCTCGTTCGTTCCGACACGTGGAGTCGCCATTTTAAGTTCCCTGCTCACGGCCTTCATGCCCGCCTGCAGGCATCGGCCCATGTTCTGCGTCTCACCCCGCAGCTCTTTCATTTCTTCTTTCATGTTTGCTTCCATTCCGTTTATTTGCTGTGTATTCGCATCCATCTTTTCGTTCATGCCTTTCATTTCGTTTTTTATTTCATTTGTCATTGCCGCCAGCATGGCGCATAGCTGGGCCACGTCGGGTGCACTCAGCTGAGCCGTTTCAGCAAGGGTTTTGGTGGAGAGGGGGGGGGAGGTGTCATACACTGCGGCCGCTGCCGCACCCATTTCAGGTTCTGGGTTTAGTTGGGCGAGTCCGTGTTCCTGCACAATCAACATTTCCTGCACGGGGATTCCATCCTGGACCATGGACTCTACATTATTACACATATACATTTCTAATACCCCCGGCTCCCGCTCGCCTTGAGACGCCATCTTGCTTCTCGTGAAGGGTTAATTTGCTCGCTCGTAATTTGGAGGGAATCGGGGGTCGCTTCTCT
>NC_140965.1:13098355-13150855 GCF_056783735.1 Eptatretus burgeri | reverse complement strand
TGCATGGTCTGGCAGCCAAAATCATTTAATTTTTTTTGATCTGTGCTATTTTGTATTATTCATCTTTTTGAATAAGACTCACTTGGCTCTGCCTGGATGGGTTTGAGGGTACAGTCATAGCAGCTGAAATGCAAATCCTATCCAGGTTCCTCCTGATGACTTCACCTTTGCTTTTTCCTTGTTTGGGTTCCTTCTGATTACTGCAATACAGGAATGTACCTATTTGGTCATCCATTTAATTTTAATTGAATTTATTTTAATCCCATTATAAATTCAATTGAATAATAACAATAATCTATCTATAATTCCAGCAATCTGTGTGTGTGTGTGTGTGTGTGTGTGTGTGTGTGTGTGTGTGTGTGTGTGTGTGTGTGTGTGTGTGTGTGTGTGTGTGTGTGTGTGTGTGTGTGTGTGTGTGACCGCTGTTTCTCGACAACCACTGGTCCGATCTAATTGAAACTTGCCAACTACATTGCTGCGGACCTGAATATGTGCCTTTTCAAGGTTTGATATTAATCGGACAAGTGCTTCCCAAGTTATGGCCATTTATTTACCAACCAATGACAGGACACGTTGCTGCGGCCATTTAGTTACCAACCAATGACAGGACACGTTGCTGCGGCCCCTTTATTTACCAACCAATGACAGGACACGTTGCTGCGGCCAATTATTTACCAACCAATGACAGGACACGTTGCTGCTGCCATGTATTTACCAACCAATGACAGGACACGTTGCTGCGTAGGCGTGGCCAATGGGGAAGAGAATCTCAGCTGCGTTCGCCATTACGGGTTTTTTCTCTTCTCTTCTCTTTGTGTTTTTCCTTGCGAAAAGGCAAAATACGTTGGCGCTAATTGAATAATTGGCCATTAAAACTAATAATTTATCAAAACGTTGGCAGATCCAACAGCCTCCGCATTCTTGCCCTGGACGAGGAAACAAAGAAGAAGCGCCGTTTCCTCAGCAATGTTGTTTATGAAGAGGTGTTAATGAGGTAAAGGTGTGTACATGGAGACAATTTTTATCATTATTTATTTATTGAAGAAAAATTGTTCTGAAAATAATTTATCAAAAAAAAGTGCACAACTTTTTTTTGTTTCCAATTGTCAAAACGGTGTTATGTGGCCTTTGAAAGTGTTAAGGAATTCAGATCTACTCAACATGCTTGCCAACGAAATACATCTCATTTTGGTGGTATGCTTTGCAAACTATTTTTTTTTAAACTATTTTCAAACTAAAACAATTCGAACATGGAATACCTAATGACACTGTACTTTCAGGTCTCCTACAAATCCTACCCTGTCGCCTCACCATGGCATAGGAGTGGCAATGGTCAATGGCAGCGAATGTCATGGCTAGCAAAGACAGGGAGGTAAACTTGATTTTAATTTGGATTTTAATTCACTCTGTGTGTGTAAGTATCACAGCAGTTGTTACTTCAATGAAAGCGATAATTCGTGGAATGATGTGAACATTCCGTACGGGCCCGCACTACTTCTGGATAGTGATGACTTACTGTATTCTAATAATTTCTCGATTTCTTATGCGCATTTATAGATAAACACAATACCCCAATCCAGTCGTCGTTTATGTGAGCGAAGGAACGGCCTGTGTGGTTGTTTGAAAGTTTTTTGTTTTTTTTTGCATGTACAGCCACGCACATACGGCCACGCGAGAGCGAAGGAATGGCCTGTGTGGTTGTTGTTTCTGGTATGCGGTTTGAAAGTTGTTTTTTTAATGTACGGCCATGCACGAATGGGTACGCACGTACGGCCACGCACGTACGGCCATGCACGTACGGGCACGCGAGAGCGAAGGAATGGCCTGTGTGGTTGTTTATGGCAAGCGGTTTTAAAGTATATATATATATATATATATATATATATATATATATATATATATATATATATATATATATATATTGAGCCTGGTGTTGGCACAGTGGTTAGGACAGCAGCTTGGGATCCAAGAGGTCCTGAGTTCAAGCCCCGTTGGGCCACTGAATTAATACACCAGGGGGTTGACTCAGCCTGTCATCCTTCCGAGGTCGGCGAAATGAGTACCAGTATACTGGGCCGGTGTATACCCCGTTTGAAATAGGTGTACCATATCCCTGTGTCATAAGAGGCGACCAGGGTTGCATCAGGAAGGGCATCCGGTGTAAAAAAACATGTGCCAAATCACTATGCGGATCATACGGATGATCCGCTGTGGCGACCCCTAACGGGAGCAGCCGAAAGAAGAAGATATATATATATATATATATATATATATATATATATATATATATATATATATATATATTTTTTTTTTTTTTTGGACGTATGGCCACGCACGTACAGGCATGCATGTACGGGTACGTGAGAGCGAAGTTTTTTTTTTTTTTTTTTTTTTTTTTTTTTGAGTTTTGCCGGAATTTAACAAAAGCATCTCATTTTGAAAGCTATTAATTCTCAATTAACTAGTCACCTGTTGTAACCCACCATTGCCATGGCATCTTACACTCTCATCAGGTTTTCTTTCCAAATCTGGAACCTGGTATTCTTCAGTCCGTTGTCTGATGATGTGCAACATAACAGATTACACTTGATCCACACCATCTGGAGGAAATTGAATGAATGAATCATTCGAGCGGACATTATTAATGGCATTTCTACTTTTCCAGGGACAAAACAAAAGATAGCCAACCAAAAATGACGTCCTTGACAGAGACAATAACTTCACAAAGCCTGTAAGCATGATACTCTCCTGCACATCCTTTAGATTTTCAAACCATGAATGGAAGTTTGAATGAATGTCATGGAAATATGTGTGTGAAAGGTGATTTTTCTTTTTGCAAACCTTTATTTTGTATTTAATGCTTTTAGTTTTATTTCAGTTTTTTTACTTTAACCAAAACCCCTCAGAGTCTTCCAATTCTGGCCCGTTACTCATTCTTATTACAACAATTGACCTTACCTATGATGCATGCTTCCTTGCTCGCTCGTGACACTTTTTGACAACACATCCATCTTTTATTCTTCATTTTGTTTCAGCCGCATTTCCTGCTCTCACAGCCTGTGACATTTATCTTCTGATAATAGGTGATTTGGGCAGGAATTTGCAATTTGTTCAGGGTGCCAGCGATTATCGTCCACTCTTGCGAAACACCCAATGGATAGGTCAGGTATGGGAGCATGCGCCGGAGCAGCGCGTCGCTGCGTCCAATTATTATTGTTATTTTTATTATTATTATTATTATTATTATTATTATTATTATTATTAACTTTTTGAACGACACCTGAGCACCACTCCGCCACACACCACCTCAATCTGACTCTGGATATTTACCCCATGCTTTTTCTCCAATCATCAAGGAATGGGGGTACCGTGGGCTTTGCTCCAATCCCGTCATCTGGTGAGCTGCCCTGCGAAGGGCAGCAGCACAGGAGGTACTCTCACAGAGTGGGTTTTCAGTTGTCGTTGTGTTTGTTGTGCGTTTTGTGGAATGAAGTGTTTTGTGGTGGCCAGAGTGTAAATCTGCCACCAACCTCTGAAGAAAAAGTAACCCAACTGCAGGAGGACGTCCACAGACACAGTTGGGCACTAGATATGGATGGTCCTTGGCTCACAAGGAGCTCCTCTGCCCTTTGACGGGTTTTGTTTTTATTCCTGATGGGTATCCATATCCATACACCCTCCTCACCAAGAAACTTGGTGGGAGAGACGGTTTTGTTGCCGACAACCCAGCCATGAAACAGGTTAGTACTGTACAGGTTTACATGGTACCTGCAGCAAGTCAAAGATCTAATCTGGCCTGACACCATGGGGGATTTTAAATGTCCACCAACGAATGCTGGCAGATTGGTCTTATGCACAGCACACACATTGATGAATCACGCTGCATGTGTGAAACACCAGGATGACAGTTTATAGCTGGGTTGAGATTCAAACCCAGACCAGAGAGATTAGAGGCGCGTGTGCGTACCTCTTGGCCATCTTGCCAGCCCGTGACCCTCCTCACCCCTTCCATTGCAGCTGGTTATTAAATGCATTTGTAAAGTTTTTTTATTTTTTTATTTTTTTGTACACCTTGTCGAGGCTCGTGTGAGAGCTAACACACAACCCACAGCAAGGGGGGCATGAGACAAGAGGGGCAGGAGAGGGAAGGACAAAACAGTGGGGAACAGAAACATTAGGCGATCTGTGGACGTGAGAGGGATGGGGTGGGGAACGGGGAATACAAGATGGACATTACAGGGACTTTCAGGAAGGAAAGCAGGGAATTTGAAGGAGGTGGGCTTGGGTGGATTATCAGCGGTAGAAAAGATCGAGGATTTGGATGGGGGATGATAAGAGGTGGTGGTGAACAGCTGTTTTGAAGGCATGGAGGGAAGAATGGGATTGAATAGAGTGAGGGAGTTTATTCCAAAGGTGGGAAAAAAGGGGAATGAAAGAGTGAAGGTGAGCAGTGATTCGTGATTTTGGTAGTTTTACCAGAAGGGGGTTTTTGGCGGACCTTGAGTGCCCTGCGGAAATGTGGTGGGGACAAATCGCAGAGAGAGCAGGGGGTGGGGGGCGAGGCTGGTGCGGAGACGGTAGAAGACAGAAAGACCACTGACCAGCCTGCGGTGAGAGAGTGAGAGGCGCAAAGACTCAGCCTCATTGTGGGAGATGCCAATGATCCGAAATGCCTTGGTTTCCACAACGTGAAGCCGAGAAAGGTGGGAGGCAGGAGCACCAGCCCAGAAGGTAGAGCAGTACTCCATCAGGCTGCAGGCGAAAGCTTTGTAAGTGGTCAGGAGCTCAGGTGGGCCGAGGAAGGACTTTGCACGACGGAGGATTCCCAGTCGGAGACTGGCTTTGGAGGCGAGGTTTGAAATGTGGCTTTCCCAGGAAAGGTCATAGCAGATAGTGAGTCCCAGAAGCTTGAAAGAAAGGAGTTCTTCCAGAGGATTGTTGAGAAAGTGGATGGGGGGAGGGGGGGTTGTAAACGGTCCTTTCAGAGAGACATTGCGAGAGTGTGAGATTTGTCCGGATTGAAAGACATGTTCCACGTGTTGGACCAGTTTGTGATTTTTACCCAGATCTACAGTGAGCGAAGAAGCTGCTGCTTGCCGGTCTGAGGGATGACCGATGGTACGTTGATGGGTGGAGTCATCAGCAAAGAGATAAAGAGGATTTTCCAGAGAGTGGGAAAGATCATTGATGAAAACCAGAAAAAGAACAGGGCCAAGAACACTTCCTTGAGGAACTCCAGCCTGGACAGGAAGGGGGGATGAAAGAACTCCATGTAGGGCCAAACGTTGACTGAGACAGGAGAGGAAGTCTGCGAGCCATGAGTGGAGATGGCCTTGGATACCATACAAAGAGAGTTTGGTGAGCAGGGCAGGGTGCCAGACTGTGTCAAAAGCACGTGATATATCTAGGGATACGGCACAGATTTCCTGTCTGGCATTGATGACCTCCATCCATTGTTGGGAGAGCAGAAGCGGCATATCCAGGGTGGAGTTACATGGTCTGAAACCAAATTGATCGGAAATCAAGCCATTGGAGAAGAGGAAGGATTTAATGTCTGAAGCGATGATGGATTCCATAACCCTACTGATGATTGGGAGAAGGCTGATTGGTCTGTCGTTGCAGGGATCTGTTTTTGCACCTTTTTTGTGCAGGGCAGTAATGTTTGCTGATTTCCAAGCAGATGGCAGATGATATTGAGCAAATGAGAGGGTGAATCGAACAGAGAGAGGGTGAGCAAGAGCACAAGAGCAGGTTTTTAGGACATGTGGGCTGATGCCGTCTGGACCAGTTGCAGAATCTGAATCGAGGTTTGACAGCAAGCTCTCCACCTTGTCAGGAGAAAAGGACACAGAGTCCAGGGACAATTGGGTGCGACTGGGTAAGGTGGCTAGCGAAAGCGATGGGTTTTGGACACAAGATTTAGCTGCAAACACCGAGTTTAGGCATTCAGCCTTTTCACGTGTGGTATCAGCAGTGCGTCCATTTAAGGTAAGGGAGGGGATGGAGGGGGAACATACACCAGAAACAGATTTGATTAGATGCCACCAGGATTTGGAGGAGGGAGAGAGGTTTGTAAGTTCAGACTTGGGATTAGAAAGATGTTGTTTTTTGGCTCTCCTGAGGGTAGATACACACTTGTTCCGAGCTTTATGGAAGGAACTGAGATTGCCCTCAGTTGGGTTTGCTTTCCATGAGGCAAAGGCAAGTTGTTTCAGGACAACTGCCTCGCCACAAGCTTCAGTGAACCAAGCTTGGGAGGAAGGGGACAACTGAAGACGAGAGGGGATAGATCTGTGCATGAGGGAGAGCAAGTTTCTTTGAAAGAATTCACAGGATGAGTTGATCTTTGAGAAAGTAGTGATAGGAGACCAGTCTATAAGTTTGATGGCTGCTTGGAGACCCTGCCAGTCGGCTTGAGTGAAATGCCAGACTCGACGGCGGTGAGGTGGTTCTCTGATAATAGCCAGAGAGATGTCCACTTTGACAAGGACGTGGTCAGAATAACCGATTGGAGCGGAGTTAGAGCAGCAGATATTTTCAGGGAAATTTGTCAAAATCAGATCCAGAAGAGATGGAGTACCATTGGTTGAGATCCGGGTCAGGAAATTGACCGATTGAGTCAGTCCCAATGAGTCGCAGAAAGCTTTTGCTGAAGTGCTATGACAGGTGGGAGAGGTACCCACACCCAGCCAACTCGCATCTATCGATAATTCCAACAATGTCTGTGTCTGTGTGTGTGTGTGTGTGTGTGTGTGTGTGTGTGTGTGTGTGTGTGTGTGTGTGTGTGTGTGTGTGTGTGTGTGTGTGTGACCGCGGCCGCTGTTTCTCGACAACCACTGGTCCGATCTCATTGAAACTTGCCAGGTATATTGCTGGGGACCTGAGGATGTCCCATTTCAAGGTTCGATATTAATCGGACAAGTGCCTCCCAAGTTATGGCCATTTATTTGCCAACCAATGACAAGACACGTTGCGTGGGCGTGGCCGATGGGGAAGAGAAGCTCAGCCGCGTTCCCCATTACGGATTACAACGTTCGGGCTTCCGGAGAGTGATGACTTCATGTATTCTAATAATTTCTCAATTTCTTATGCGCATTTATAGATAAACACAATGCCGCAAGTTAGAATTGTTTTCATATTAGACGGTGCATAAATTTCGGTAACATCAGAGTGAGCTGGTATGCTCTGAACCAGGAAGTAAATTTTTTTCTCTCTTCTCTTCTCCTTTTGTTTTTCCATGCGACGACATTGCGAAAATGCAAAATACGTTGGCGCTAATTGAATAATTGGCCATTAAAACTAAATTGCTAATAATCGTAACTGCGATATGCGAACTTCTGGGCCACGCATGTACGGGCACGCGAGAGCGAAGAAACGGCCTGTGTGGTTGTTGTTTCTTGCTCGCGGTTTGAATATTTTTATATTTTTTTTTTATTTTTTTTTTACGGGCACGTACTGGTGATGACAATTGAAGTCGCCACATATGAGAAAGAGAGAGTTTGGATGAGAAGATAGAAGTTGGTCCATGTTTTCGAATAGTGAGGTGTAGATGGAGTCATCACTGTTTGGTGGACGGTAAATGTAAACATGAGGTGGGAGTGGAGGGAAGCTGTAGCCAGAGGTATTCCTGGGGGTGTGGGGGAGTGAGCGCAGTGCATGGAGAGTGAGGAATAGAGTCTTTGATGAAAAGAGAAACTCCTCCACCAGGACGAGGCTCAGGTCTGTCATACCAGAGGAGGGAGTAACCAGGGAGAGATGCTTGGGAGTCA
Source organism: Eptatretus burgeri (assembly GCF_056783735.1). NCBI lineage: Eukaryota > Metazoa > Chordata > Myxini > Myxiniformes > Myxinidae > Eptatretus > Eptatretus burgeri. The sequence goes on along the minus strand of NC_140965.1, from coordinate 13,143,086 downwards.
GACTTGACACCATGAAAAGCAAGTATTCTATTTTTGAATTTACATCCTGCTTGGCATCACTTCATGCTCCATTTTTCTAAAGTTAAATTGAAAGTGTAAACGTTAACTTTGGGATAAAGATATAACTATTTTCATTGTGCACGTCTAAAGTTATGATTGTCGTTGATATCGATATATGTATTTGAAAACCTCTTCATTTCGGTGTGTCTGATGTTTGTGTGTGCTTTGCATACAGTTCACAAATGCACATTGTCACTTGTCCATACATAACTGAAAAATAAAAATAACTCCTTTCTACTTTCTTAACAATCCTCTTGAATAAGTTCAGTCATTCAAACTCCTGGGTCTCACCATCAGCCATGATCTTTTTGGGCAAACCACATTTTAAAGTTGGCCCCAAAAGCCAGCCTCCGACTGAGCATCTTCCGTCGTACAAAGTATTTCCTTGGCACAGCTGAACACCCATCCACTTGCAAGGCCTTCATCTACAGCTCTGTACTCCTCTCCCTCTGAGCTGGCTACTCTGGCTCACATCTTGCTCAGCTTGACGCCATGAAAAGCAAGATTATCAGAATCTCCCGCGATGAAGCTGAGTCCATGGGCTTATCATTTCGCCATCACAGACAGGTCGGTGGTCTCTGTCTTCTATCGCCTCATTTCTGGTCTTGCACCCACTGCTCTTTTCATGCCTTCCTCCACCCCACCCCGCCAGGTTAAAGCAGGGATCACATAGTCCACCATCAACCCCCTTCTGGTGAACCTACCGAAATCCAGGATCACTGCTCACCTGAACTCATTTGTTCCCCTTTTTTCTCTGCCTGAAGAATCAACTTCCACATTCTCTTCAATCTCATTCTTCCCTCCAGGTCGTCAAGCTGTTCCTCACCATCTCAGACCATCCCCCATCCAAAACCATGATCTTTTCTACTTTCATTAACTCCCCTCTCCCCCGACCCCCAACACCACAATCTCTCCTCTTTCCAAATTTCTAGTTTCCAGTTTAACCTCCTGAGAGTTTCCTTTTGTATCCATCTTGTCCACCCCATGCATCCTCCCTTGCCCCCAAATCCTTCACACACCCATTGTTTGTCCACCTCCCCCCTCTCCTGGCCTTCGGCTCTGCTGTTTCTGCCCCCCCCCCCCACTCTCTGCTCTTCCTTTTGTCCTGTTGCATCCTGATCCGTTCAGTGTACTAGTACTATCTCTATTTACCATGAGCTTCAACTCTGGACACAAAACAAACTGTAACGGCCATTTGGTAGAGTGCATGCCTCTGCGAGGCTGAGTAGTTCACGGTTTTTTTTATCTCACTGATAGGTCGGATCTGGATTCGGACCTGAACTACAACATAATCAGCTTGTTATTGTCACCTAACCAACTCACCCACCAGTTTTGTCCGAATCAGTCTATAACTTTTTGAGATATCCTGCTATATACTGCATCGTTTGAGCCCAATCACTCAATGGTGAAGAATCACTTAAAAGTTCTCAGATCAGATTCTGGATTCAGATCTTCACCAAAATCTATTCAATTCTTCCGTGTTCCAAACACAACCTGCCCACCAAGTTTCGTCCAAATTCGTCCACAACTTTTTGAGATATTGGGCTAATATATCATTTTGGATCAATCACTTCATAGTGAAAAACCATTGAAATAATTCTCGGATCCAGATTCGGATCTTCACCAAAATAGAAACGATTCTTCCTTGTTACATACCCAACGTGTCCACCAAATTTCGTCCAAATCCGTCCAAACTTTTTGAGAATTTTGTTCACAAAGTAACAACCAACCAACCAAACAGACAGACAGGAGTGAAAATATTCCCCTCCATCCACCTTTGGTGTTGGAGGTAAAAACTTTATAATATATACTACATACCCGAGTATTATATATATATATATATATATATATATATATATATATATATATATATATATATATATATATATATATATATACGATATTCCAACCACTATATACCCGAGTAGCCGGTTTACCAGCCGATATTCAAACCTCCATGTACCCAAGCGGCCTGTCTACCAGCCGATATTTAAACCTTCATATACCCGAGTAGCCGGTTTACCAGCCGATATTTAAACCTTCATATAACCAAGCGGCCAGTCTACCAGCCGATATTTAAACCTTCATATACACGAGCAGCCACTTTACCAGCCGCTATTCAAACCTTCATATACCCGAGTAGCCGGTTTAGCAGCCGATATTTAAACCTTCATATACCCAAGCGGCCAGTCTACCAGCCGATATTTAAACCTTCATATATATGAGAGGCCGGTTTACCAGCCGATATTCTAACCTTCATATACCCGAGTAGCCGGTTTACCAGCCGATATTTAAACCTTCATATAACCAAGCGGCCAGTCTACCAGCCGATATTTAAACCTTCATATACACGAGCAGCCACTTTACCAGCCGCTATTCAAACCTTCATATACCCGAGTAGCCGGTTTAGCAGCCGATATTTAAACCTTCATATACCCAAGCGGCCAGTCTACCAGCCGATATTTAAACCTTCATATATATGAGAGGCCGGTTTACCAGCCGCTATTCAAGCCAATATATACACGAGTGGCCGGTTTACCAGCCGATATTTAAACCTTCATATACCCGAGTAGCCGGTTTACCAGCCGATATTTAAACTTTCATATACCCAAGCGGCCAGTCTACCAGCCGATATTTAAACCTTCATATACACGAGAGGCCGGTTTACCAGCCGCTATTCAAGCCAACATATACACCAGTGGCCGGTTTACCAGCCGATATTTAAACTTCATATACACGAGTGGCCGGTTTACCAGCCACTATTCAAACCTTCATATACCTGATTGGCCAGTTTACCAGCCATGATTCAAGCCTTCATATACCTGAGTGGCCAGTTTACCAGCCGCGATTCAAACCTTCATATACCTGAACGGCCAGTTTACCATCCGATATTCAAACCTCCATATATCTGAGTGGCCCGTTTACCAGCCGCTATTCAAACCTTCATATCCCTGAGTGGCCAGTTTAGCAGCCGATATTCAAACTTACATATATCTGAGTGGCCAGTTTACCAGCCGATATTCAAACTTACATATATCTGAGTGTCCCGTTTACCAGCCGATATTCAAACCTCCATATATCTGAGTAGCCGGTTTACCAGCCGCAATTCAAGCCTTCATATACCCGAGTGGCCGGTTTACCAGCCGATATTCAAACCTCCATATACCCGAGTGGCCGGTTTACCAGCCGATATTCAAACCTCCATAGACCCGAGTGGCCGGTTTACCAGCCGTTATTCAAACCTTCATAAACCCGAGTGGCCAGTTTACCAGCCGATATTCAAGCCTTCACATACCCGAGTGGCCGGTTTACCAGCTGATATTCAAACCTCCATATACCTGAGTGGCCAGTTTACCAGCCGATATTCAAACCTCCATATATCTGAGTAGCCGGTTTACCAGCCGCTATTCAAACCTTCATATACCCGAGTGGCCGGTTTACCAGCCGATATTCAAACCTTCATATACCCGAGTTGCCGGTTTACCAGCCGATATTCAAACCTCCATATTCCCGAGTGGCCGGTTTACCAGCCGATATTCAAACCTTCATATATCCGAGTGGCCAGTTTACCAGTCGTTATTCATACCTTCATGTACCCGAGTGACCAGTTTACCAGCCATTATTCAAACCTCCATATTCCCGAGTGGCCGGTTTACCAGCCGAAATTCAAACCTTCATATACCTGAGTGGCCGGTTTACCAGCCGATATTCAAACCTCCATATACCTGAATGGCCGGTTTAAGAGCCGATATTCAAACCTCCATATATCTGAGTAGCCGGTTTACCAGCCGATATTCAAGCCTTCATATACCCGAGTGGCCGGTTTACCAGCCGATATTCAAACCTCCATATATCTGAGTAGCCGGTTTACCAGCCGATATTCAAGCCTTCATATACCCGAGTGGCTGGTTTACCAGCCGCTATTCAAACCTTCATATACCCGAGTGGCCGGTTTACCAGCCGATATTCAAACCTTCATATACCTGAGTGGCCGGTTTACCAGCCGATATTCAAACCTCCATATTCCCGAGTGGCCGGTTTACCAGCCGATATTCAAACCTCCATATTCCCGAGTGGCCGGTTTACCAGCCGATATTCAAACCTCCATATTCCCGAGTGGCCGGTTTCCCAGCCGATATTCAAACCTCCATATTCCCGAGTGGCCGGTTTACCAGCCGATATTCAAACCTCCATATTCCCGAGTGGCCGGTTTACCAGCCGATATTCAAACCTCCATATTCCCGAGTGGCCGGTTTCCCAGCCGATATTCAAACCTCCATATTCCCGAGTGGCCGGTTTACCAGCCGATATTCAAACCTCCATATTCCCGAGTGGCCGGTTTACCAGCCGATATTCAAACCTCCATATACCCGACTGACCAGTTTACTATCCGCTATTCAAACCTTCATATATCTGAGTGGCCCGTTTACCAGCCGATAGTCAAAACTCCATATACCCGAGTGACCAGCTTACCAGCCGATATTCAAACCTCCATATACCCGAGTGACCAGTTTGCTATCCGCTATTCAACCCTCCATATACCCGAGTGACCAGTTTACCAGCCGATATTCAAACCTCCATATACCTGAGTGGCCAGTTTACCAGCCGATATTCAAACCTCCATATACCCGAGTGACCAGTTTGCTATCCGCTATTCAACCCTCCATATACCCGAGTGACCAGTTTACCAGCCGATATGCAAACCTTCATATACCTGAGTGGCCGGTTTACCAGCCGATATTCAAACCTCCATATACCCGCATGGCCGGTTTACCAGCCGATATTCAAACCTCCATATTCCCGAGTGGCCGGTTTCCCAGCCGATATTCAAACCTCCATATTCCCGAGTGGCCGGTTTACCAGCCGATATTCAAACCTCCATATTCCCGAGTGGCCGGTTTACCAGCCGATATTCAAACCTCCATATTCCCGAGTGGCCGGTTTACCAGCCGATATTCAAACTTCCATTTTCCCGAGTGGCCGTTTACCAGCCGATATTCAAACCTCCATATTCCCGAGTGGCCGGTTTACCAGCCGATATTCAAACCTCCATATTCCCGACTGACCAGTTTACTATCCGCTATTCAAAGCTTCATATATCTGAGTGGCCCGTTTACCAGCCGATATTCAAACCTCCATATACCCGAGTGACCAGTTTGCTATCCGCAATTCAAACCTCCATATACCCGAGTGACCAGTTTACCAGCCGATATTCAAACCTCCATCTACCTGAGTGGCCAGTTTACCAGCCGATATTCAATCCTTCACATACCCGAGTGACCAGTTTGCTATCCGCAATTCAAACCTCCATATACCCGAGTGGGCAGTTTACCAGCCGATATTCAAACCTCCATATACCTGAGTGGCCAGTTTACCAGCCGATATTCAAGCCTTCACATACGCGAGTGGGCAGTTTACCAGCCGATATTCAAACCTCCATATACCTGAGTGGCTGGTTTACCAGCCGATATTCAAACCTCCATAATCCCGAGTGGCCAGTTTACCAGCCGATATTCAAACCTCCATATACCCGACTGACCAGTTTACTATCCGCTAATCAAACCTTCATATATCTGAGTGGCCCGTTTACCAGCCGATATTCAAAACTCCATATACCCGAGTGACCAGTTTGCTATCTGCTATTCAAACCTCCATATACCCGAGTGACCAGTTTACCAGCCGATATTCAAACCTCCATATACCCGAGTGGCCAGTTTACCAGCCGATATTCAAGCCTTCACATACCCGAGTGGGCAGTTTACCAGCCGATATTCAAACCTCCACATACCTGAGTGGCCGGTTTACCAGCCGATATTCAAACCTCCATATACCCGAGTGACCAGTTTGCTATCCGCTATTCAAACCTCCATATACCCGAGTGACCAGTTTACCAGCCGATATTCAAACCTCCATATACCCGAGTGACCAGTTTACCAGCCAATATTCAAACCTCCATATTCCCGAGTGGCCGGTTTACCAGCCGATATTCAACCCTTCATATACCCGACTGGCCGGTTTACCAGCCGTTATTCATACCTTCATGTACCCGAGTGACCAGTTTACCAGCCATTATTCAAACCTCCATATTCCCGAGTGGCCGGTTTACCAGCCGTTATTCATACCTTCATGTACCCGAGTGACCAGTTTACCAGCCGTTATTCAAACCTCCATATTCCCGTGTGGCCGCTTTACCAGCCGATATTCAAGCCTTCATACACCCGAGTGGCCGGTTTACCAGCCGATATTCAAACCTCCATATACCCGAGTGGTCGGTTTACCAGCCGACATTCAAACCTCCATATACCCGACTGGCCGGTTTACCAGCCGATATTCAAACCTTCATATACCCGCATGGCCGGTTTACCAGCCGATATTCAAACCTCCATATTCCCGAGTGGCCGGTTTCCCAGCCGATATTCAAACCTCCATATACCCGCATGGCCGGTTTACCAGCCGATATTCAAACCTCCATATTCCCGAGTGGCCGGTTTCCCAGCCGATATTCAAACCTCCATATTCCCGAGTGGCCGGTTTACCAGCCGATATTCAAACCTCCATATTCCCGAGTGGCCGGTTTACCAGCCGATATTCAAACCTCCATTTTCCCGAGTGGCCGTTTACCAGCCGATATTCAAACCTGCATATTCCCGAGTGGCCGGTTTACCAGCCGATATTCAAACCTCCATATTCCCGAGTGACCAGTTTACCAGCCAATATTCAAACCTCCAAATACCCGACTGGCCAGTTTACTATCCGCTATTCAAACCTTCATATATCTGAGTGGCCCGTTTACCAGCCGATAGTCAAAACTCCATATACCCGAGTGACCAGCTTACCAGCCGATATTCAAACCTCCATATACCCGAGTGACCAGTTTGCTATCCGCTATTCAAACCTCCATATACCCGAGTGACCAGTTTACCAGCCGATATTCAAACCTTCACATACCCGAGTGGGCAGTTTACCAGCCGATATTCAAACCTCCATATACCTGAGTGGCTGGTTTACCAGCCGATATTCAAACCTCCATATACCCGAGTGGCCGGTTTACCAGCCGATATTCAAACCTCCATATTCCCGAGTGACCAGTTTACCAGCCGATATTCAAACCTCCATATACCCGACTGACCAGTTTACTATCCGCGAATCAAACCTTCATATATCTGAGTGGCCCGTTTACCAGCCGATATTCAAAACTCCATATACCCGAGTGACCAGCTTACCAGCCGATATTCAAATCTCCATATACCCGAGTGACCAGTTTGCTATCCGCTATTCAAACCTCCATATACCCGAGTGACCAGTTTACCAGCCGATATTCAAACCTCCATATACCCGAGTGGCCAGTTTACCAGCCGATATTCAAGCCTTCACATACCCGAGTGGGCAGTTTACCAGCCGATATTCAAACCTCCATATACCTGAGTGGCCGGTTTACCAGCCGATATTCAAACCTCCATATACCCGAGTGACCAGTTTGCTATCCGCTATTCAAACCTCCATATACCCGAGTGACCAGTTTACCAGCCGATATTCAAACCTCCATATACCCGAGTGGCCAGTTTACCAGCCGATATTCAAGCCTTCACATACCCGAGTGGGCAGTTTACCAGCCGATATTCAAACCTCCATTTTCCCGAGTGGCCGTTTACCAGCCGATATTCAAACCTCCATATTCCCGAGTGGCCGGTTTAACAGCCGATATTCAAACCTCCATATTCCCGAGTGACCAGTTTACCAGCCGATATTCAAACCTCCATATACCTGAGTGGCCGGTTTACCAGCTGATATTCAAACCTCCATATACCCGAGTGGCCACTTTACCAGCCGATATTCAAGCCTTCACATACCCGAGTGGGCAGTTTACCAGCCGATATTCAAACCTCCATATACCTGAGTGGCCGGTTTACCAGCCGATATTCAAACCTCCATATACCCGAGTGACCAGTTTGCTATCCGCTATTCAAACCTCCATATACCCGAGTGACCAGTTTACCAGCCGATATTCAAACCTCCATATACCCGAGTGGCCAGTTTACCAGCCGATATTCAAGCCTTCACATACCCGAGTGGGCAGTTTACCAGCCGATATTCAAACCTCCATTTTCCCGAGTGGCCGTTTACCAGCCGATATTCAAACCTCCATATTCCCGCGTGGCCGGTTTAACAGCCGATATTCAAACCTCCATATTCCCGAGTGACCAGTTTACCAGCCGATATTCAAACCTCCATATACCTGAGTGGCCGGTTTACCAGCCGATATTCAAGCCTTCATATACCCGAGTGGCCGGTTTACCAGCCGATATTCAAACCTCCATATATCTGAGTGGCCGGTTTACCAGCCGATATTCAAGCCTTCATATACCCGAATGGCCGGTTTACCTGCCGCTATTCAAACCTTCATATACCCGAGTGGCCGGTTTACCAGCCGATATTCAAACCTTCATATGCCCGAGTGGCCGGTTTACCAGCCGATATTCAAACCTCCATATTCCCGAGTGGCCGGTTTACCAGCCGATATTCAAACCTTCATATATCCGAGTGGCCAGTTTACCAGCCATTATTCAGACCTACATATTCCCGAGTGGCCGGTTTACCAGCCGTTATTCATACCTTCATGTACCCGAGTGACCAGTTTACCAGCTGTTATTCAAACCTCCATATTCCCAAGTGGCCGCTTTACCAGCCGATATTCAAACCTCCATATACCCGCATAGCCGGTTTACCAGCCGATATTCAAACCTCCATATTCCCGAGTGGCCGGTTTCCCAGCCGATATTCAAACCTCCATATTCCCGAGTGGCCGGTTTACCAGCCGATATTCAAACCTCCATATTCCCGAGTGGCCGGTTTACCAGCCGATATTCAAACCTCCATTTTCCCGAGTGGCCGTTTACCAGCCGATATTCAAACCTGCATATTCCCGAGTGGCCGGTTTACCAGCCGATATTCAAACCTCCATATTCCTGAGTGACCAGTTTACCAGCCAATATTCAAACCTCCAAATACCCGACTGACCAGTTTACTATCCGCTATTCAAACCTTCATATATCTGAGTGGCCCGTTTACCAGCCGATAGTCAAAACTCCATATACCCGAGTGACCAGCTTACCAGCCGATATTCAAACCTCCATATTCCCGAGTGGCCGGTTTACCAGCCGATATTCAAACCTCCATATTCCCGAGTGACCAGTTTACCAGCCAATATTCAAACCTCCAAATACCCGACTGACCAGTTTACTATCCGCTATTCAAACCTTCATATATCTGAGTGGCCCGTTTACCAGCCGATAGTCAAAACTCCATATACCCGAGTGACCAGCTTACCAGCCGATATTCAAACCTCCATATACCCGAGTGACCAGTTTGCTATCCACTATTCAAACCTCCATATACCCGAGTGACCAGTTTACCAGCCGATATTCAAACCTTCACATACCCGAGTGGGCAGTTTACCAGCCGATATTCAAACCTCCATATACCTGAGTGGCTGGTTTACCAGCCGATATTCAAACCTCCATATACCCGAGTGGCCGGTTTACCAGCCGATATTCAAACCTCCATATTCCCGAGTGACCAGTTTACCAGCCGATATTCAAACCTCCATATACCCGACTGACCAGTTTACTATCCGCGAATCAAACCTTCATATATCTGAGTGGCCCGTTTACCAGCCGATATTCAAAACTCCATATACCCGAGTGACCAGCTTACCAGCCGATATTCAAACCTCCATATACCCGAGTGACCAGTTTGCTATCCGCTATTCAAACCTCCATATACCCGAGTGACCAGTTTACCAGCCGATATTCAAACCTCCATATACCTGAGTGGCCGGTTTACCAGCCGATATTCAAATCTCCATATACCCGAGTGATCAGTTTGCTATCCGCTATTCAAACCTCCATATACCCGAGTGACCAGTTTACCAGCCGATATTCAAACCTCCATATACCCGAGTGGCCAGTTTACCAGCCGATATTCAAGCCTTCACATACCCGAGTGGGCAGTTTACCAGCCGATATTCAAACCTCCATATACCTGAGTGGCCGGTTTACCAGCCGATATTCAAACCTCCATATACCCGAGTGACCAGTTTGCTATCCGCTATTCAAACCTCCATATACCCGAGTGACCAGTTTACCAGCCGATATTCAAACCTCCATATACCCGAGTGGCCAGTTTACCAGCCGATATTCAAGCCTTCACATACCCAAGTGGGCAGTTTACCAGCCGATATTCAAACCTCCATTTTCCCGAGTGGCCGTTTACCAGCCGATATTCAAACCTCCATATTCCCGAGTGGCCGGTTTAACAGCCGATATTCAAACCTCCATATTCCCGAGTGACCAGTTTACCAGCCGATATTCAAACCTCCATATACCTGAGTGGCCGGTTTACCAGCCGATATTCAAGCCTTCATATACCCGAGTGGCCGGTTTACCAGCCGATATTCAAACCTCCATATATCTGAGTGGCCGGTTTACCAGCCGATATTCAAGCCTTCATATACCCGAATGGCCGGTTTACCTGCCGCTATTCAAACCTTCATATACCCGAGTGGCCGGTTTACCAGCCGATATTCAAACCTTCATATGCCCGAGTGGCCGGTTTACCAGCCGATATTCAAACCTCCATATTCCCGAGTGGCCGGTTTACCAGCCGATATTCAAACCTTCATATATCCGAGTGGCCAGTTTACCAGCCATTATTCAGACCTACATATTCCCGAGTGGCCGGTTTACCAGCCGTTATTCATACCTTCATGTACCCGAGTGACCAGTTTACCAGCTGTTATTCAAACCTCCATATTCCCAAGTGGCCGCTTTACCAGCCGATATTCAAACCTCCATATACCCGCATAGCCGGTTTACCAGCCGATATTCAAACCTCCATATTCCCAAGTGGCCGGTTTCCCAGCCGATATTCAAACCTCCATATTCCCGAGTGGCCGGTTTACCAGCCGATATTCAAACCTCCATATTCCCGAGTGGCCGGTTTACCAGCCGATATTCAAACCTCCATTTTCCCGAGTGGCCGTTTACCAGCCGATATTCAAACCTGCATATTCCCGAGTGGCCGGTTTACCAGCCGATATTCAAACCTCCATATTCCCGAGTGACCAGTTTACCAGCCAATATTCAAACCTCCAAATACCCGACTGACCAGTTTACTATCCGCTATTCAAACCTTCATATATCTGAGTGGCCCGTTTACCAGCCGATAGTCAATACTCCATATACCCGAGTGACCAGCTTACCAGCCGATATTCAAACCTCCATATACCCGAGTGACCAGTTTGCTATCCACTATTCAAACCTCCATATACCCGAGTGACCAGTTTACCAGCCGATATTCAAACCTTCACATACCCGAGTGGGCAGTTTACCAGCCGATATTCAAACCTCCATATACCTGAGTGGCTGGTTTACCAGCCGATATTCAAACCTCCATATACCCGAGTGGCCGGTTTACCAGCCGATATTCAAACCTCCATATTCCCGAGTGACCAGTTTACCAGCCGATATTCAAACCTCCATATACCCGACTGACCCGTTTACTATCCGCGAATCAAACCTTCATATATCTGAGTGGCCCGTTTACCAGCCGATATTCAAAACTCCATATACCCGAGTGACCAGCTTACCAGCCGATATTCAAACCTCCATATACCCGAGTGACCAGTTTGCTATCCGCTATTCAAACCTCCATATACCCGAGTGACCAGTTTACCAGCCGATATTCAAACCTCCATATACCTGAGTGGCCGGTTTACCAGCCGATATTCAAACCTCCATATACCCGAGTGACCAGTTTGCTATCCGCTATTCAAACCTCCATATACCCGAGTGACCAGTTTACCAGCCGATATTCAAACCTCCATATACCCGAGTGACCAGTTTACCAGCCGATATTCAAACCTCCATATACCCGAGTGGCCGGTTTACCAGCCGTTATTCAAACCTTCATAAACCCGAGTGGCCAGTTTACCAGCCGATATTCAAGCCTTCACATACCCGAGTGGCCGGTTTACCAGCCGATATTTAAACCTCCATATATCTGAGTAGCCGGTTTACCAGCCGATATTCAAGCCTTCATATACCCGAGTGGCCGGTTTACCAGCCGCTATTCAAACCTTCATATACCCGAGTGGCCGGTTTACCAGCAGATATTCAAACCTTCATATACCCGAGTGGCCGGTTTACCAGCAGATATTCAAACCTTCATATACCCGAGTGGCCGGTTTACCAGCCGTTATTCATACCTTCATGTACCCGAGTGACCGGTTTACCAGCCATTATTCAAACCTCCATATTCCTGAGTGGCCGGTTTACCAGCCGTTATTCATACCTTCATGTACCCGAGTGACCAGTTTACCAGCCGAAATTCAAACCTCCATATTCCCGAGTGGCCGGTTTACCAGCCGATATTCAAACCTTCATATACCTGAGTGGCCGGTTTACCAGCCGATATTCAAACCTCCATATTCCCGAGTGGCCGGTTTACCAGCCGATATTCAAACCTCCATATTCCCGAGTGGCCGGTTTACCAGCCGATATTCAAACCTCCATATTCCCGAGTGGCCGGTTTAACAGCCGATATTCAAACCTCCATATTCCCGAGTGGCCGGTTTAACAGCCGATATTCAAACCTCCATATTCCTGAGTGGCCTTTTACCAGCCGATATTCAAACCTCCATATTCCCGAGTGGCCGGTTTACCAGCCGATATTCAAATCTCCAGATACTCGAGTGACCAGTTTACTATCCGCTATTCAAACCTTCATATATCGGAGTGGCCCGTTTACCAGCCGATATTCAAACCTCCATATACCCGAGTGACCAGTTTACTATCCGCTATTCAAACCTTCATATATCTGAGTGACCAGTTTACCAGCCGATATTCAAACCTCCATCTACCCAAGTGACCAGTTTACCAGCCGATATTCAAACCTCCATGTACCCAAGCGGCCTGTCTAACAGCCGATATTTAAACCTTCATATACCCGAGTAGCCGGTTTACCAGCCGATATTCAAACCTTCATATACCCGAGTAGCCGGTTTACCAGCCGATATTTAAACCTTCATATAACCAAGCGGCCAGTCTACCAGCCGATATTTAAACCTTCATATGCACGAGAGGCCGGTTTAGCAGCCGCTATTCAAGCCTATATATACACGAGTGGCCGGTTTACCAGCCGATATTTAAACCTTCATATACACGAGTGGCCGGTTTACCAGCCGCTATTCAAGCCTTCATATACACGAGTGGCCGGTTTACCAGCCGATATTGAAACCTTCATAATCACGAGTGTTCGGATTACCAGCCGATATTTAAGCCTTCATATACACGAGTGGTCGGTTCCGCTATTTAAACCTTCATATTCCTGATTGGCCAGTTTACCAGCCGATATTCAAACCTCCATATATCTGAGTGGCCAGTTTACCAGCCATGATTCAAGCCTTCATAAACCTGAGTGGCTAGTTTACCAGCCGCGATTCAAACCTTCATATACCTGAATGGCCAGTTTACCAGCCATGATTCAAGCCTTCATATACCTGAGTGGCCAGTTTACCAGCCGCTATTCAAACCTTCATATACCTGAGTGGCCCATCTCCCAGCTGATATTCAAACCTCCATATATCTGAGGGGCCCGTTTACCATCCGATATTCAAACCTCCATATATCTGAGTGGCCCGTGTACCAGCCGCTATTCAAACCTTCATATACCTGAGTGGCCAGTTTAGCAGCCGATATTCAAACTTCCATATATCTGAGGGGCCCATTTACCATCCGATATTCAAACCTCCATATATCCTCGTGGCCAGTTTGCCAGCCGATATTCAAACTTACATATATCTGAGTGTCCCGTTTACCAGCCGATATTCAAACCTCCATATACCTGAGTGGCCAGTTTAGCAGCCGAAATTCAAACTTCCATATATCTGAGGGTCCCGTTTACCATCCGATATTCAAACCTCCATATATCCTCGTGGCCAGTTTACCAGCCGATATTCAAACTTACACATATCTGAGTAGCCGCTTTACCAGCCGCAATTCAAGCCTTCATATACCCGAGTGGCCGGTTTACCAGCCGATATTCAAACCTCCATATACCCGAGTGGCCGGTTTACCAGCCGTTATTCAAACCTTCATATACCCAAGTGGCCAGTTTATCAGCCGATATTCAAGCCTTCACATACCCGAGTGGCCAGTTTACCAGCCGATATTCAAACCTCCATATACCTGAGTGGCCGGTTTACCAGCCGATATTCAAGCCTTCATATACCCGAGTGGCCGGTTTACCAGCCGATATTCAAACCTCCATATATCTGAGTGGCCTTTTACCAGCCGATATTCAAACCTCCATATTCCCGAGTGGCCGGTTTACCAGCCGATATTCAAATCTCCAGATACCCGAGTGACCAGTTTACTATCCGCTATTCAAACCTTCATATATCGGAGTGGCCCGTTTACCAGCCGATATTCAAACCTCCATATACCCGAGTGACCAGTTTACTATCCGCTATTCAAACCTTCATATATCTGAGTGACCAGTTTACCAGCCGATATTCAAACCTCCATCTACCCAAGTGACCAGTTTACCAGCCGATATTCAAACCTCCATGTACCCAAGCGGCCTGTCTAACAGCCGATATTTAAACCTTCATATACCCGAGTAGCCGGTTTACCAGCCGATATTCAAACCTTCATATACCCGAGTAGCCGGTTTACCAGCCGATATTTAAACCTTCATATAACCAAGCGGCCAGTCTACCAGCCGATATTTAAACCTTCATATGCACGAGAGGCCGGTTTAGCAGCCGCTATTCAAGCCTATATATACACGAGTGGCCGGTTTACCAGCCGATATTTAAACCTTCATATACACGAGTGGCCGGTTTACCAGCCGCTATTCAAGCCTTCATATACACGAGTGGCCGGTTTACCAGCCGATATTGAAACCTTCATAATCACGAGTGTTCGGATTACCAGCCGATATTTAAGCCTTCATATACACGAGTGGTCGGTTCCGCTATTTAAACCTTCATATTCCTGATTGGCCAGTTTACCAGCCGATATTCAAACCTCCATATATCTGAGTGGCCAGTTTACCAGCCATGATTCAAGCCTTCATAAACCTGAGTGGCTAGTTTACCAGCCGCGATTCAAACCTTCATATACCTGAATGGCCAGTTTACCAGCCATGATTCAAGCCTTCATATACCTGAGTGGCCAGTTTACCAGCCGCTATTCAAACCTTCATATACCTGAGTGGCCCATCTCCCAGCTGATATTCAAACCTCCATATATCTGAGGGGCCCGTTTACCATCCGATATTCAAACCTCCATATATCTGAGTGGCCCGTGTACCAGCCGCTATTCAAACCTTCATATACCTGAGTGGCCAGTTTAGCAGCCGATATTCAAACTTCCATATATCTGAGGGGCCCATTTACCATCCGATATTCAAACCTCCATATATCCTCGTGGCCAGTTTGCCAGCCGATATTCAAACTTACATATATCTGAGTGTCCCGTTTACCAGCCGATATTCAAACCTCCATATACCTGAGTGGCCAGTTTAGCAGCCGAAATTCAAACTTCCATATATCTGAGGGTCCCGTTTACCATCCGATATTCAAACCTCCATGTATCCTCGTGGCCAGTTTACCAGCCGATATTCAAACTTACACATATCTGAGTAGCCGCTTTACCAGCCGCAATTCAAGCCTTCATATACCCGAGTGGCCGGTTTACCAGCCGATATTCAAACCTCCATATACCCGAGTGGCCGGTTTACCAGCCGTTATTCAAACCTTCATATACCCAAGTGGCCAGTTTATCAGCCGATATTCAAGCCTTCACATACCCGAGTGGCCAGTTTACCAGCCGATATTCAAACCTCCATATACCTGAGTGGCCGGTTTACCAGCCGATATTCAAGCCTTCATATACCCGAGTGGCCGGTTTACCAGCCGATATTCAAACCTCCATATATCTGAGTGGCCGGTTTACCAGCCGATATTCAAGCCTTCATATACCCGAATGGCCGGTTTACCTGCCGCTATTCAAACCTTCATATACCCGAGTGGCCGGTTTACCAGCCGATATTCAAACCTTCATATGCCCGAGTGGCCGGTTTACCAGCCGATATTCAAACCTCCATATTCCCGAGTGGCCGGTTTACCAGCCGATATTCAAACCTTCATATATCCGAGTGGCCAGTTTACCAGCCATTATTCAGACCTACATATTCCCGAGTGGCCGGTTTACCAGCCGTTATTCATACCTTCATGTACCCGAGTGACCAGTTTACCAGCTGTTATTCAAACCTCCATATTCCCAAGTGGCCGCTTTACCAGCCGATATTCAAGCCTTCATATACCCGAGTGGCCGGTTTACCAGCCGATATTCAAACCTTCATATACCCGAGTGGCCGGTTTACCAGCCGATATTCAAACCTCCATATTCCCGAGTAGCCGGTTTACCAGCCGATATTCAAACCTCCATATTCCCGAGTGGCCGGTTTACCAGCCGATATTCAAACCTCCATATTCCCGAGTGGCCGGTTTACCAGCCGATATTCAAACCTCCATATACCCGAGTGGCCGGTTTACCAGCCGATATTCAAACCTCCATATACCCGAGTGTCCGGTTTACCAGCCGCTATTCAAGCCTTCATTTACCCGAGTGGCCGGTTTACCAGCCGCTATTCAAGCCTTCATTTACCCGAGTGGCCGGTTTAGCAGCCAATATTCAAACCTCCATATACCCGAGTGCGGGTTTACCAGCCGATATTCAAACCTTCATATACCCGAGTGTCCGGTTTACCAGCCGCTATTCAAGCCTTCATTTACCCGAGTGGCCGGTTTACCAGCCAATATTCAAACCTCCATATACCCGAGTGGCCGGTTTACCAGCCGATATTCAAACCTTCATATACCCGAGTGTCCGGTTTACCAGCCGCTATTCAAGCCTTCATTTACCCGAGTGGCCGGTTTACCAGCCAATATTCAAACCTTCAGATACCCGAGTGACCAGTTTACTATCCGCTATTCAAACCTCCATATACCCGAGTGACCAGTTTACCAGCCGATATTCAAACCTCCATATACCCGAGTGACCGGTTTACCAGCCGATATTCAAACCTCCATATACCCGAGTGGCCGGTTTACCAGCCGATATTCAAACCTCCATATTCCCGAGTGGCCGTTTACCAGTCGCTATTCAAGCCTTCATATACATGAGCAGTCGTTTTTTTGTCTCCAAGTAGTCCAGTGTGTGAGAGCCGAATGTCCAAGGAGCTCAGGGTTCAAAAGGTTAACATGTGATGAGGTAACCAGCTGATTGATCATCAACATGAAGTGGTTGTTGGATTTCAGAAGTTGGAGATATTTGTCACATTAGCCTTCCCCAAGTCTGTCCCAAGGAAATATAAGGCAACTGGTACTATATTATTGTTGAAAATATAAGAAGCAGGTCAAAGTGGACAAGAAAATAATTGGGCCCAAAACAATGCCAAACACCAGATTGCAAGGGGACGGTCGATCAGGCGATATTAATATGAATAAAATATCACAGACCTGGTACAAGCTGTAAGAGGTAGGGGTGGTGACCAGATGGGAGGTTGAGGTTTTCTGACAATATGTCCATCTTTCATATGATATGTAGAGGGGTCGATAGAAAACTTGTGATCATCACTGCAAGGCCCATGGCAGAGTGCTCATGATGCAGATCTTGTAACGGATAGACTTTTGCTTCAGGATTATATGAGGTATATTTATTATGGTCTTGGGACTGGCAAGATAGCCTTGTATACACACTTTCCTCTGAGCTGTCGTGCCTGGGTACCGATCTCAGCCCATCCATAAACTGCCCTCCTGGTGTTTTACAGACAGGGGAAGGCGCCAGTGTGTATGCCGTCCCTTGGATGGACATCACATTTGGTGTTCCATCTGCTGGTTTTAGTTCAGGATATTAAAAATCGCATGGTGTCCTTCGTGAATACTAGAAAAGCTACTGCAGGCACCCTGGCCAAATTCCAAATTCCTGAACTAACCTCCAGAGGGCACTGCATCGGCACGACACACCCTACAGGGGGCAATGCATCCCCTTCCATCCCTTCACTCACTTAAATTGGCACCACAGCCGACTCCGCATGTGAGAAAGCTGATTGCCTCAATTCTGCATGTGCTTCCAAATCCTGTGTCGCCAACCCCTCACGCTCAGTACCCATCCTTCCCTGCCATACTCAACTGCTCCTTGACTCTGTGTCTTTTGCGCATGAGAAGGTGGGGAAGGTTCTTTCAACCCTCGACTCTGACTCTGCTACTGGACTGGATGGCATCAGTTCACGTGCCCTAAAAATCTGCTTTGCTGCTCTTGCACATCCTCTCTCTGCCATTTACACCTTGTCATTTGCACAAAGTCATCCTCGATCACGTTGGAAATCCGCCAACATCACCGCACTACTTACAAAAGGTACAAAAACTGATCCCCTCAACTACAGACCGACTACATTACTTCCAATCATAAGCACGGTCATGGAATCCATCATTGCAGTTGATATGAAATCATTCCTTTTCATCAACAGCCTCATCTCAGATAATCAATTTGGATTCAGACCAGGTCAATCCACCTTCGACATTCTGCTTCTACTTACCCAACAATGGACGGAGGGCTTCAATATCAGAAATGAGATCAGGGCCGTCTCTCTGGACATATCTCGTACTTTTGATGCAGTCTGGCATTCTGCCTTGCCCTCCAAACTGTCTGCCTGTGGCATCCAAAGCTAACTCTACACATGGCTTACTGACTTCCTCTACCACGCAGCCAATGTGTGGCACTCAATGGAATCCATTCCTCTCCTCTCCCTGTCAAGTCTGATGTGCCTCGATGCAGTGTTCTGGGCCAAGTCTTATTCCTGATCTTCATCAGTGATTTCTCCAACTCTCTGGAAAATCCTTTTCATCTATTTGCTGATGGCTCCACCTCTGCCATGACATCCTTCATCCTTCAGACAGGCAGTTTCCTCTCTTCAGATCTTGAAGAAAAAAAAATCACAAGTTTGTCAAACACTTGGAATATTTGAAATATGTCTTTCAATCCTGACAAATCGTACACTTTCACTGTCTTCTCAGAAAGGACCGTATGGCAATCCACCCCCCCCTCAACCCCATCTACTTTGTTATCAATTCTCTTGAGGTGGTTCAGTCATTCAAACTCCTGGGTCTCACTTTCAGCCATGATCTTTCTTGGGCAAACCACAATTAAACGTTGGCCTCCAAAGCCAGCCAGTCATTCGGCATCCTCTGTGGTCCAAGGCACTTCCTCAGCCCACCTGAACTCCAATCCACCTAAAAGGCCATCATCCGCAGCTTGATGGAGTCCTGCTCTCTCTTCTGGGCTGGTTCCCCTGCCTCATATCTCGCTCATCTTGATGCCATGGAAACCAAGGCCTTCAAGATCATTGGAATCTCCTGCACTGAAGCTGAGTCTATGGCTTATAACTTTGCCATTGCAGACGAGTCGGTGGTCTCTCTGTCTTTGACTGCCTCATTTCTGGTCTTGCACCCTCTGTGCTTTTTCTGCCACCCCCCCCGCCACCCCCCCCGCCACCCCCACCACCAACCCAGGTTTCTGCAGGACTCACACGGTCCACCATCAATCCCCTTCTAGTGAAACTATCTAAATCCAGGATTACTGCTCACCTCCACCATTTGTTCCTCTTTTTTTCACACCTGTGGAATCAACTTCCACCAGATGCCAGACTTGGACCAGATGCCAGGGTTATCGTTGTACCGACAATAAATTTCGGAGCGAGCATTCCAGATTTTTCAAATATCATCAAAATGACAATGTGTTGAAATTACAAACAAGACGGATGTTCTCCACAATCTGTGTGAGATCCATCACACTGAGTGCTTAAAGGTACCCTGACACGCAAAAGTACTGAAATTTAATTCATATGTGTTCTATAGGGATTTTTCATCGTGATTTCAGATCTGACAATGTTTTTTCACAATTCTCATTCTGTAAAATGTAAAATTAAAAAAACAAACCTCTTCGGGAACGCCCCTAAAAATTCTCCTGAAAGGGGCGTAACCCACATGACGTCAACTCCAGGATTACAAAGGCTGCACGTAAATTACTCGGGTTGGTGGTCTACGTGATTCTATTGGCTTTCTGTGCGTTTCCACATTTGATTGGTTGACTCAATCACTTCGTTCATTTCTGCTTTAAAAAAATTGAACATTTGGTTTTGAATAATAGATGACATGGACTTTGATTTGTCTGGTAACGTCAGTGAGTGTGAGAGAAATGAAGAATTTTGGTCTGAATCAGATGGAGAATTGTCGGATAACGTAGTCGCGGGAGGTGAAGTTCAGGCAGCTGGAAATGAAATACGGCCTTAGCAGTTCGAGCCCGAAGCAGGACAAGCAGAGGAAAATGGCGATGAAATTGCTGGCGTTCATTATGATCGGGAGGACATCGAAGGAAGACTTGGCAATAACAACTGGTTTGACTAAATCCTATTCGTAATTCAATAATGTAAATTCTACTTGCAGAATACTCGATATCAGAAATATTTTAGTGAGGTGACGTGACCAACGCAGCGCAGCGCAGCGGACATGTTGCACCGTGGCGAATAAATTGCAAGCAAGGCCGGCGCATGTCATCGGCCGTATCTCTCCGCGCATAAAACGAAGCAATCTCGCTGTCCGGATACGATGAAAACTTGTGCGCAGAACACACCTTGTGACACAATTGTCTCGAGTAGTCCGATAAATCTGACGTTCTGTTGCATTTTTATTTATTTTATTCCTACTGTTGTCATGTAGCACCAGTATAAAACAATAAGCCTGGTGTTGGCTTCGTGGTGAGGGTGGTGGCTTGGGATCCTAGGGTCCTGAGTTCAAGCCTCCTTGGCCGCTGAATTAAAATACACCAGGAGGTTGACTCAGCCTGTGTCATCCTTCCGAGGTCAGCAAAATGAGCACCAGTGTACTGGTAAGGGGGACACTGCATCAGCGGCATAGCCGCGTCCCAACCAATGATGCAACCAGCAGCCACAGGCTGCGCGAGAGAGAGAGAGAGAGAGAGAGAGAGAGAGAGAGAGAGAGAGAGAGAGAGAGAGAGAGAGAGAGAGAGAGAGAGAGAGAGAGAGAGAGAGAGAGAGAGACAGAGAGAGACAGAGAGAGACAGAGACAGAGACAGACAGACAGAGAGAGAGAGAGAGAGACAGAGAGAGACAGAGAGAGAGAGACAGAGAGAGAGAGACAGAGAGAGAGAGAGAGAGAGAGAGAGAGAGAAAGAGGGAGAGAGAGAGAGAGAGAGAGAGAGAGAACTAGAGAGAGAGAGAGAGAGAGAGAGAGAGAGAGAGAGAGAGAGAAAAAAAACAATGAAGAAAAGAGAATAATAAAAGAAAGCTACAGCACGTCAGATTTATCGGCCTAGTCGGACGGACGACGGATTTATCGGACTAGTCGAGAGTTTAGACTCTCGAGATCTCGAGTCAATCCACTCTGTGCAAGTTTCTGTATGTGACGCCAACGCTGCGATTCGCTGAAGTCAACTTTTTTAGGGGCGGGGCATAGCAAGTTGTGAATAGCTCCAGAAATTATAGAAATATTGCCCTAATTATCCCATTTTTGATTAAAAAAAATACGGGTGATTTCTTCACGAGGAAGGTCAAGTTAATATATAAATAACCAGAAAGTTTTGCATGTCAAGGGACCTTTAAGTTCAACTAATAGCGTGGTCTTTCTGTTGACAATAAAAATATACTTTTATGTTATTGTTGTAAGTCGTTGATAAACATGGCAGGTAGAAAAAAATACCCTCTAAGTGTTTGTATTTTATTTTTATGTGTGAGGATTTGGAGGGGACTACTTAGGCCTGCTCAGTAATGTTGATTATCCTCTTCATCCATATGAAAGTTAAGTCCGTAGATAATGACATTTACTTTAATAGCAACACAGATGCTTGTAACGCTTCATTATGTTAACCTACAAACAATGAAGTCTGGTATCAGGAAAGGCCTACACTATACTTGCGTCCAATAATTCACCTCTTTAGATTCATCTTTGTTGTCTTCTAGTATGTTCTTGTGGAAGGAGATCCTTTCCGGCCGTTGTCTTCTACTAGCCTTTCATCCCTCTTGCCCACAGAAATGCCTTCGGCTGAACCCCAATGCTACCGTTTGGGTTGCCAAGCAGCGTATTCTGTGCACACTCACGCAGAGTCTGAAGGACGTGCTCAACTACGGACTCTTCCAACCGACCTACAATGGCCGTGATGGCAAGTTCCTTGACGAGGAAAGGCTGCTCAGGGAGTATCCACAGCCACTTCACTCTGGAGTGCCATATTTGGAGGTACATGGCAGGAAGCATGAATCCTTACACCAACCAGCAACACACTCAACACACCTTCAGAGCAGCGGAAGATAAGGAATCGGCAAAATAGGGGAAACGGCAGTGCATTGTGGGTATAAATTCAAGGATGATGTATGTAAAAGGATTGCACACAATTGTCGATACTTCTCATCAATCCTTGTAATGCCATTGATGTCCCTGGGATGGACGTCAAACGGACGTTCCGTCTGCCGGCAATGTTGGTGGGGCGTTAAAGACTCCACAATGTCCTTCGCGAAGAGTAGGCGAGCTATCGCCGGCACCCTGAACAAATTCCAAATTCCTGCCCGAACCAGCAGAGAGCATTGCATCAGCAGCACAGCCACGCCCTCAGCCAATGATGCTACCCCACAGTCTCGTGCCACACACGAATGAAGAAGACGAAGCTGCTCACACATAATGTACAAATATGTCTTTCATACAGTTTACGTGGATGGAATTTCTCACTGTGTACATGTGCGAAGTGTGTTTCACACAAAAAGTATCTATTAAGACGTCAGACAGTTTTTGTCCTGTTGTGCAAGGTGCTTTCAAATCGGACATTATTTTTTTTTTTCCACTGCTGTTCATGTCCAACAAGCATGCTCCTGGTGTTATGAAAGGGTATGCGAATGATGTCCACTGTTTATGGCTGTATATTCCTCCTTTGGTACTCAGGGTCTTTGAAATTTGAAGATATGCAACTTGAGGTGCTAACCTTTTGTGTTCCGTGCATTTCCAGTTCCGCTACAAGAAGAGAATATACAAAACGCACGTTTCTGATAAACAACTGGTGAAACTACACTCCAAGGTTGGTGGTTTGGGGGAGAAGATTGGACCCTTTTTGGACCCCTTGCACATTGGACGGTGGTACTATCATATTGTTTTTTGAGAATCCAAACAGATGCTTCCCAAGTCTTTGTTTTCTTGTTCTTTCCCATTTTTATTTTTATTTACAGGAGTTAGGCTCATGAGAGAGCAAGGTGGAACTGACAGTGGAGCAAACATCAAGGGATGAACAAACAGGATTAGATGAGAGGGAGGAGGGAGGGAAGCATTGAAACTAGAAAGTAAGGTGGTTGGGTTAGAAAAGGTTAATGGGGGTAATGAAGATCGTGAGACAGAATTGGGGATGACAAGAGATTGCTGTGCACTGCACGAACTTGCTGATATTTACCTTCTGCCCCTGCCCTTTTTAGGTCATCTCTTCGAGCATGACCTAATAATATGGGTGTAGATGTCCTTCGATCTGTCCGTCTGTCCGTTGCGAAAATGACGATTTTCAAATTCTATCTGCTCTGCCATTTCTCAAGCAATCTTGAATTTGATTGTGGCATATGAATCTATGGGACAATATCTAAATTTAGATCAGGCCGGATTTTCGATATTCGGTTTCGTTTTCGTGTCATGTGACTTCAAAGTTGGCAAAAAATGCGAAAATGACGATTTTCAAAATCTATCTCCTACATTTCTCAAGCGATCTTGAATTTGATTGTGGCATATGAATCTATGGGACAATATCTAAATTTGGTCCGGCCGGATTTTCGATATTCGCTTTCGTTTTCGCGTCACATGACTTCAATGTTTGCAAAAACTGCTCTACCTTCAGGAGGCTATTTATTTTCTCGCAGAGATGACCGTCACTCCCGCACGGGGGTAATTATATATTATTAGCACACACTCGTGAAGCAAAAAGTGGGGTTAAGCAATCGGTGGTACACCTGCGTACGTACGTTCATGTCTCCATTTTGTAATTCTCTTTTTTTCTGCAACTGCTCATTGGATTGACACTAAATTTTTCAACATACGTGCGACTGCCCTTGGAGAATGGTTTAATGATAATTATGACGTCATACATCATGTGGTGTGGCAGCTATGTTGGAAAAAAGTAAAAACTTTGGACCTCTGTTTCTCCAAAACTGCTCCATGAAAATATTCAAACTTGGCACGTGGCAAGTACTCCTCATGGGGAATGTGTGATCTTTTTTTTTAATGTTGTCATTAGTGCCTTTTTGATTACATCATGATTCCATAAGTCGAATGCTACATCTGATCAGTATGAAAATTTCTGAGTGTCATCTAGGGATATATTGGTCAACAGAAAAAAAAATTGAAACCATCATTGGTCACGTGGTTCAGCAGCTATTTAATTAAAAAAAACTAAAAAAAACTTCTAAAATCTCTGAAATGGCTGAACAGATTGAGGCGAAATTTTACAGGTATGACCGCCTCACACAAATGAGGAACAAAAGATTCACACAAATGACATCATAGGTCACATGGTTTGCCAGCCATATTGGATTTACCCTAAAACCTATAAAATAAATATTCTCCAGAATGGCTGGACAGATGAAGGGAAGACTTCACAAACATGCTCCCCAAGCCTTAGAGATAGCAAGATGTTCACAAATAAGTCAGAGGTCACATGGTTTGGCAGCCATATTGGATTGAAGAAAAATATGAAATGATGTTTTATCTGGAACCTCTTAATCAATCGACGTGAAACACCACAATTATCATCTAGGAGTGATGTGGAACATATATTTTAAATTTCAACTTGATCGGATGCATGGTCTGGCAGCCAGAATTATTTAATTTTTGATCTGGATTCTTTTTGATTTTTTTTGATTTCTTTTTTTTTCTACTTTCTATGAAAAATTTCATTGCACCTATAATAAAATATTAATCTCCAGTTACAATGACTTCTTTGTAGCTCCTGCCTGGAGATCACTTGTGCATTTCCACAATATTTTTTTCAGGGTTTTACGGCACAGGGTATCGAAGTATCGAAGGCACACGATATGTCGAGGGCTCTGATTTCATGTCTGGCATTGAGTACCTCCATCCATTGTTGGGAGAGCAGAAACAGTAAGTCGAGGATAGATTGACCTGATCTGAATCCAAATTGATGATGGGAAATCAAGCCATTGGAGAAGAGGAAGGATTTAATGTCTGAAGCTGTGATGGATTCCATATCCTTGCTGATGATTGGGAGAAGGCTGATTGGTCTGTTGCTGCAGGGATTTGTTTTTGCACCTTTATTATGCAGGGCGGTAATGTTTGTTGATTTCCAAGTAGATGGCAGATGACCTTGAGCAAACGAGAGGGTGAATAGAACAGAGAGGGGGTGGGCAAGAGCAGAGGAGCAGGTTTTTCGGACTTTTTTGATGTGGGTTTTTAATTTTTGAATCTTAGATTTTTTTAGATTTTTTTGGAATAAGGCTCATTTGGCTGTGCCTGGATTGGTATGAGGGTAGAGGAGTAGCAGCTGAAATGTGAATCCCATCCAGGTTCCTCCTGATGACTTCATCTTTGCTTTTTGCTTGTTTGGGTTCCTTCTTATGACTCCAATGCAGGACTGTACCGATTTGGTCTTCCATCTGATTTGAATCAAATTTATTTTAATCCCATTCTGAGTTCAATTGAATAATAATTTTTAAAAAACGTCATGGGTCAGGGTCAGGTGTCCAATCAAAGCGGCGTTGCACAAAGCGGGACGTCTTGCTACCCGGTCATCACTGCCAGCAGTTATAAAGTGGCAGTTCGAGTAATGTCTCATGAATTACGTAACACACCAGTACACAAACACCGCACAAAAAGTCCTGGCAAGGGTCTGCTGTCTCTGATTGCTCTTTTTCTTGTTTTCATTGCATTTTTCACCAAGAAGCGCTGTGTGGTAAAAATCCTGAAAATAAAAAAATGTTATGGCTGTGGTCATTAAAAGCTTGAATTTTATTCGAGCAGGAGTTCTCAACCACACGCAATTTAACTTCTTTCTGGAGGAAAGAGAGATTCAACGTGGACTGCCACACCACACTGAAATTCGGTGGCTAAATCGAGGAGCTGCGCTGAATCACTCCACCAACTGTTCATGGACCAGAAAGGGAAGGATGTTCCTGAATTGCAAGAGAATAAATGGTTTCGAAGCCTTGCTTTTCTGGTGCATATTACGGAACACTTGAACTGGTTCAACACAAAAATTCAGGGGAACAATGGAGTGGTGATGCACTACTTTGACAGCATTCCCTGCCTTTGAGATTAAGCTTAAAGCTGTGGGAGAAGCAACTTTCCGAAAGTAATTTGACACATTTTCCCATCTTGAAACCTTTAGTCGACACTGCTGAGCCTCAGTACGATAATGACACAGAAAGGTATGAAGACAAAATTGCTGAACTACGAAAGGAATTTCAAGAACGTTTCTCTGACTTTAGAAAGCTGGAAAGAGAGTTTGCAATTCTTCACACCGTTTTCTGTCGTCCCAGCGGAACGAGAAATGGAAATCGTCGAGCTGCAGTGTGACGCACTGTTGAAAGATGACTTTTCCGATGTCGGTATTCGCACGTATTATCAATATCCGAGAGAAAATTATCCCAAACTGAAATCTTTTGCATCGAGAATTATTTCTGTGTTTGGAACAACGCACGTCTGTGAACAGGTCTTCTCTGTAATGAACATCACCAAGTCTAAACTATGCTCTCAACTTACTGACACACACCTGAACACAATACTCAAGATCTATCATGGCATAATAAAACACTCTCTAGACATGGCCCAGTCACTTGCTCCACATTTTCATGCAGTGACCGAAACTAAGTAGTGCCAAGTATCAGGAAGCAGCAGCAACTAAAGTAAGTACCAGTGTATTTTTTATACAGACATAATTGCTATTATAGTCCTGTTCTGTTCTTGCATATCACAGGTTGGCTGCCAGGTCACTATCATTTCTTGCAAGCACAGTTGTGCTGCTGATGCTGTACCCCTCTACC
The DNA here is from genome assembly GCF_056783735.1 of Eptatretus burgeri. NCBI lineage: Eukaryota > Metazoa > Chordata > Myxini > Myxiniformes > Myxinidae > Eptatretus > Eptatretus burgeri. Next base: position 13,115,864 of record NC_140965.1, on the reverse strand, counting down.
AGTACACTGGGACTCATTTCACCAACCTTGGAAGGATGACAGGCTGAGTCAACCCCCTGGTGTATTAATTCAGCGGCCGACGGGGCTTGAACTCAGGACCCTAGGATCCCAAGCCAGCCACCCGAACCACGAAGCAAACACCAGGCTAGTGGTGGTGGTGGTAGTCGTAGTAGTAATAGTAGTAGTAGTAGTAGTAGTCATAGTAGTCATAGTGGTAGTAGTAGTAGTGGTGGTAAGTTTTATGATCTGCCTGTTTTAATAATTTATGGTGTGTATGGCCCCCACAAAGTGTAACGACATCTGATCAGGCCTGTCATGTAAAATGAGTTTGACACCCCTGCTTTAGACATTTATACCTCTGAGAGCCTTTTTAGATTCTTAAGACACTTTTCAGACCGTTCGACCTTTAATGTGCAAATTCCACCCACCCTCAGGGTGCATATGAGGGGGGTTGGGGGTGGGGTGAAGCCTCGGTCAGCCCATATGAATATATCTGTTTTAAATGTGACTTGACCTGTGAGTATATCTATTAATTCTGTCTTTTTTACACACTATTCTATTGCAACGTATTTTATTAGATCTTTCGATCCTTTTTAGACCCAGTAGACCCAATACACCCTTAAGACCCTTTTTAAACCCCAGAAACCCTTTAGAGCCCTTACACTCCTGAAGACCCTTTGGACCCCTTTGACATTTACACCCCTTAGACCCCTTTAAACCCCTTTCAATTGAGCTTAAATGCACAAACTCCACCCACTTTCACGGTGGAGGGGAGTGGGGACGGGGGTGAAGCCTCGATTGACCCATGTGAGTATGTATATTAATTACGTACTTTTTTAACATGACTTGGACCATCACTACGTCTATTAATTATGTATTACTGGACCATGCTTACGTCTATTAATTCCATTACATACTAATGGAATGCAACTTTCAGACCTTTATGACACCACCGAACCTTAAAGGGCAGAGGAGCTCTTTGTGAGCCAACGGCTCGCCATTTCTCTTGCCCAACTGTTCCGTATCTGCGGACATCCTCCTGCAGTTGGGTTACTTTTTTTTAACGAGGTTGGTGGCAGGATTTGCACTCCGGCCACTGTAAAACACTTCATTGCACAAAACAAAATAATGTTAAATCTGAAAACCCACTCCATGGGAGTACCGTCTTTGCTGCTACCCTCTGCAGGGGAGCGCACCGGATGACGGGATTTGGGCAAAGCCTTCGGGACCCCCATTCCTTGATGACACGAGGAAAACCACGGGGTAAACCTCCAGGGTCAGATTGCGGTGGTGGGTGGTGGAGTGGTGCTGAGGTGTCATCCACCAGACGGAGGTCTCCTTGAGTCAACCTGAGGTGGTCCCTTTGGGTGGGTGCCTGGAATGTCCTATCTCTAAAAGAGAATGATCACCTGTCTCTGTTATCATATGAGCTCAAGTGTTTGGACATCGGTATTGCAGCACTCTCTGAGATTCGGAGACGGGATCGTGGAAAGATAATGGTGGGTGGTTACACCTACTATTGGTCTGGTCGCTCTGATGGTTACCATGCCCAAGGAGTTGCCATAGCTGTTTTCAATAAGCTGACTCCAATGGTAATTGAGGTAACACCGGTCAACGGGTGTATTATGAGACGAAGGATTCATCACTCCTTGGGTGTCATTTCCCTAGGCTCTGTATATGCTCTGATTGAGGCGAGTGATCTCACTGTGAAGGACACATTCTATGCCATGCTCGAGTCTGTGGTTGATCAGTGCCCCAGGCAAAATACTCTTCAGGTCTTGGGGGATTTCAATGCATCGACTGGAACTGATAGGGATGTTATGAGACGTGTGTTGGTCCCCATGGGTCTGGAACTGTGAACCAGAATAGCACTAAGTTCCTTGACATTGCAAGAAGTCATGGACTTAAGGTGGCTGATTCATGGTTTCAGCACCCACAGGCTCATCGCTGGACTTGGTATTCCAACACTGGTGGAGTGGCAAAGGAGATTGACCATGTGCTTGTTGATAGTCACTGGAGGATGATCCACAACTGTCGAGTCTACAACAGTTCCTCAATACCTACAACAGGCTAGTTGTAACAACTCTAAAGTTGCAGCTTAAATATGGGAGAATGGTACCATCCCGGTTAGGCTGGATATTGGCAAGCTCAAGGATGAGAGGGTAGCTGAAGAGTTTGCGAATGGGCTGAGTTGGGATTTGGGGGGCTGGCTACTTTGGGGAATCCTGAAGAGTTGTGGAGTGCCTTCAAGACCACCGTCCTTGATGTTGTCAGTGGATGTCTTGGAACTCACCGAAGGGTGAAGAAGAATTTTGTGTGTCAAGGGACACGAGATACCATTGACCAGAGTCGCAGGGCCAGGCTGAATGGCAGAGCTGAGCTGTTCAGGGAGCTGGGGCATAAAACTGCACCTGTGCTAAGGGTGGACGAGGAGGCCGATGTGCGTGGAATCTGTGACGGGGTGGAGCATCACCTGTGGTCAAGTGATTGTCGTCCTACTTACAGGGGAATTCATGCATTGTGTTCCTCGAAGCCCATCCCTCGGTGTACTGCAGTAAGAGTGGAGGGTGGTGGGCTCTTCTCAGAAGAGTCCAAAGTGAAGGCCCGCTGGGCCGGTTACTTTGAGTGGGTGTACCAGGCTGATCTACCAGCTGTTGAGTTGAATGTCAGGGGTGTTACTATCCCTATTGCTGACCCTCCAATCAACTGTGGTCCTTCGTTTATGGAAACACAGGCTGCGGTGAACCGGTTGAAATGGGGTAAAGCTCCTGTGATCTGTGGCATCCATGCTGAACTTCTTAAGGCTGGTGGAAATGCTGTACTCATGTCATTGCATGCATTTCTGTGCTTTGCCTGGAACAGTCATCATCCCAACTGACTGGAAGAGGGGCCTTGTTGTCCCTCTCTGGAAATGGAAAGGTGATTGCCAAGACTGCAACACCCACCGAGGGGTGACGCTGCTCTCAGTGCCAGGCAAGGTCTTTGCTTGGATAATTCTTGATAGGGTTCGCCACCATCTGCTTGAGCACCAGCATCTGGAGCAGTCAGGCTTTACACCAAAGAAGTCAAAGATTGACCTATCCTTGAACTTCGGGGTCCTCACCGAAAGCAGATGCGAGTTTCAGCACGAGCTGTTTGCAGCCTATGTTGATCTCTGCAAAGTGTTCAATTCAGAGAACCGGGATGCCCCTGGAGGATTCTTGGTCTTCATGGGGTGCCACCAAAACTGATCGATCTGATGTCTGAACTCTACTCTTATACTGAGTGCTGTGAGATGTGGTGACATCTCCGACTTATTTCTAGTTGTTGATGGAGTTCATCAGGGGTGTGTACTGGTCCCCACACTTTTCAGTGCTTGTATGTTCTGGATTCTGGGGAGGATGTCAGAGAGATCAAGCTGCGGTGCATCGTTTGGGAATGTCAAGATCTCTGACCTTGTTTTCGCAGATGATTCAGTCATCTTTGCAGAGACTCTGGATATCCCTTTGGGGGCCCTCGAGGTGCTAAATGAGGAGTCGGAGCCGCTGGTATTATGGGTTTCCTGGGTCAAAACTAAGATCCAGGCATTCATGAACATCTTGGATGCTGCTATCTTGTCTGTACCTGTTTGTGGTGTGGATATTGAGGTCACAGAGAGATTCACTTTCCTTGGCAGTGATATTCACGTCTCTGTTGTCTGTGAGCCAGATGTCAATAGATATCTGGTCTGAGTCAGGCCTGGGGAGTTATAAATTCACTGGATCATGGTGTGTCGTGCTGCTGGAACCTGTGCAGGAGGACAAAAGTTTGAGTCTTCAGGTCATTGGTGCTTCTAGTCTTACTCTACGGATGTGAGACTTGGACTATGACGAGGGATCTGAGATCGAGAGTTAATTCCTTTGGTACCAGGTCTCTTCGGAGAATCCTTGGCTATCACTGGTCGGACTTTGTGTCCAACGAGCGGTTACTGAGAGAGACTCAAATGAGATTTGTTACCTGCATAGTCCTTGAGTGTCAGCTGTGACTGTATGGACATGTGGCTCATTTTCTTGACACTGATCCTGCTCACCAGATTCTTTCAGCGAGGGAGACTCGTGAGTGGAGAAGGCCAATGGGCCGACCACGTGCCTTGTGTTTGCACCAAGTTGATCAGCATCTCAAGGAGATGGGGATTGCCAGATGGAGTCCCCCGGCGTACCGGCGGAAAGTGGATGCAGCGATACGCTGCTCCGGCGCATCCTCCCATACCTGACCTGACCTGACTGACCTGATCCTTAAAACCGCTTACACCCATCAGACTGTTCAAAGACCCCTTAGACACTTTAAACACCCTTTCGATGCCTTTGACCTTTTAAAGACCCCTTAGACTTTTATACCCATTTAATACCCTTTTGACATTTGCACTATTTGGACCCCTGAGACCCTTGACACCATTTAGATCCCTTAGAGACATTTTAATGACCCTTTCAACCTTTACACCCATTAGGCCCCCTTCATATCCATTTAGACCCTTGAGACCTTTACACTATTTAGATACCTTAGACTCTTAAAAACCTCATACCGGGCGTAGTGGCGTGCGCCTGTAATCCGGCTACTCGGAGGCTTGGGTTGGAGGATCGCTTGAGGACGGGGGCTCTGCACTGGGCAGGGTGTAGAGCAGCCCGGAATCATGGCGAAACCCAAATCCTGATCCCTGTGTCATAAGAGGCGACCAGGGTTGCGTCAGGAAGGGCATCCGGCGTAAAACCTGTGCCAAATCAGTATGCGGATCATAACGGATGATCCGCTGTGGCGACCCCGAACGGGAGCAGCCGAAAGACGAACAACAACAACAGACTCTTAAAAACCTCGGAAGACCCTTTATACCCTTTCGATCCTTTCGACCCTGTTGAGATCCTTTTGATCCCTTCACATCCATATTAGACCCTTTTGAGACCTATAAACCTTCGTCGATCCTTTACACACTTTTCAGACCTATAGAGTTTTTAAGACCCCTTAGACAATTTAATAACCTTTCGACACTTTAATACCTTTGGGATATTTCAGACCCCTTTAAGGTAAAACCCTTAAGAGCCTCAAGGCATATTAGATCAATTACACCTTCGCTCCATTTTGATCCTTTTCACCCTGAGATCCTTTTTTTTTTAAGAACTTTTAAGACCTTTTAAGTCCCTTAAGACACTTTAGACTACTAAAAAACAGTGAAAAAAAATCCCCTGGAAATCATTTTTGATGACGTTTTCGTGCACCATTCGCGTCGCATCATCGTTGCGATGCCGAATCGAAACTGATATCCCAAACTGAAACTGATGTTGGAAAGTGAAACTGGACCTACTGATCTGCAGATCATGGAATGGGAAGCCACAATGAAATGCTGTGAGAAATAGAGAAATGGAAATTGCCAAAAAGCAAATCTATGGGGAGTATAGAGAGAGGAGTCTGTTTGGGGCTGAAGAAGTGATGTGGAGAAGGATAAATGGGTGGAGGTGGTCAGTTGGCATGGAAAGAACTCCTTCGTGATGATCTTCGGTCAGGCAGTTGGCTCAAAAAGTGTCTAAATCCATTTCCCAGTCGAGCTTCCATAAGTTCACCCTCGCTCCCAGGCAGTACTGCGGAGGTACAACAAGCATGGATTGGAAATCTTAGCTGGTGGAATGGAACGAGGTTGCCAAGGTTCCCGGCTCCACCCACCACAGTATCTGCTCACTGAATATTTACACTGAATTCCCATTTCCACCATTACACACTCCAATAAATTGCTCATTTGAGGTGAGACATATTCGAACCCATCAGAGATGGGGTCACCTGCTCGTGCATGATAATTTTATCTTTGATTTGTTTTTATTCGTTATCCTCATAAATAGTGAAGACTTTGCCAACAATACTCTCCCGTTTTGCTCGGCCAAGAGGTGAAAGGTCAAGTCTCCAAAAAACTGAATGTAATTCCAAATCAGGCTTTTCAAGTGGATTGGTGCAAAAAGTGATGAAATTTGAAAAATTATGATTCATTTTGATAATAATCACTCGATGATACGTTGGTCAAGTGCAAATAATTTGTCTTACAATCTCTTTATGCATGCTGCTTTCTCATGTCAAAAAGACTTTCACCATTAAATGTAAGCAGTTAAAAGGCTTTTCCTTCAATGCTGACATTTAATCTAGCATCAGCAGTAATTGCATCTTATCTGAGCATGTAGTCCTGAGATAATTTCATTTACACGTGATCCATTGTTCTGGCATCACGGCATGAAATAATCCCACATTATTTTATCCTTTACTTTTGCTGTGCTCTGTATTATTGTTGGAGCTTGGAATTACCAACGCCACCGAAGGTGGATGGAGGTTATGTTTTCACCCCTGTCTGTCTGTTTGTCTGTTTGTTTGTTACTTTGCAATTTAAAAATTTTTTTATTTGACAAGTATGTTGATTGCTTTGGTACCAGGTCTCTTCTTGAATCCTTGAAATTCAAGAATCCTTGAAAGAGAATCCTTGGCTATCGCTGGTCAAACTTTGTGTCCAACGAGCGGTTACTGAGAGAGACTCAAATGAGATTTGTTACTTGCATAGTCAAGTATGTTGATTGCTTCCGTTTGTCTGTCCGCTCACCTTCAATCAGCTGCTTGTCAAAATTTTAAACCGATCTTCACGAAACTTCACCAAATGACGGAATCCTATTTATTTTGACGTCAAAAGGTCATCCATCAGAGGCCAAAGGTTAACTTTTTCAAATTTCTAAAATCCTCAATTTTCATCTGATTGACTTCAAATTTGAAGAGGATTTTCATCTCAGGTCACTGAGTTTGACCACAAACTATGTCTGAGGCCAACATAGACCAAAAGGTCAACATAGGCCAAATTTCTAAAATTGTCAATTTTCATATGATTGGCTTGAAATTTGAAGAGGATTTGCATATCAGGTCACTAAATCCATCCAACAACTATGTTTGAGGCTAACATAGACCAAAAGGCAAATTTGGGCCAAATTTTTTTTTTAATCCTCAGTTTTCATGTGATTAACTTCAAATTTGAATAGGATTTGCATATCAGGTCAATGAATTCAATCACCTATTATTTTTGAGGTCAACATAGACCAAAAGGTCAACATTGGCCAAATTTCTAAAATATCAGATCACTGAATTCAACCACTTATTGTTGAGGTCAATATAGGCCAAAAGGTCAACATGGGCCAAGTTTCGAAAATTGTCAATTTCCATCTGATTGACTTTAAACCTGGCCTCCAAATAAAAGCCAGTCGCCGACTGGGAATCCTCCATCGTGCAAAGTCCTTTCTCGGTCCACCTGAGCTCCTGACCACTTACAAAGCTTTCGTCCGCAGCCTGATGGAGTACTGCTCTCGCCTCTGCGCTGGTGCTCCTGCCTCCCACCTTTCTCGGCTTCACGCTGTGGAAACGAAGGCATTTCGGATCATTGGTATCTCCCGCAATGAGGCTGTCTTTGGGCCTCTCACACTCTCTCACCGCAGGCAGGTCGGTGATCTTTCTGTCTTCTACCGTCTCCTCTCTAGTCTCGCCCCCCTCGCTCTGTCTGCGATTTGTCCCCACCATATTTCCACAGGGCGCTCAAGGTCTGCCAACAACCCCCTTCTGGTAAAACTACCAAAATCACGAATCACTGCTCACCTTCACTCTTTCATTCCTCTTTTTCCCCCGCCTTTGGAATAAACTCCTTCACTCTGTTCAATCCCATTCTTCCCTCCAGGCCTTCAAAACAGCTGTTCACCACCACCTATCATCCCCCTTCCAAATCCTCGATCTTTCCTACTCCCGTTAAACCACCCCAAACCCACCTCCTTCAAATTCCCTGCTTTCCTTCCTGAAAGTCCCTGTAATGTCCATCTTGTATTCCCCATGTTCCCTGCCCCATCCCTCTCCCTTCCACAGATCTAAAGTCTCTGTTCCCTACCGTTTTGTGCTTCCCACTCCCGCTCCTCTTGTCTCATGCCCCCCCCCCCTTGCTGTGCGTTGTGTTTTCGCTCTCATACGAGCCTCGACAAGATATACAAAAAAACAATAAAAATTGAAGAGGATTTGCAGATCAGGTCAATGAATTCAACCAGCAGCTATTTTTGAGGTCAACATCGGCCAAAATTTCTGAAATTGCCAATTTTCATCCAATTGACATGAAATTTGAACAGGATTTTCATGTCAGTTAACGGAACACAACGACCAATTATTTTTGAGGTCAGTGTATGCCAAAAGGTCAACAACTTCGGTGCAATTTCTAAAATCCTAAATTTTCATCTGAATGGGCCAGAACCAAAATTCTTGAGCACCTCGCATCCCCACTAATGTTCTTATCTCAGGTAATTAGGGTCATTAAGCATGAGTATTACAGTAACAACTGAATAAAATTGACAGGCAACAGTATCCCACAGTCGGCGCATCACATCACCATCTGACCTACGTGGGGAGATAGAGACACAGATGCACATCTATCCTCCTTCGTAATGAGCACTGAGGAACATGGTCGTGGAGAGTGAAGATGTTGGGGGTGGGTGGAAGGAGGTAGGTGGAGTAGGTGCATGCCAAAAATATTGGAAATAATAGGCATGTAAATACTACGGCATCATTTGATGCCCATAGTTGTTCACCAAGGTCATGGAGAGCTTAGAGGTGTTGAACTGTGACTACAGTCCATCATGATAAGATGGGTACTGACCAAGATGACAGTGGGTGGTGATGGAGGGGAGAGGAAGATGGAGGAGTATTTGTGCGGTAAAATATTTGAAATTTAGGTGCGCAATACGATGACATCAAATGATACCTGTAGCAGCTTGCAATGCCGGCCATTATATGAAGCTCTGCTATGAAAGGGTTAATAAGAAAGTTAAAAATTTCGATAAATGTAGCTTCACTCAGTGGCATGTTTAGGAGATGCAGTCAGTGCAAATGGCCTGTTTCACTCATTGTGATTGGGTACCGATATAAAGAGGGGCAAGTACTTACTAATATAAAGTTGATGAATGGGTAATAGTATGCCAGTTGTTGGCTTAATGGTTAGAGTTGACAAATTGGTAATAGTATGCCTGTTGTTGGCTTAATGGTTAGAGTTGACAAATGGGTAATAGTATGCCTGGTGTTGGCTTAATGGTTGGAGTTGACAAATGGGTAATAGTATGCCTGGTGTTGGCTTAATGGTTGGAGTTGACAAATGGGTAATAGTATGCCTGGTGTTGGCTTAATGGTTGGAGTTGACAAATGGGTAATAGTATGCCTGGTGTTGGCTTAATGGTTAGAGTTGACAAATGGGTAATAGTATGCCTGGTGTTGGCTTAATGGCTAGAGTTGACAAATGGGTAATAGTATGCCTGGTGTTGGCTTAATGGTTAGAGTTGACAAATGCATAATAGTATGCCTGGTGTTGGCTTAATGGTTGGAGTTGACAAATGCGTAATAGTATGCCTGGTGTTGGCTTTTTGGTTAGAGTTGACAAATGGGTAATAGTTTGCCTGGTGTTGGCTTAATGGTTAGAGTTGACAAATGGGTAATAGTATGCCTGGTGTTGGCTTAATGGTTAGAGTTGACAAATGGGTAATAGTATGCCTGGTGTTGGCTTAATGGTTGGAGTTGACAAATGGGTAATAGTATGCCTGGTGTTGGCTTAATGGTTGGAGTTGACAAATGGGTAATAGTATGCCTGGTGTTGGCTTAATGGTTGGAGTTGACAAATGGGTAATAGTATGCCTGGTGTTGGCTTAATGGTTGGAGTTGACAAATGGGTAATAGTATGCCTGGTGTTGGCTTAATGGTTGGAGTTGACAAATGGGTAATAGTATGCCTGGTGTTGGCTTAATGGTTGGAGTTGACAAATGGGTAATAGTATGCCTGGTGTTGGCTTAATGGTTGGAGTTGACAAATGGGTAATAGTATGCCTGGTGTTGGCTTAATGGTTGGAGTTGACAAATGGGTAATAGTATGCCTGGTGTTGGCTTAATGGTTGGAGTTGACAAATGGGTAATAGTATGCCTGGTGTTAGCTTAATGGTTGGAGTTGACAAATGGGTAATAGTATGCCTGGTGTTGGCTTAATGGTTGGAGTTGACAAATGGGTAATAGTATGCCTGGTGTTGGCTTAATGGTTAGAGTTGACAAATGGGTAATAGTATGCCTGGTGTTGGCTTAATGGTTAGAGTTGACAAATGGGTAATAGTATGCCTGGTGTTGGTTTAATGGCGAGGGTGGTGGGCTTGTGATCCTTGGATCCTGAGTTCAAATCCCACTTGGCTGTTGAATTAATATCAGGTGGGGTTGACTCTCCCGGTCACCCTTCTTAGGTCGGCAAATTGAGTGCCAGCATGCTGGTATCCTGTGTTGGAGTGGTGACGTGTCCAGCATTGTGCCCTATAGCCAAGGAGACTGCTTTGGCAGCACCAACGCTCTGCACAGAGTATGGTCCCCATGGATGGATGGATGGATGGACGGATGGACTTGAAATTTGTACAGGATTTGCATATCAGGTCAAGGAATTATACCAGAAATTTTTTTTTGGTGAAAAGGTCACCATAGGCCTAATTTCTGACATTGATAGGGCTAAAAACTATATATATATATATATATATATATATATATATATATATATATATATATATATATATATATATATATATATATACATATATGAATCATGATATCTCAAAAAGTTGTGGACGAGTTATGACATAACATGGTGGATGAGTTGGGTCAGTGACAATAACAATCTGATTAGATTTTGGTGAAGATCAGGATCCAGATCCGGCCTATCAGTAAACTGTTCAGCCTGGTGGAGGTATTTGCTCTACCGAGTGTCGTTCTACTTTATTCTGTTTTGCCAAGTGTCGCTCTTTGAGTAATTTTTCATTTTTTTGGTTTTTTTGTTTGTGAACAAAATATCTCAACGTTGTGCATGGATTTTGACGAAATTTCAGGGAGAGATTGGGTATGCGACAGCGACGAAATGATTAAATTTTGGTGATGATCTGTATTTGGATCCAGATGCGAGAATTTTTTAAAAGTGATTTTTCACCATCAAGTGAAACGGCTAAAAATATATTTAACACGATATCTCAAAAAGTTGTGGACGGATTCTGACGACACTTGGTGGATGAGTCGGTGAGGTGTCAAGAACAAGTTGATTCGATTTTCGTGCAGGTCCGAATGCAGATCTGGCCTATCAGTGGGATACAAAACGTAAACTCATCAGCCAAGTCGAGGTATGCGCTCTACCGAGTGCCCTTCTTGTGTATAATTTTTTGCATTTCACATTTGGTTCTTTGTGTGATGCTGTTTGTGCAAGGTCTCCAGCTGGAATAGGACCTGAATATTTTTTTTTTTAAAGAGATATAAGTTTCGTATGTACATCTCATGTGCGACAATAATTTTGGAGATCATCGTCCATTTGAGATTGCTAAGGTATTACCATGCACTGGATTTGATGACATAACAAACACACGGTTAATGCACAGTTCCTTTCAAGAGTGCTCGTCGTACTGTGTGGATAGTTCCCTTTTCGGTTTAAATCCTTTTTTAAAAAATTTTTAATTTTGGGGAAACAGAATAGCTTTCCTCACCAGCTGATGCTAACATGTTCTCAGATATCCCCTTCCCCACCCATGATCTTTTTTACCCCATAAACTCTTTTTTTTTTCCTACCACTATTAATCCTACCTAACCCAATCCTCTTACTCTAGCCCCATTAACCCTACCCAACCCACTTATTTGCAGGTTTCCTCCACTCCTCCCCTCTCTCTCTTCCTCTTCATTCATTCCTTTGCTTGTTATGACAATCTGTTGCCCCACTGTCAGTACGTTGCCTTTTTACCCTCTGTTGCCTCACTCTTCCATGAGCCTACATTTTGTATTGATACAGGGTGTTCCAGATGTCGTGTGGTCCCTAGGGTGATTCAGATGTCTTGTGACCCCTAACATTTAAAAAAAATTCCTTTTCTCATTAATTTAAACAAGTGGACCTGGCAAGGTTGTGTAGCATTTCTCACAGAACATGGCATCAAATCATCCTGTGCAAAGAAAATTCTGGTTATTATACAAACTTACTGGACCTTTAAGAAGGACATTGTTAATATTTACAACTAGCATGGTTACCTGGCATTGCCCAGGTGGGGGAGGGGGCGAAGCAGGAGAACAGAAGTGGGAGAAGCAGGAGAGCTTAAATGGCAAGTGACCCGTATTTTGCGGGTTTGACCCGTTTTGTTTCTTTAAACCCGTGGACCCGTTATTGTATTGTTAAAACCCACATTGGATGGAAAGTACGAGCAATTTCAAAAACACATTGTTTAGCATCCGACCAATTACTTTAACCCTAATGGGTACGCATCATCACTTCCTCTCGTCTACCATTTGTCATCACCCTGACTCAATCGGTAGGCCGATTCGCTTTCCAATTCGCCCTTCGACTTCTTACTGTGGTAGTTATCGGTACTTTCAAGTATTTTGAATAGTAGGATTTGATTCGGATCGTTTTAATTCGTATACAGCATGTCCACAAATTACCGTTCCAAATTCAAACCGGAATAAAAAAAATGAATGAAATGGGATACCATGGTGTGGTTTGATGCTTGTGAATGAATGAACTGTTCTCAGTTTTATTGTCATCATTTATCAAGTTCATCATCATATTGCATTCATCACCATTTATTATCACTTGGTCTTTATAAACCAGGCAACACTGCTCTTTATTGTGGGGACGCTATTTGCAGTAGATGTGAAGTCACGCGTCATAGGCGACAACTGGAAACGAAAAAAGTAAATAAAATTTTGAGAAATGGTATGTATGTATGTATGTATGTATGTATGTTGTCTTACTTGAAACCTCCTTATCATTACTGATGAGTCAACATATCGAATAGCGTTTTTACCACGTTTGGTTAACCCTTTGCATGCTCCATTGTTTACGGCCGCATGGTTCCCTGTTGCTTAATTATTTTTTTTTCATAGGGCTGTGAATTTCAAGTGGTATTTGCAAAAAAAACACAACTTGGGTGTCAAGTTAGACAGACAACCAAAATTAAAACCAAAAAATTTGTTTAAAAATATATTTTTTAATTGCGTCGTAAATCTGCGACCGCAGCACACAAATAGTTAAAAAAAACAACCCGCTTTCCATTCCTACCAACCCGATTTTTTGTCTCCTTCAACTTGCTATGTATGGGAGAGCCACTCGGACGCCACAGACAAAATTGGTGACACATGCATTGTCCCCACCGTCGCAGGCTGACCAGGTGTCCTGTGTGTTATGAGATCGTCTCATTGAACACTTTCCCGGGATGCCATTTGTCCCATGCCATAACTCAAATCACCCATGCACATGTGCGAGTAGCTCGGCAGAGATTGTGCAACAGTTATAGCGACAGTTGTTTCTTCCACTCAATCATGGGGGACAACACTGCACGGCACGACATGACACAACAGCACCGACATGGCACGTTATCCTCTCTCAATTGTGGTGGATGACCTTACTGTACAATACAATTTTATATTATTATTTAATTTGCCAAGGATGGATCGACTGTAGGCACATTTGTGGAAAAGCGAAAAATATTCGCCCGTTGAGTTAAATCGTACCGCGATGTAACCCGTAATTACAATACGAATATGGCGGTCGACTTCCGAGTGTGGTGTCACGGCAAAGTGTGAAGAAGAAAAGAAGAATATTTCGAATTATAATCGCAAAATTACTGGCTTTATAAATCGGAAAAAAGACACAAGGGAGAGATTGGCGTCAATGTGGTCTGAGCGTTTGGGTTCCCCTTCAAGCGATATCAGAGGATGTGAAAAATGATATCAAATCTCCAGTCACAGTCAAATTATTATTTGTGTAAAAACTGTTGGGCAGATGGAAGCCGTGAGGGAGGCATAAGCCTGGTGTTGGCTCAGTGGTTAGGGTGGCGGCTTGGGATCCCAGGGTCCTGAGCGCAAGCCCCGTCGGCCGCTGAATTAATTCACCAGGGGGTTGACTCAGCCTGTCATCCTTCCGAGGTCGGCGAAATGAGTACCAGTTCCAGTGTGTGTCCTGATAGAGGGGCACTGCATCAGCGACACAGTCGCGCTTCAAGAAATGATAGCTACCCTGGCAGCTACGCTGCGATATGACCACCACCACCACCAGGGAGGCAGAAAGTGTGGGTATTGTAAAGTTCCATTTCTCGAAGCAAATTGATCCTTTATAGAGTTATACAACGCTATTTTTAAACCACTAGTGGACCCGTTGGTCTGATGGACCAAATTTTCATTGGTCTTCACGGCCTTGTTGCATACCAACCTGTTGTACTGCTTGAGCATTAGCTTGCCTTTCACCAAGCCCAGATGTGCTTTCGGCCAGCATGGGGACATATATATGTTCGTTGTTATTATTGCCATATGATAGTACTATTCTCATTATTGTTGTAAATATTATTACTGTTAATTAATATATGCTATGTTACAATGTTGTTTTTGTTATATATTTTATAATTAGAATGCCACGCCATGGTAGAAGGACGTATTAATATTCTTCAAATACTTTAACATGGCGTGTGTTTAAAACATGGGAATTCTAACGGATTTTTTGGAGTATAGTCGAGTTTTAAAGTGTCAACCGGATCTCCAGAGTCTTCGGGGTTTTTGGATCCTCTGGGTCTTTTGGGTCTTTTGGGTCCTTGGTCACCTTTTGGGACTTTTGGGTCCTCGGTGACTTTTTGGGACTTTTGTGTCCTCGGGGATTTTGGGTCTTTCGGGGTCTTAAGGGTCTTGATGGTCCTAAAGGGTCTTCAAAATTTGAAGGGGTCTCAGCAGTTTAAATTCCAACAGTGTGTAATTAATGAATAGAGACGTACATAATTAATAGACAAAAATGATGCCACACACAAACACACACACACACACACACACACACACACACACACACACACACACACACACACACACACACACACACACACACACACACACACACACACACACACACACATACACACACACACACATACACATACACACACACACACACATACACATGCACACATACACATACACATACACATACACACACACATACACATACACATACACATACACATACACATACACACATACACATACACACATACACATACACACACACACACACATACACATACACATACACATACACATACACATACACATACACATACACACATACACATACACACATACACATACACATACACACATACACATACACATACACATACACATACACATACACACACACCTCAGCCATTTATTGTAGATCCATCTTCAAGGGACGCGATTGCAAATTGGAACGTGCAGTTCACCACTTACCGTAGCAGATGCACAACATGGCCAAATATATGCGGATACCCCTTCAAATTAGTGGAGTTTGCTATTTCAGCCACACTCATTGCTGACAGGTGTATAAAATTAAGCATTCAGCCATGCGATCTCCAGAGACAAACATTGGCAGTAGAATGGGCTGTACTGAAGACCTCAGTGACTTTCAACGTGGCACCGTCATAGGACGCCACCTTTCAAACAAGTCAGTTCATCAAATTTCTGCCCTGCTAGAGCTGCCCCGGTCAAGAGTAAATGCTGTTATTGTGAAGTGGAAATGTCTCGGAGCAACAACTCAGCCGCGAAGTGGTAGGCCACACAAGCTCACAGAAAGGGACCACCGAGTGCTGAAACGTGTAGCGTGAAAAAATCATCTGTCATCAGATGCAAAACTCACTACTGAGTTCCAAATCGACTCTGGAAGAAAGGTCAGCACAAACTCTGTTGTCGAGATCTTCATGAAATGGGTTTCCATGGCCGAGCGGCCTCACGCAAGCCTAAGATCACCATGCACAATGCCAAGTGTCGGCTGGAGTGGTGTAAATCTCACCGTCATTGGTCTCTGGAGCAATAGAAACACGTTCTCTGGAGTGATGAATCGCGCTTCACCATCTGGCAGTCCGAAGGAGGAATCTGGGTTCTGAGGATGCCAGGAGAATGCTACCTGCCCGAATGCATAGTGCCAACTGTAAAGTTTGGTGGAGGTGGAATAATAGTCTGGGGCTGTTTTTCATTGTTTGTGCTGGGCCCCTTCATTCCAGTGAAGGGAAATCTTAATGCTTCAGCACACAATGACACTCTAGACGATTCTGGGCTTCCAACTTTGTGGCAATAGTTTGGGAAATGCCCTTTCCTGTTTGAACATGACAATGCCCCCATGCACAAAGCAAGGTCCATACAGAAATGGTTTGTTGAGATCAGTGTGGAAAAACTTGACTGGTCTGCCCAGAGCCCTGACCTCAACCCCATCGAACACCTTTGGGATGAATTGGAACGCTGACTGCAAGCTAGACCTAATTGCCCAACATCAGTACCCGACCTCACTCATGATCTTGTGGCTGAATGGAAGCAAATCCCCGCAGCAATGTTCCAACATCTAGTGGAAAGCCTTCCCAGGACAGAGGAGGCTGTTACAGCAGCAAAGCGGGGACCAACTCCATATTAACGTCCAGTATTTTGGAATGAGATGTTGGACGAGCAGGTGTCCACATACTTTTGGCCATGTAATGTAGCTTTGGCTTACCACAGCATAAAAATGGTGAACGTATAATTTATTGAGTGAGGTTCCAATTGTGTGTGGAGTCAGGCCAGATGTGCAGTGAGCCAATGGGTGGAAGACACAGCTCGACCAATTTGGTGTGCTGGCATTTGGCCTTGTTATATGTCGCGTGATATCTGTTAACCAATCAGATCGCATATAAATGAAAAAGCCAGAAAAGTGATCTTTAAATGCTCAGGTGGTGGATGAAATTACCCTGAGGACAACCACTGGATCGGACTGAGGCTGTGTGCAAAATTTGGTGATTGTCGGTCCAGCAGTCCTTGCAAAAAACACGACTAGACAGACAGACAGACAGACAGACAGACATCTGATGAATCTTATTTGTTCGATCATGATTTTTGATAAAGTTTGTAGATGCCACTTTTATATTGCTTACATTGCATTGCACACCCATTGGTAAACAAAGATATGAAGTTTTCAAGAATGAAATAAGGGTCACAAGACATCTGGAACACCCCGTAGAAGGGAGTCAGGTTCCATGTGTGAACATGGAAAATGTTGGTTTATACCTGACTTGTTTACAGCTTCGATTTCCATGCCGGATCCATCCTGTCTTTCTATTATCGTTTTATCCCAGGTTTGTTGTGTTTTGAACCCATTTGGCTGTATTATCCATCTCTTGTTTGGGTGTCTTGGCAAATTTTGTGTTTGTGTGTCTGGCCCACTAATTCGCATTACACCATAAAGTGTCCTCAGGTGAGATATCTCGATAGGTACATGTGTAGTAAGCCCAAACCCGTGGTATAGAGGGAATTTATGTGATCCATCTGGGCTGCGACGCTTTGAGTTAGTCGTTTTTCTTTTTCGATCTTTTATTTCAAACAAACCACACTCAACAAACACGCCACCGCCACCATCTACGCTACCACATCTTCGCCACTACGTCCGCTTCCGAACGGCAAACAAGGGCGCCATGGAAGGA
>NC_140965.1:13078355-13090855 GCF_056783735.1 Eptatretus burgeri | reverse complement strand
GAATGGCATTCGGAAGAGCGCATACTCCCGCCAGGCTGAACAATTTATGTTTTGTATCCCACTACACTGATGGACTGGATCATGATTCAGACCTGAACCAAAATCGAATCGGCTTGTTCTTGTCACCTAACCAACCCATTCACCAAGTTGTTTAAAACCCATCCACAACGTTTTGAGGTATCGTGCTATGAATCGTTTTTGGCCCCATTTGTCAATGGTGAAGAATCTCGTAAAAATTTTGTTATAGGAACCGGATCTGGGTCTGGATCCTAACCAAAATCGAATCAGTTCATCCTTGTCATGCACCCAACCTGTCCATTAAGTTCAAGTTAAGTCTGAATCCGTCCACAACTTTTTGAGATATCCTGATGTGTATCGTTTTTAGCGTTATCATATCACTCAATGGTGAAGAATCACTTAACAAAAATTTCGGATCCAGATCTTCACCAAAATATAATTATTTCTTCCTTGTTGCACACCCAACCTGTCCACCAATTTTCATCCGATCTGTCCACAACGTTTTGTGATGTCCTGCTCATAAACAAACAGACAGTGATGAAAACATAACCTCCGTCCAGCCTCGGTGGCAGAGGTAATCAGGACGTACAGATGGAATATCTTTCCACATCCACGGAGTTGTCTGTTTGTGCAGTTTATTGATGCATAAGCTGGCATTTTACTGAATAATGAATGCTAACTCAACATTAGATAGAACATGTGCGTCACGTGCAGATTGCAGATTTTATGTGACCTTCAAACTGGCGTCTGGTGACCTGTCATTGACCTCATCCCATTTACCAGACCCACTATACAGTCAGTATAGTAAAGATCAGTGGTCTGGCCGAACTCACAAGACTTCAGCTGGTATGCGTGCCTCATTGACTCAGGTCTGACACGTGCCTGATTCGATTTTCATTTCCTGAGTGTTCTCCTTTCACACTTCTCGACTTTCTATTTTATTTCCCTCTCTTCTTTAAAAAAATAAATAAAGACCAAAAAAAATCTTTATTTGAACTCAAAAAAATTCACAACTAATTCTTCCTGTTATTTCCTTCCTTTGTTCACTCTTTATCCCTTCAATTCTCAACACCTCTGAATCAAACTAATTTGTTTTTAACTTTTAAAATTTTTTACGACATTTTAAAATGTTTCATTTTCCATATCTCTTGGGCAAGAGCGAATAACGCGTTCTTCGTCTTCATCTCCATCTCTTCCTCTTCTTTACAAAATTTACTTCTCAAACCTGTAACTCGTGCAAACGCTTGGTCTGTGGACTGTCCCTCTGAACTTGTGGCGTAACCTTCCTCCATGTTTTCAATAACGCTTAGTTGCATCACCGTCACTATGTCTGTCTTCGTTTCCCAGAATTGGGGATCATGAGAAGTCCAGTCTGCACAGAATGCCAATACATGACAATGAAATCTTCCCAGTCCATACTCCACTTCCATTCGTCACCCCGCCGCGTGTCCTGCAACACGCGTTTCTGTGTTTCTGTACTGTATTCGCAACATGTGTTTCTCGTACTGTATTCCTCCATTAACGATTGTCCAATTGGCATTCAGGAACAGAATAATTATGGTGAACCATTTTGAAATTTCCATTCTATCATCTAAAGGCTGAAAATCATGTTTCAAAGACGATTTGAATTACAGATTTCGCACGAGCGACGGCAGGTTAAAAGTACCCTGTGAGCAGAACCGAAAGTAAAAAAAAAAAACATAAAAGAAACACACTATTTATGTAAAAGGCCTCATTTAGTGTTCATGTGTAGGGCCTTGTGTTTGTGTTTAACTTACCAGTACAAAGCACTCGTTATATCCGGGTTTTCCAGCAATGTGGATTGTTATAACACTACAGGGTAAATATGCATTGATTAGAGCATTTTCTGAATGTCGCAATCGTTATAAGTGGGTAATTGATATTACCAGTCTGCCTTATACAGAGGTCTGACTACATGTCAACAAGCAATACTTAAATTATGCACTGGTAACCCTTACCACTGCACATTGTCCGTAAACGATAAATGTTTATGACTTCCGACAACTGTCGGTAAACAACAAAAACCCACAGACACTTCTCTAATCCATCCATCCATTGGGACCATACTCTGTGCAGAGCGTTGGTGCTGCCTAAGCAGCCTCCTTGGCTATTGGGCACAATCCTGGATGGGTCGCCACTCCGACACAGTATACCAACAAGTTGGTACTCATTTTGCCGACTTCGGAAGGATGACAGGTCGAGTTAACCTCACCTGGTATTAATTCAACAGCTGAGCAGGATTTGAACTCAGGACGTGAGGATCCCAAGCCCACCACCCTAACCATTAAGCCAACACCAGGCATGGTGAGGGGTTTTGAATGGTGAGGCACCAGTCATGGTGAGGCGTCTCTAATCATATTGCCATAAAACTGAGAAAGACTGGTTTGATCGATCGTGGCCGTGCCAGATCATGTGATGTGCCATTGTCTTTGGTCACGTGACCCTCCCTGAGCGGGACGAAGCTATAACGGCTGGCCGACTTTTGTTTACGGATATTTCCATTTACGGACATTTATCGCCAGTTTTGTGATGGAACTGTGGCCTCAAGTTATAGTACAGTCAAAATGTCGGATGACCTCCCACAAATTGCAACAAAAGCAAACTCAACAGATTTAGATTCCTGGATATGTACTCAGTGACAGAAAAAAGTCCTAAGGGATCATCCGGGGGGAAAGTCCTGAAATAATGGAAATCCAATATGGCCGCCACCCAGCTTCAGGGAAAATGAGAAAATTGTAAAGATTGATATTTTAAAAATGTAAATTAATGTTTTTCTGCATTCTAATTGTTTCTCGTTATGGTCAGTATATTAATATACAAGAATAATTATGAAAAAAGTGAAATGTATGGAGGGTAAAATAAAAAATTATAGCTTTTTTGTCCAAAAATGTCAATTTTTTGTCCCGAAAAAAAAAATTTACCTGATACTGATTTTGGCTCCTGGACCAAAAAAAAATAAGAAATGTTGAACACACAAGATGAAATCAAGTCTATGGGAATACAATATAATTATGTAAATCATTGAAACGACAAAATTCACAATTCCACTCGGGGCAATCACATCTGCCTGACGAAGGTTTCGAAATGAAAAAGAAAATTCGCATTAAACTCAGAAACTACATCCATTATAAACTTACTATACATGTTGAGAAAAATCAAGCGTATTAAAGTTAGAACTCGACAATGTCGTCATCATCCTCATCATTGTCACATGGAGTGTTTGTGCAGCCAGAGCCCCTGCAGTTTCCACAAGCTGGAGTGCACTCAATGTTGTGCTTCTTGCATATGCATCTCATGGTGCTACATTCAGCCTGGCAGTTGCACCTAATGACATGTAACATCTTTTCAGGAGCTGGAGCTATTGATGTCTGAAGTGGCACAAAACCCTCGTCAGACTTCTGCCAACCCCAGTCTTTCGGAAGAAGTTCATCTGCACATCCCTTCCATTCTTGGACTTGCAGATACACGTGCAGGCTGTGATACTTTGCTGCTTCTGATGTTGGTGGTAACGTCTGTGGTTGCACGTGAGAGGAGCTCCAAGCCACCTTGTCCTAGTACCCCTGATACCGGAGGGTGTCCAGGGTGTCAGTTGACTTTCCGTTGTAGATTATCACCAATGTTTTTTCTCCTGCATCTGCCACATCACATACGGAAGCTGGATATGTATCAAAAACCTTGGCCTGCTCACGGAATGTGTTGTTTGCTTTGAACTTTTTGAGGGAAGCTCCCTTTCCAATCCCATGAAGATGAGATGTCGTGTTGCACCCAAGAACTGCATGTAGAAACAGTATGTGCTTGCATATGTCTGTACCAATCATTTTCTTTGTAGCCTTGATGTTCCAGTTGTGAGGCTTCTTTGTGTTCTTCTTTTGCTCGGGACAAAATAAGAGGTCATGGGATTCTAAGCTTGCATGGTAGCATAGGACACGGTCTGTGTCATCACCAACTAACACAGTGTTGGTGACATTAGCAGACTGCATGGCCTTCAGTACAATCAGGAGATCAGCATCCCCTGAGGCATGGTGTGTCTCACAGTTCTTCTACTGAAGCTCTTCACTCAACATAAAAATGAATCGCTGTTTATTCTGCCTATTGGCAAGAAACTGTTCCTTCTTCATTGTGAGACGCATGTCAGCTGTAAATGTCACAGTAGTGCCAGCATTCCCTTTTGACCGTCTCTGGTGTGTCATGTCCTTCGTGTTGGTACTCTCATAACCATCAAACACGACTATGGCATCTCCGTACTTCTTCGTTACATAATCAGTGTACTGGTGGCATATGTCTCTGTATGTAGATCCATGAGACCATGGAATGCGTTGAACAAGTGCCCCGCCATCCAAAACATACTGTTGCCCATCATTGGGGATATCAGCTGGGACATCGGATCCAAGAAGATCTCAGATGGCATCAGCAAAGACTGGCTTGTGTGCTTCTCGGAGCTGAAGAGAGGAATCAAAGAGGGCTGGTGGATAGCTGCACAGTTCAGATTTGAAGGCTGACTCCAGTTCTTCTGCTGTCTGTGCAACAGTGATCAGTCTCTGGAAGAGGAGTTGTGGGTCAACCTGGACTTGCTCTCCATCAATCTTGACAGATGACTTCATGCCGAGGGTGACAACTTGGTCTTTCCTCTTAAATGTGTACTCGGCAGGTGTTTTCCCATCCATAGATTTCAATATTTTGGCTGCTACAGCATGTGCTGTATCAACGTTGACGGTGGGGTGTGCATGAACTCCAGTGGCAATGTTCCTCAGACGTGGATCACTACTGAACGGATTCCGTTCCTGTAAATACTGAAGAGCTGATAGTGTGTCCTTCCAGTCACGAGATTGTCTTACCTTGGTCATGTCCTTCTTCTGCTCTCCACTGTTGTAATTCACACCTGTGAGCTCCTGCATTGCCTGGTTTATTTCTGCATAGGCAGGCATTGATAGTAGCCAGACCAGCCGTTGTTGCTCTGTCATCCCTCACCCTCGTGTGAGCCCCCTGCTGGTTTTCAAACTTCTCATCAGAACTTGTTCGATGATCAGGTCAGATGAAAGACCTGCCCACAGGCGATCACTTCGTTGAACCACATGGAACCCCTCATCAAAACGTTGTTGGACATTGGGAAGTTGAGTTTTGAGGTTGGACATCTGCTGCAGATACACCCTCGCAGATTTGGCATGCAGGTTGTGGCCTGAGGCTGCCAGGTAAGGCAGCATTTCCTGGATGGTCTGTAGATGTAGTGCCCAGTTCCCAGTGCGCTCTGCCCGGTTGTATTTGCGTAGAATGTGTAGCATGTCCATATACTGAACCCAGAGCACTGCAGTTCTAGAAGATATCTTTGCAGATTCGGCATGCTTCTGAAGGTGGTCTTTGATTCATTTCAAGACGTCAGACTTGCATACTTCTTCCACAGACTGGGGTTGGCAGAAGTGTGACGTGGCTTTTGTGCCACTTCAGACATCAATAGCTCCAGCTCCTGAAAAGATGTTACGTGTCATTAGGTGCAACTGCCAGGCTGAATGTAGCACCATGAGATGCATATGCAAGAAGCACAACATTGAGTGCACTCCAGCTTGTGGAAACTGCAGCGGCTCTGGCTGCACAAACACTCCATGTGACAATGATGAGGATGATGATGACATTGTCGAGTTCTAACTTTAATACGCTTGATTTTTCTCAACATGTATGGCAAGTTTAAAATGGATGTAGTTTCTGAGTTTAATGTGAATTTTCATTTTCATTTCGAAACCTTCGTCAGGCAGATGTGATTGCCCCGAGTGGAATTGTGAATTTTGTCGTTTCAATGATTTACATAATTATATTGTATTGCCATAGACTTGATTTCATATTGTGTCTTCAACGTTTCTTAGTTTTTTTTTTTTTGTCCAGGAGCTAAAATCAGTATCAGGTAAATATATTTTTTTCAGGACAAAAAAATTGACATTTTTGGACAAAAAGCTATGATTTTTTATTTTACCCTCAATACATTTCACTTTTTTTTATAATTATTCTTGTATATCAACATACTGACCATAACTAGAAACAATTAGAATGCAGAAAAACATATATTTACATATTAAAATTTCAATCTTTACAATTTCTCATTTTCCCCGAAGCCGGGTGGCAGCCATATTGGATTTACATGATTTCAGGACTTCCCCCTGGAGGATCCCTTAGGACTTTTTTTCTGTCACTGAGGACATATCCAGGAATCAAAATCTGTTGAGTTTGCTTTTGTTGCAATTTGTGGGAGGTTGACCAAATATTTCTGCTAAAATGCCTGTACTATTACGTCAGTATGCAAGATTTCAACTTTCTAGCCCACCTCGAAAGGATTGAACATTGATATCTTTGAGAGAGTGAGTGCCTCATGCATAAGTGGTTGGAAAGAGCTTTATACATACGAGCAGAGTAACCACCCTATGGGTGATCTTGTTCCAAGCATGCAACACGTTCTTCTGATGCATACCTTTTTTGTGTCGGCAAAAAAAAGAAAACAATAAAAAGACGTGCAGAGCATGATACTTGCAAAATCCACCCCCCTCTCCCAAGTTTGCCATTGATACAACAAATTGTCCATTTCATGAAGATTAAAATTGACAATCTTAAAGCTCAGGTCAATCGGATGAAAATTCATTATTTTTCAGATTGAAATTGATGATTTTTGAGGTTTGACCTTTTGACCTCAAATATAGTTGCTTTCCAAAGTTAGTGATGGACGATGCAAATTCTGTTCAACTTTCACGTTAATAGGATGTAAATTGACGATTTTAGAAGTTTGACCTTGAGTTCACCTTTGATGGTTTGATCTCAAAAATAGTTGGTTTCCCAATTCGGTGATGCAATATGCAAATCCTGTTCAACTTTCAAGTCAATCAGATGAAAAATGACGATTTTAGAAATTCAATCTCAGATGACCTTTGACCTTCAAAATCAATTGGCTTCTCAGTTGAGACTACCTCGACAACTTGGTAAAGTTTTATGATGATCGGTTTACAATTGTGACCTGTAGGTGATTGGAAAACAAATAGACAAGCCGGTAGGCGACGATGGGTCGCCGAGCATGGAAACTCTAAGATATAGAGCAAAATGGATGTCATATAGCGGATAGGGAATCAGCTTAAGATTATGCATATCAAATCTCATCCAGTTCCATCTACTGATAACTACTCTGTATCCATTTGAATGAAAAGTACCGAAAATGCGGTTTGAAATCGGAAATCCCCAAAGTTTGAGGGGGTGCTGTGGGTGAACAAAGATCTAAATCGAAAATCCGGCTCGATCGTTTGTGCACAATGTATTCCAGACGATTAGTGTGAATTTTCATGACCATCCGACCATAACCCTAAGAGGAGTAGCATTTGGCGCGAAGGCACCTCCGGCTCTTGCATATTATCGATTTTGGCACTAATTGACCTTTGACCCCTGACCTAAGCGAAATCGGTCAATATGTCCTGAGGCAAAGTTGTAGTACTCATTGAGTAACATGAACCTGCAAGGTTTCGTTCGTATCGATGCACTCACCTGGTCGCTAGGGGGCCTTCAATTTTCGCCAATTTTCACGCATACCCTAATTGTAGGGGGCGCTGCGGGTAAAGTATTCAATATATCACAAAAACCGGAATGTATTTGATAGAGCATCACCTGTAGATCATTCGTGCCAAATTTCATAACCCTACGTGGGATAATGGCTTTCGGAATTGATTTTGCGTGAACGGTACCGATTTTGAAGGTTTTTCGGTTGTTGCTAGGGAACCAAAGCGTCCCTAGCAACCATCACAATTTCCAAAGCACTAGGTCATAAGATGTACCTACCACCCGAGTTTGGTCAAAATCCGCCCACATTTACTTCCAATTATGCTGATGACAAACGAACAAACATCCAAACAAACAAACAGACAGAATTACTGACAATAAGGGTCACCTATTTCGGCGACCCAACAGAATAACAAAATCGACTGACCAATATACTTGAATTTTTTTATTTTGCAAGTAATAACCCATGAAGTTAAATGTATGAAGCAAAAACATGTCTTTGGCTTATAAATCAAAACGCCTCACTGCATTAGAAAACGTGGGGACAGGAACACCGTACTGTAAAATGGTGGAGACTTGTAATATCCTCCCCCACCTGGAGGCAGCGCTACATAATACATGTTTACATGGAGCATTTGCATCCCTCCTCCTCCCCCCAAGACCACCGGCAAAGATAAAAACACCCCAATACGTTCATTGGGGTCATGCTAATCCTATGTAGCAAGTCTGGATGGAATCAGCCCACAACTGTAGGGGTCGTAGTATGACAAAAACACGCACAAACACCGATCTGTGAATTACAGTAAGGATAAGAGAAGAAAGGGGGAAGTGATTGTGAATTTAACGGTCCATCTTTATTTACTTTCATCATTGTTCTTAACAAACGGGAACAGGAACAACGCAGGCATGATTGGCCGAATGGCCTTCTCATGCACCAAAGTTCCCTGTGTATATTTGTGTAATGTTAAGAACAGGAAGAAATGGGGAGGGGACGACAGAGAATTGGGGATGGGGGTGCATGGAGTTAGAAGAGGGAGATTGAGCCGTTGGGAAGGGGGGGCTGGGGGTGAACTTGGGGTTGGAAATGGGATTGAGTACTTGGGGTTTGGGGCAGTCGAGGACTTGAAGAAAAAAGGGGAGGGGATGACAGAGTTGGCTTTGGGGAGGGAAGGCAGAGAGGGGGCAGAGTTGGGATCGAGGGGGGTTGAGACTTTTGAGGGGGTGAGGGGAATTGAGGAGATAGGGTTGGGAGGGGGTTGAGGATTTGAAGAAATGGAGAGGGGTGCACAGGGTTGTGTGTGGTGGGAAAGGGTGGGGGGGTAAGGACATGGGATTGTGTGTGTGTGTGTGTGTGTGTGTGTGTGTGTGTGTGTGTGTGTGTGTGTGTGTGTGTGTGTGTGTGTGTGTGTGTGTGTGTGTGTGTGTGTGAGAGAGAGAGTGAGGGGGGGGTGTTAGGGACCTAAAGTCACATTTTACATTATGCAGAATTTCCATGGGTCCGTGTGATAGTCCCGTTGTGTCTTTTGGGTCCTCTAGGTATTTTGGGTTATCTGGATATTTTGTGTCCTCTGGGTCTTTTGTGTCATCAGGCCTTTTGGATGCCCTGGGTCTTTTGGGTCCTCAACATCTTTTGGGTCCTCTGGATCTTTTGGGTGTTTTGGGTCTGCAGTCTTTTGGGTCCTCTGGGCCCTTTTGGTACTTGGGTGTTCAGGGTCTTCTGGGTTTTTGGGGTGTTTTGGGACTTTTGGGTCCTCTGGGCACTTCAGGTTCAGTACTTCAGGTTACAATCGTGGGTGACATCAGGTCAGCTGTCCAACCAATGGGTGAAGAGTAGATATACATATCTATTTACATACATTTGCTCCATTGTATATCAATTTGATGATTCTTCTGGGTTAGATCCTGAAATTTAACCTGGCTTTTGTTTGAAATACTGTTTCATAAGCACCACACCGTTTTTGCAATGCAGGATTGTTCCTTCGTGATACATTGATTGTTACCTCCATCACCGAAGGTGGACGGTTTGTTTTCACCCCTGTCTGTTTGTCTGTCTTGTCTATAAGCAGGATATCTCAAAAAGTTATGGATAGATTTGAACAAAATTGGTGGACAGGTTTCAGTGTGTGATAAGGACAAACTGATGAGATTTTGATGAAGATCTGGATCCGAGAATTTTTTAAGTGATTTTTCACCATTGAGGGATAGGGCCAAAGACGACATATTGCAGGATATCTGAAAAAAGTTCTGGATGGATTCGGATGAAACTTGGTGCAAAGGTTGGGTATGTGACAAGAAAGAATTGATTCGATTTTGGTGAAGATCTGGATCTGGTAAAGAGAATTTTAAATTTATTAAAATTATTTTTCACCATTGAGAGATGGGGCCAAAAACGATATACTATACCGTCAGACCCCGACATTCACGGTTCATAAAATGTGACCTGCTTCTCCATCCGTGGCCCTGTGCTTCGTGTATTTGCTGTTTTTCACGGGCATATTCGTGGTTTTTCTGACCTGCTTCTATATTTGCAGCCCTGTGCTTTGTATATTCATTTGTGTTTTGTGTTTTTTCTGACCTGCTTCTACATTCGCGACCCTGTGCTTCATGGATTCACAGTTTTTCTGACCTGCTTCTACATTTGTGGCCATGTGCTTCACGTATTCACGGTTTTTCACAGGATTTTCGAAACTTGTTTATGAATCATGAACCACCGGCAGCCCGTCCCTCTTTTCCCCATTGAAACAATGTCATGACATTTGTGGATTCTAATTTTGCGGCATTTTTCAGGAATGTATCTCCCGCGAATGTCAGGGTCTGACAGTATAGTGCGATATCTCAAAAAGTTGTGGACAATTTATGACAAAACTTGGTGGATGAATTCGGTGGGTGACTATAACAAGCCGATTAGATTTTGGTTACGGTTTGGATGGAGATCTCGTCCATCAGTTGGAGACAAAACATGAAATGTTCAGCCTGATGGAGTTATGTGCTCTACCGAGTGCCGTTATAGTTATTTCTGCATTAGTCATTGTGGGAGCAACAGAAACAAATCCTTGTGCTTGTGCCCCTGAAACCCCTCGTCAACGTCATCCTCCAGTCTTCCATGTGGAAATGCTTCTCCTCCCCTGTGCAGGTCCTCCAGTCTCTTAGAGTTGCTCACGCTGCTGGTTCTCAATTCTTGCCCTGCCTCCAGAGTACTGGATATCGAAATGTGTTTTTTTTTTTCATTAAACTTCTTTTTTGAAACTTGTGATTCCCCCCCCCCGCCCTCCCCCCCTTTCGATCCACTTTATACTGATGTTTACAAGCCAACTTTGACAGACAAGAATAATCAGGTACAGTTAAGAACCTTTGTGCCCATGTGACAAACACAAATAATGAAATATTTCTCGACGGGAGTGCTGTAACGTTGGCCTGCAATTTTTACAGGGCTAGTTTGAGCGTGTAATTACTGTGCAACATGCTGTGTTGGAATTACATCCCAGCGAACCTGTCAGGAAGATCCCTTTGCAAGCCTGCCTCATTTCAGCCCTCCACGACTCCACAGCTGGAAGTCACCAAAGCCGATGTGTCCATTTAGTCAAATTATTGATTATAAAGCTTGTGGGGATCAGAGGATTTGGGTATCGACTTACTGTGAGCCTCAAAGCATTTGCACGATTGTGAAAACAGCCTGAAGACACAGCATCTTAGAAATCCTCGCAAAAGGAGCTAATCGTATATCACTCAATAAGCTTTCCCCTTATTTTCACCAATATTCACTCAATAAGCTCTCTTCTCCTTTTGATTTGTCTTCATTTTGGTGGTGGGTCGACTTGAAACTGTCTAAGCTGTCTTTTCGTTTAGTAGTAAATCCACTACCTTCCTTCTTTTTATCATTGTCTTTCTTTTTCTCGTACGTTTGATTTATCAGCTCGTTAAAGGTTGTGGACCCAATCTTTGGAGAGGTTATTGGATCAAAGGCCTATTTATTCTTATGCAGCCTGTGGCTGCTTGGCTGCATCATTTTATGTGGACGTGGCTGTGCCACTGATGCAATGCCCCTGTTACCAGGAAGCTGGTGCTCATTTCACCGATCTCAGAAGGATGACAGGCTGTCAACCCCACCTGGTGTTAATTCATCAGTAAAAAACGAGGGCTCAAAATCAAGACACTAAGATCTTCATGGTTAAACATTAACCATGAAGCCAACAGCAGGCTTTACTCCTGATGGTTATTGAATCAGACAGGCAATAAGTTGAAGGAATACCAGTAATTCAGATCTCTCACTGCCTCACTTCTCACGCTCTCCCTTTCTCTTTTCTCTCAAATCTTCTTCTTTTTTTTTTCCTTCTCTTTATAAAGGGCAAGGTCCAATGGTACCAATCTTCTTCCCTTTCTTGATATTCCGATACTCCTCCACTTCCATCTGTCATCAGCCAACTCTTTCCACTCTCCAACCACCCTCAGCATATTAATATCCCTCCTCACAATCTCACCATCTCAACCACAGTCTACCTCTTTTTCCTGTGACCTCAACTTATCCGCTCCCTTTGCCATTCTCTCTTCCCCCATCCACACCAAGTGTTCGGCCAATCTCAGCCGGCATTTCACCAATCTCCCCTTGAAGCTCATCTGCACACCAATCTCCTCCCTCAATTCATCCATCTACCTTCTATCCACCGTATTCACTCCAGCAACCCACCCGACCCGTTTGTTCTCGCAAACCTGCAGCCACTGTTATTGTCTCTCTGTCAGTGCCACAGTCTCCAGACCGTAAAGGCATGCCGGTGTTTCACATGACTTCATCACCTTCTCTTTCAATTCCCTTATGTCTTTCTGTCTGCCATTACTCCCTCCACCCTCCTCCATGCATTCACACCCACCTCAATCCTCCTCAGCACCTCTAGCTCGGACTTACAATCCCTGGTCACTGTTCCCCTCAGAAACTCACACCTTTT
>NC_140965.1:13076355-13077855 GCF_056783735.1 Eptatretus burgeri | reverse complement strand
TTCTCCTCCTGCCTGGCGGCTCCATCTTCAACATCCTTCTCCCGATATACTCCGTTTCCCTCCTGTGCACATGTCCAAACCATCTCAATCTCGCCTCTCTCACTTGTCTCCAAACCGTCCAACCGGCGCTGTCCCTCTAATATACTCATTTCTTATCCTACCCATCCTCGTCACTCCCAACGAGAATCGTAGCATCTTTAACTCTGCCACCTCCAGCTCCGCTTCCTGTCTTATTGTTAGTGCCACCGCCTCCAAACCATACAACATTGCTGGTCTCACTACCGTCTTATATACTTTCCCCTTCACTCTTGCAGCTACCCTTCTGTCACAAATCTCTCCTGCAACTCTTCTCCACCCACTCCATCCTGCCTGCACTCTCTTTTTCACTTCTCTCCCACACTCTCCGTTACTTTGGACAGTTGATCCCAAGTATTTAAACCAATCCACCTTCCCCACCTCAACTCCTTGCAACCGCACCATACCACCACCCTCCCTCTCATTTACGCACATGTACTCCGTCTTACTCCTACTGACTATCATTCCCCTTCTCTCCAGTGCGTACCTCCACCTCTCAAGGCTCGCTTCAGCCTGCTCCCTACTCTCCCTACAGATCATGATGTCATCCACGAACATTATAGTCCATGGAGACTCCAGTCTGATCTCGTCCGTCAACCTGTCCATCACCATTGCAAACAGGAAAGCGCTCAGAGTCGATCCTTGGTGCAATCCCACTTTAACCTTAAACCGGTCCGTCATTTCTACCGCACACCTCACCGCTGTCACACTGTCCTCATACATATCCTGCACGATCCTCACATACTTCTCCACCACTCCCGACTTCCTCATACAATACCACAACTCCTCTCTTGGCACCCTATCATAAGCTTTCTCTAAATCCACAAACACACAATGTAACTCTTTCTGGCCTTCCCTCTACTTCTCCATCAACATTCTCAAAGCAAACATCGCATCAGTAGTGCTCTTTCCTGGCATAAACCCATATTGCTGCTCACAGATCGTCACCTCTCCTCTCCCCCTAGCTTCCACTACTCTTTTCCCACAACTTCATGGTGTGGCTTAACAACTTTATCCCTCTGTAATTTCCACAGCTCTGCACATCACCCTTATTCTTGAAAATCGGAACCAGTACACTTCATCTCCACTCCTCTGGCATCCTCTCACTTTCCAAGACTTTATTAAACAATCTGGTTAACAACCCCACTGCCATCTCTCCAAAGCACTTCCATGCCTCCACTGGTATACCATCTGGGCCAACCGCCTTTCCACTTTTCATCTTCTTCATAGCAGTCCTCACTTCATCCTTACTGATCCACCCCACTTCCAGATTCACTATCTCCACCTCTTCCAACCTTCTCTCTCTCATTTTCTTCATTCATCAGCTCCTCAAAGTACTCCATCCACCTTCTCAACACACTCTCCTCGCTCGTCAGCACATTCCCATTTGCGTCCATTATCACCCTTACCTGCAGCACATCCTTC
>NC_140965.1:13031355-13063855 GCF_056783735.1 Eptatretus burgeri | reverse complement strand
CTGATATGGGAAAACCTGCAAAAAAAAAAAAAATAAAAAATCAGTGGGAAAACCTGCAAAATCGGCAGTGTATCAAATACTTGTTCTCCCCACTGTATATGTATATATATGTATGTATATATATATATATATGTATGTATATATATGTATATGTATATATATATATATATATATGTATGTATATATATGTATATGTATATATATGTATATGTATATATATGTATATGTATATATGTTGAGATCCAGGTGAGGTCCACAGCAATTAAGGTCAAGCTTTGTTCATCACCGATCTTGGGAGAGAATGTTTATTTCACATCAGACATATGCATATGGAGACAACAGGCTTTGAACACAATAGTCCACCCAGCCTAATCCTCTGGTGAGCGGTCTTTCGGTACTGCCTTATATTCAATTTACTGCGACCTTTGAATGACTGCGTGTCAAAGAGGATTTATTACCATTCATTAATCTATTGCATTCTTCTGTCAGTACTGCTGATAAGAGAGCGCAGAGAGTGCAGAAACAACACCCTTGATTCCTTAAGGAATTTTAAAAGGTAGCCTCCTACATGTTTTTAGGCCTTAACAGTTCTGGGCAGTAGTCCAACAGATTCCAGGTAGCTCAGCTGCCCGATTAGCAAGGTCATTCGAACGGTCGACAAGGCCAGCTGTGTTGTAACAATGTCAAAACAAGTTTCTTGACAGTGCACAGATAAACTAATGGGAAGATTTATCCTTTCCCTCTTTCCAATTGAAACTAAAGAGTTTTAACCAAACACTAGTAGACATGTTTGGTTGCTGTTAGAGTACATACAATCCCCGACATTTCCCTCCTCTTGTTTCTTTGAAACATTTGCAAAAGAAACTACAAATGAAGAAAAGGAGCATCCGCAGGCCGGCAGGTCAGCAGACAGCAACCTCCAGTGGGTGGCCATCCTTAGGTTTAGCTCCAGATGGACCAAAACGATCGGGAGTTCCAGCTGCGCCCCCAGCCCAAAAGGGGTTCCTACCCACTTTCCAACCGGTCCACTAACACCCCAAGTCTTCAACAAGGGAAATCGGGAAATATCGCAACATTTAAACATAGAATATAAGGAAACCAAGCACTCCCAAAAGCTGTTCGTACAAGAATTGCTCATGGCTAAACAAGAATGAAGTTATACAGGAATATACGTTCCATTAAATATTTGATTATATATATATATTGCCGCTTAATGGACTTCATGAACAACAAGTAAGGCAGTGTTAAAGTATATAAATGTAATGTTCTTTATGAACAAAGCAAAATAATATTTGATAAACTACAAGCCAGAGTATAATGAAGGCACAACTTGCCAGCAATTACCAACAAGGCAAATCAAATGGTATTTCTACCTAGCCCTTCAATTGGTGCAAGCAACGAAAGACATTCGTCCAATGTGAGTTGAAGCAATTGTTCATCACTCGGAGGAAGCCAAAGTAATGGATCGGCGACTACTGCAAGGTTACAATATGTTTCATTGTTCATGGGTTGGGGTGACATGGGTGGGGTACAGAGTATTGGAGTGGGGGGGTAGGTGTAAGTGCAGGGAGGTTTGAGGAGGGCAGCAGTCCAGCGGTGTTCACCGGGGCCATCTCCGTCTGTACTAGCTGGGTACTGGGCTTTGTTGTCCATCCTGAAAAACACTTTCCAATGGCCTTTTGGGCAATTACCTTGAAAACCATCAGTAATATAAAGGCTGCCACGATGATTATCAGGATTGTTATAAAAAATCTCAAAACACTTCCTCCCCAACCCCCAAACAATCCCTTTAACCAGCTACTCATGTTATCACCACTGTAGTCTTTATATTTGCTCGCCTCTTTCCTTATGTGACCCGCGAGGTCATTAATGTTTTCTGAATTATCTGGGATGTACGTACAACACTCTTTGCCAATTACAGCACATGTTCCCCCTTTTTCAGCTAGGATCATGTCTAAAGCTATTCTATTTTGCATTACAGTAGTCCTTAATGCGACCAGCTCCGCGCTAATTTTCTCAAAACCATCAGCGGTATCATTTCCCATTATTTCCAATGTTGATGCCATGCTGATAAGTTCCCTACCTGCAACCCAGGCCCCATATCGGGGGAAAATTATCATTGCTGCATATGCTCCATCTGATATAGCTCTCTTACGTCGTGTCCGATCTATCTCAGAGAATGGGTCAGTGATCAAACGCATGTGCGGTACGACGTACGCAAGATAACATGAACCGCCCCATTTGTTTGGCAGCCATGGGTAGGCTCTATACCCACACACAAAATATGTGCCATTAGATGCAACCTTCGGATATGTTCCATTCTCTCCCTTCCTGTTGGCTGGTAAGTCACTTATCTCTATTGATATATTACAAGTGGAGTTCCCTGCCTGAAATCTGGCATGAGGCTTTGTCCAAGTAAGGCAGATAAACCCCATACGCTTATATGTGATTCTGAAGTACGGAGGTCTTTTCTTTAAATTAAAAGGAGGGTACCACGCACCTGTAAAGTCTACACATGATGAGTTACTGTTTTTTTTTGTCAAATTAAAATTGTTGTACCAAGCAGCACCACAGTAGTCTATTTCCTCAAATGGGATCACAGATAATGGCAAACCCGTTTGTGAGGAGTGCGGGAGATAAGCACACACCCAGCACTTAGTCTCATTACTTAATGTAGCATATTTGTGCGACAAAAGTAAGAATGTATTTATCCCATGTACTCCCAACTCGTGTAAATGTTCAGTGTGGTTCCCAATTGCTCTTTTCCCCCTCTGTTGGATGGGTTGGATTGTCCAGTTATCAATTTGCCCTTCCACTTCCCAGCTTCCCATCCATGAGGCAATTATGGCAACTAGGATTTGCTGTAATGGGTTCATTCTTGCACAATCTCCTCCTCTGTTGGGATGGCAAGTTTGCAGTGTGAAAAGTGTATCCAAGCAGGCTTACCTTCGCACTTTACGGCAGTTGGGGTGGTCAGCAATACCTGGAACGGTCCTTTCCACCGTGGTTCCAAGGCCGTTTTCCTTGTAAAGTGCTTTATCAGTACGTAGTCTCCTGGCTGGAAGGTGTGATACGGCCTTTCCACCGGCTCGGGTAAGGCCTCCTTCACTCTCGTGTGTATCGTCCTCGCGATCCTGGAGAGCTGTTTACAGAATGTCAGCATGTTTTCATCCATCATTGCAATACTCAATTTGTTTATGTCGGTGGGGGCAGTTACGGGAAGTCGCATCGGCCTTCCCATTAGTATTTCATGAGGGGATAACCCTGTCTTCCGGTTCACTGTGGATCGCATGCTCATTAGTGCCAAGGGTAATGCATCTGGCCACTTCAACCCTGTTTCCGTTGTTAGTTTCGCCAGCTTGTTCTTTAGGATACCGTTCTGCCTTTCCACGGCGCCTGCTGACTCTGGATGATAAACACAGTGAAATGCCTGTTTTATTCCCAGTGCTTTACACGCTGCCTGTGTTAGTTCCCCCCTTGATCATGTGATATTTTGTGAGGGATGCCAAATCGGCAGAAGAAGCTTTTTAACAAGTGCTTCACAACGGTGGCAGCATCTGCCTTTGTACATGGGTATGCCTCTACCCATTTAGTGAACATGTCTACCACTACCAAGATATTTCCATATCCGCATGATGGTGGCATATTTATAAAGTCTATTTGTAGGTGCACAAAAGGACCCCATGGGGGCGGGTGGGCTCCCGGCTGCCCTATCTTATCAATTTTGTGTTGGTTGTGTTGTTGACATATCTGGCAAGTTTTACAGACCCCTTCTGCTATTTTCCCAATTCCTGGGGCATACCATGATTCTTGTACTTGTCTCACAGTCCCCCTCTTGCACACATGTCCATTCAAATGGGCCATGCGTGCAAGCCATGGAAGGATTTCAACAGGTGCTATTACCTTCCCCTTGTTTGACCAAAGTCCATTGTCATCCGCTACTCCTCCCGCTGCTTGCCACTTATCATGGTCCTTCTGTGTTGCAGCAGCTTGAATTGCAATAATGTCTGACAAGCTGTATTGGTGCAGCTTGATTTGCTCTTTCGCCAATCGTGCCTGCATTATCGAAGGCAAAGGCAGACTAGCCGCCTCTTTTGCAGCTTTGTCTGCTTTATTATTACCTTTGTCAATGTCAGTTGTCAGTTTCTGGTGTGCACGGCATTTAATGACTGCAATTTCCGCTGGCAGTGTAATGCTTGTCAACAGCTCGGACACCAAACTGCCATTCTTTATTGGTGTTCCTGCTGAGGTAAGAAACCCTCTCAGTTTCCATATTGCACCTTTGTCATGTACAACACCAAAAGCATAGCTAGAGTCAGTATATATGTTCACCACGGAATCGGCAGACAGCTCGCAGGCCCTGATAAGGGCACACAATTCCGCCTGCTGGGCGGAGAAATGAGAAGGCAGACGGGACGCTTCCATTAATTCGTCAATCGTACACACAGCGTATCCTGCATGCCCCGAGCCATCTAGTCCTCGGTATGCCGAACCATCAACAAACAAGGTGAGGTCCGGTCGCTCTAGTGGTTGATCCTTTAGATCCGGGCGTACAGTGGATACTTCCTGGATCGCCTCCGTGCAATCGTGTGGGTCGCCGTCGTCCTCCGTTGGCAGCAAAGAGGCTGGATTAAGAACGTTGCATCTTTCAATCTGTAGGTTCGGTTGGTGTAGGAGAGTCGTCTCATACTGCATCAGACGTGTATTGGTTAAATGCTGTGTTTGTTTTTGTGTGAGCAAAGCCGCAACACAGTGGGGAACCCTTAAAACCAGCGGGTGCCCCATTACAATTTCCGCCGTGCGTTTTACTGCATAACTGGCTGCAGCCACTGCTTGTAAACAAAAAGGTAGGCCGCGTTCGACCGGGTCCAGCCTTCGACTGAAGTATGCGATTGGTCGTTGGTGGTCACCGTGCGATTGTGTTAGCACAGCCTGTGCAAATCCCTTTGTTTCATGAGAGTAAAGGAAGAACGTTTTGTCATAATCCGGTAGCCCCAGAGCGGGAGCCACCGAAAGTGCTGCTTTTAATTTTGTAAAGCATTCCCCCATCTGCTCATTCCACACGATTTTATGTGGCTGGTTTCTCCCGACCACAACATACAGTTCCTTGGTTAGGATTGCATAATCAACAACCCATTGTCTACAGTAAGTTGCCATACCTAGGAATCGCATCATCTCCTTCTTCGTGCGAGGGCGGGGGACCTCCGTGATCGAGGTTATCCTCCCTTTGTCCAACTCCCTCTTTCCGTGGGAGATGTAGTGTCCCAGATACTTGACCCTTTCTTGGACCATTTGCAGTTTGTCTTTGTTTACCTTGTGGCCTTTTGTTGCTAACGCCCGTAGCAGCTGCAGCGTATCGTTTGTACACGCTGCTTTATTTGGGGAGCAAATTAGCAGGTCATCCACATACTGTAGCAGGACTGAATTACTTTTGAAAACAACATCTTCTAGATCTTTGTGTAGAGCCCGCGAGAATAAAGTTGGACTGTCTGCGAACCCCTGAGGCAATACAGTCCATGTGTACTGACGGCCTTTGTACGTAAAGGCAAATAAAAACTGCGATTCCTTATCGATGGGTACACTAAAAACGCAGAGCATAGATCGATGACTGAGAAATGAGTGGAGTTAGCGGGAATAGATGTTATCAGTCCCTCTGCACTAGGTACCACGGGGTGAACACCTTGGATTATCTCATTCACTTCTCGCAAATCTTGGACAAATCTCCATTTATCTTTCTGTGGTTTTTTCACTGGCAATATAGGTGTGTTACACGGACTTGTAGTTTCCACAATTATACCCTGTTCCTTCAAGGATTTGATTACGGGTGCAATGCCAGCCTCTGCCTCTTTACGGAGAGGGTACTGGCGCACATTTGGCAAAGGCATTCCTGGTTTGAGTTTAACCACTAGAGGCGTTGCCCCAATGATTCGACCCACATCATTATCATGTTTTGTCCACAATTGTGGTGGGACCTCTCCCATCAGATTTTCCACCTTTTCTATCGTGTTCATCATTTCCAATGCCTTTTCCCGCTTTGGTGGTAAATTAACCTCTTCCACCAGTCCGTGTATTTCTTTTTCCATAAGGTCACAGATCCATCCTTCGTTATTCTTCAACTTATGCACTTCCCAGTGCACTATTGTTTCTGTGCAGCTCACTGCTGCCTCCTGTAGGCGGTAAACCATAAATCCCAAATCCTTTGGGTGATATTCCTTTGCTGTAGTCATTGTTGTATGTGAGGTTACTCCCGGCGGATACTTTGTCAACTGCCTTTGCTCGTCTGTGAGCTTAACCTCCATTGCGACACCTTCCTTACCAACCATTAGGCGGCAAAGCAATAAATCATTACGTGTTTCCAAGTGCGGAGCAATTTTCTCCGCAAATTCAATGTCATCCCCTCCCGCATCATAATAGATTGTACAATGTGGAGGGTTATAGTATGTGTGCATTGTCACTTGTGCATTGTCTAACCACGTTTGCATTTCCTTATTTTCGTCTGAGATAAGGTTTAGGCATGACCAAGCATTTCTAATTGGTTCCTCCGGCAGTCTCCACCAATAAACAATCGGATGCGGTGTCATCAGGATCATCATTGCCAAATGTGTCTTGTCCCTGGGAATATCAACATAAACCCCTCCCTTTGTACATGCTATCGTGCATCCTAGTTTACACAACAAATCTCTACCTAGCAGATTAACTGGCGTAGTGGTTGTGAGAAGGAAAGCATGTTTCTCTTGCAAAGGTCCGCACCGTACTGGTAATTGTGTTGTTGCTTTTAAAGTCTGTACCTTACCCCTAATCCTACTATTTGTACTTCGGTGTTTGATTTTTCAACTCCTGGCAGTTCCTTCGCTGCGATAGTGGAATGGGTGGCTCCCGTGTCGACTAAGAAAGGAAGCTTCTTACCCGAAACATCCAGAGTGAAGGTCGGCTCCTCTGTTGGTGTTAGTGTCAGCATAGCTCCCTGCAACACGGGTCCACCAGCGGTGTGTCAATATGACTTACGACCCTGCAGCCGTCTTGATCCACCGTCTTGAAACCCCGGCTGTCCTTGAGGGCAATTCCTTCGCCAATGCCCTTCCTTCCCGCACTGGAAGCATTCCTGCGGTGGCGCTGTTGGTTGTGCTCGGTTTTGGCCTGCTGCAGTTTTTGAGCGTGTTTGTAGAGGCGATCGTGTCCAACCTTGACCTTTCCCTACCTGTTTCTTGGGTTTCCCTCTTCTCGGTGCCGCCGGCGGGGGCCTTTGTTGGATTCTCATTCGGCGATCCCACTGTCTAGCCGTTTCTTCGTCTTCTGAGTCTGTGTCATCTTCCTCTAGCTCCCACTTTCTCCAATCTTTATTCTTCCTTTGCTCTGCCACTTTGTCTAATAATACCATTTGGAACACCTCCTCTTTAATTTTTGTTTTCGCGCTCTCCTTTTCTTCTGACCGGGATGAACATTGGTCGGCAGCTGTACAAATCTCAGTTGCTGGTCTTGCCTGCCAGCCGAGCATTACATACTTTAACTGCTTCTTAATCTGAGGTCTGAGTCCTTCCATTAGGAAGTTCGTCAACGCTCGTTGTGGTATTTCTTGTTCAACTTGGAAACCCCCATATTGCAAGAATGCCTGCACTAATCTATGCATGAATTCAGTCGCGCGCTCCCCCTGGCGTTGCTTTGTTTCATAGATCTTATCCCAATCTAACGTTGCCGGCCGCATTGCGCTCTCAATTGCATCATAGAGGAGCTGACGTGCAGTCTGCCTCTGTGCGGCAGTCCATGCCGCTGCTCCCTGTGGCTCCTCCTCTGGCCAATTACCATCCTGTTTAGCCCTTTTCCACACAAATGGGGACAGCACTGCATGGCACAATACTCCAATGTCTCTATGCGAGCAACGGTGTGCCTCAACCCACTGCATTATCAATTCCTTTGTTGCTCCCACATTCCCTCTCAGTTCTAGTACTCGCTCCTTCATCGATCTCAATTCACTCTCTCTAAACGGTCTGTACACCGATTGAGCTGGCCCTCCTGGGCCCGCTGGAATTATTTCTTGGACCGGGTAGGCAGAGGCTGTGGCCAGCAGTCCCATGGCTCCCAGGTCCGGATACAGACTTAGTGTGCTATTCACACGCGCAGGTGGAACACCTGCATTGTTTCCCTGGTCTTCCCACCTCTGCACTGCAGTTACAGGGGCGGGAAGATTTCCTTTACTTGCATCCCCTTAGTTTGTGCTCCAATTTTCTCGACTTTTTGTTCCACTAATTTTCTAGCCACCTCATTTACCTGTAAGGCTTCTTCTTCCCACATATCATACGCTCGCATGTCTGGCTCAGGTTTTATTTTATCATTCATTCGATGTTCTAGCCGGCTTGATAGATTATCTACGATTTCTGATCTTAGAGAACCCCACCTTGGGAATGGGTGTGGATCCCCTTTTGTCCACCTTTCCCACAATGCCAATTGAGTGCATGACTTAGGTCCATATTTTTCATACATTAATCCCGCAGCTGTATTCGGGGGTGGGGCATCTTTATCCACTATTGATTTTGACGTCTTATTTCCCATATTTCCTTATTTCACTGATCCTTCCTAGAGTTTTCTTGGGCCGGGTTAGTGTTCTCCGCCTGGGGTGTTTCTTCACACTCCCAATGCACACTTCCCGCTCCCTCACCCTCCCAACGGGGTTTTCACACCTTTCCCTCCTCTCAATCTCCCGTTCGGATCCTGGCCCTGGCGTATTCTTGGGTCTCCCCCACGGTCTCCCAAAGGAGTGTCCTGGGGTTCCCCTCAACCTTCCAATGGGCCCTTACCTTCCCGGGTACCCCTTTCCGATGTGCAAATAAACCTCCTTCGAGCCTGGTTCGTTTTGAAAGGGCAAGGACAGATCTCAGAGAGCAACGAGTATCCCCAGTGTGAGAAAGGAGGCAGCTTTCTTACCTTTTCCTTAAGCTGGCCGGCTCTTTCCTCCTTTGTCTCACCAGGGTTCTCGAGCTCCTCCTCGATCCGGCTTGCCCCCTCGCCGACTACGCCAATTGTTGAGATCCAGGTGAGGTCCACAGCAATTAAGGTCAAGCTTTGTTCATCACCGATCTTGGGAGAGAATGTTTATTTCACATCAGACATATGCATATGGAGACAACAGGCTTTGAACACAATAGTCCACCCAGCCTAATCCTCTGGTGAGCGGTCTTTCGGTACTGCCTTATATTCAATTTACTGCGACCTTTGAATGACTGCGTGTCAAAGAGGATTTATTACCATTCATTAATCTATTGCATTCTTCTGTCAGTACTGCTGATAAGAGAGCGCAGAGAGTGCAGAAACAACACCCTTGATTCCTTAAGGAATTTTAAAAGGTAGCCTCCTACATGTTTTTAGGCCTTAACAGTTCTGGGCAGTAGTCCAACAGATTCCAGGTAGCTCAGCTGCCCGATTAGCAAGGTCATTCGAACGGTCGACAAGGCCAGCTGTGTTGTAACAATGTCAAAACAAGTTTCTTGACAGTGCACAGATAAACTAATGGGAAGATTTATCCTTTCCCTCTTTCCAATTGAAACTAAAGAGTTTTAACCAAACACTAGTAGACATGTTTGGTTGCTGTTAGAGTACATACATTGCCCGACATATATATATATATGTATATATATATATATATATATATATATGTATATATATATATATATATATATATATATATATATATATATATGTATGTATATATATATATATATATATGTATATATATATATATATATATATATATATATATATATATATATATATATGTATATATATATATATATATATATATGTATATATATATATATATATGTATATATATATATATATATGTATATATATATATACATATATATATATATATATATATATATATATATATATATATATATATATATATATATATATTGTTGCGGATTTGCGCCCGCCGGCGTGCGAGCGGCCACGTAACTCGAATCGCGGCACGTCGCCCACCGGACGGACAATCCCGTCGTGACCCTCTCGGACTAACGCCGGGAACTAGTCACGGGTGGGCCTTTCGGCCTCACCACGATCGTGCCAATCGGCCCCCCGCGTGGGATAGGGTTGCTCGCCAAATTCGACCTACCTAAGTACCCACACGGAGGGTAGACCGGGCGATCGCACCTCGCCGCAGGTCGACTTCGGACACGGGCCACTTTAAGCGAACCGTTCCATACTATCGGGATAACCGAGTGGTGTTATCGTCAACCTCGACGGTTCGATTAATTATTGGGCGTATTTAGCCCACGACCAACCCTTTACGTGAAGTAAGATGGAGATTCAATTAAAGAAAAGACGAAGAGAAACGGGAAAAACAGTTCAACATAAAGCACATTTATTCCGCGGCAAACGGAAAGCACACATATACAATTACACCAAAAGCAAATGTAAAAGTAGAAGAAACACACAATTCTGCACAAAAAGCAAATGCAACAATGCAGATCTACTACCGACTACCGAGCACACGGCAACACTTATGCAGTTTTACTTCACAGACGGCGC
Source organism: Eptatretus burgeri (assembly GCF_056783735.1). NCBI lineage: Eukaryota > Metazoa > Chordata > Myxini > Myxiniformes > Myxinidae > Eptatretus > Eptatretus burgeri. Next base: position 13,053,331 of record NC_140965.1, on the reverse strand, counting down.
CGACAACACATATACTCAAAGCAAAAGAAAAAGGGACCACCCTCAACTACAAGGGGGCAGACGGGCCTGGGGCCGAGACCGCATCGAGCCTACCCGTCTGGTGATGAGCCGCAAGATGGCGGCGGCGCCCCGACTCCGCGGGCCTCGCTGGCACTGCCTGGAATGGGGTGGGAACAGGGCCCCCTTCTCACACTATCTCAGCGCGGGGGGAAACAGGAGGGGGTTGTTGATGCTCCGGGGAATGAGGATATCTCGCTGGCTTGGGTCCCGCGACGAGCGACTCCACCGCGACCTCGGTCACGTTACCGGCCTCCCCTCTCCGCAGCTCCCCGACTCCGACACGAGCACCGACCTCCACAAAGATCCTTGGCTTCTCCAGCCTCCCCGGACCCCGACAGACACTCTCAACTGCCTTCGCCGTCGCCACAACTCTCCAACTCTCCACTCTTCTCAACTCCGTCCAACTGCTAACTCTTCCCAACTGCTCGACTCTCCCCAACTGCCTCCTCTTCTCAACTCCCTCCAACTGCCCAACTCTTTCCAACTGCCCCCATTCGCTCCACGCTCAGTGCTTTATAGTCCGACAGGAGAAATCATATGCAGATTTTTGGATCAGGAATCGCTCGGGGGCGGAGCCACGCTCCCCATTGGACAGAGGAAAAGTGGGCGTGAATGATTCTTGATCCGCGAATCTGCATATAGCGATTATACTCCGACGCACCTGGAGGCGGGGCCAAATCGCCCCACGCTCGCTGATAGGATGGAACAGAAGTGGGCGTGAATCGTTCTTGATCCGATTTCTCGGAAAGGCTGGTGTTTTTGCACCCGCTGCTTGGTGCGCGCCCTGTACGAGTCCATGATCGGTGCCCACAAGCGGCGCGGGAATGGCGGTGATGCGATGGTTGCGAGAGAGAGATGTGACGGCAAGGGTCGTGGCTGTTGGCGTTGTTGTTGTTGTGAAGCGGCGTTGCGGTTGGTGGTTGTTGTGTGAAAGCGGTTGTGGAGAAGGTGGATGTTGTGAAGGTAGTAATGGTGGCTGGTCCAAAATAAAGATAGTAAAAGAAAAACGGCTATCCTGAAGGGTCGCAGCCCGAATGAATGACATGTATTCCCTCTAAACAACGGGTTTGGGCCTAACTACACATATACTTACAGAGATATCTCACCTACGGGACCTGAATGGTGGTTTGCGAATTTCGTCAACCACAATATATATATATATATATATATATATATATATATATATATATATATATATATATATATATATATATATATATATATATATATATATATATATATATATATATATATATATATATATATATATATATATCGTGAGAATGGGTCTTCTCTGGGGGGTTTTTGAAATGTACACTCATTTGGAAAAAATAAGTTTCAGAGAAATTTCAACTTTGTATAATTAAAACTGCAATGTACCTGTCCAAAAAATATTGTGGACCTCAAAGCTATACAAGTGTTGATGCACTTTTATGGGGCTAAACTGGCCTTTAGTTGCATGAGGATTGAGGAGACACGAGGAACTTGGATGCAGAAGGAATTCATTCAACCAATTTCATTGCTACGCTACATTGACACTTTCAATTCAATCAAGTTAATCAACTTAAATTCACTTGGGGAGGAGGTGGCATGTTCCCTTCGGTGGTGGTGACTGCAGGAGTAGAGTGAGTTCCATAAGAAAACAACATTTCTCGTGTAACATATGTTTTGCTTGGTTCAAGCTTGCACTCAAGGGGACAGAAGGAAGTGTTAACTGTTGATCAGACAACCTTTGAAATTATGTTGATTGGAGTCGAGTCAGTTGGATGTATTGGTATTCGTGTTATTGGTATTGTTGTTGTTGAGCATGCTGGAGGCGTTGGAGCAACAGAAATCGGTTTTGATCAGCAGATGGGACTACTGGTTTATCGGTTGGATGAACATGATAACGCTACCATTGGATATGTGGAGAAAGATAAAGGAAAATGGAATTGTAATGAAGGAGGTTTGAGTATAAAGCATGTGAAACGCACTTCCAATTTAATGAAGAATTAAATTGTTTTTAGCTTGCTGGAGGCCTTGTAGCAGCAGCAATCGGTGTTGGTGAGCAGATGGGACTGCTGGTTTATTGGTTGTAAGAACCATGACAACGTCACCATTGGATGTGTGGAGAAAGATAATGGAAAACGAGATTGTCTCGTGAAGGGCATTTGACTGTAAAACCTGAAATGCACTTCAAATTTATCACTATAAATCTACTTATTTCGGTGTAATTAACGCACTATTAGTTTGTCTAATGTTAATAAAATTGTTAAGCACATCTTTGATGTATGCTCCCCCTCTAACCACATCCTCACCTCAACTATAACGTCCATCTTTACATTCCCCTACACATATTAGTCACGACACGGCAGAATGGCTGTACTCGGTGTTCTCTCCCAAATTTTGCGTTCACAAACCATCCCTCTTTGTCCCTGCATAAACACCCCTTTCCCCTCCAGCTATGACTTGGTGCCCCCGAAACACTCCTGAATTTTTCATTTTAGAAGAGAGAGAAAATTTTGACCAGTTTTGACACTGCCTCTGGCCCTGTTTTCACAAATCCTGCTCTGCCCCTCATGCTTCTCCTGTACCTGCTCTCTTAAGCTTGTCCTTTACCTTAGGCCATCTCTCACCTGCTTGGAGGATAGCAAACATGACTCATTCACACAAAGAGTGCAGAAACAGATTCATCAACTTCATGCTAATTGGAAGCAAAATCAAGTAATCCATCACCCCAGGTGACATCAACAATGATTTCCACGATCAATCTGTTGTCTGTTACATCCTGATCTGTTCAGTGTACTTGGTCTTCCACGAACCTCGACCACGTATTAAAAAATAGGGGCAATACCCTTGTGCACTCAACTGGTAGAATAATGATACTGAGGAGGAAGTCAACGCATGTGACGAAATGAGAAAAAGTTACCAATGAATCAATGTTAGAGCAAATACCTCTTTTGGGGGGAAACCCCCCCATAAGCCCCCTCAAACCCCAATTTTTTTTAATGGCGTGAACAATCTTTGGTATGTCATGAGTGATGATGGTTGTGTTCAACTTTCATCGGAATTGTGTGTCTTTTCTGAGACCCCCTTAGACCCCCTTAGGGCCTGATTTATTTATTTATGCCATGAACAAACTTTGGTCCATCATGGGTGATGAAGGTTGTGGTAAAATTTCATCAAAATCAGATATATCGTTTCAGAGAAGAAGTTGCAAGTATTTGTGGACTGACGGACTGACGGACCGACGATGCGCCATCCCAAAAACTCCCCGGAAAAATAAATGAAAAAGTAACCCTCCTCTTGTTAAACTCCCAAAACCCAGGCTCAATACCTTCACCTATGTGTTCCTCTTTTCTCTCACCTGTGAAACCAACTCCCCCAGTAGGTTCAGTCCCATTCTTTGCTCCAGGCTTTCACGACAACTGTTCACCACTGCCTCAGTCCCCCCCCCACAAATCCATACTCCTGATCTCTTTTAACCTAAATGACCCCATTCCCAAAAAGTTGTGATTTCTAACCCCCTCTTCCTCACCCCTTTTCGTTTGTTAGTTGTCAGTTGGTTTGTTCCTTTTCTGTTTCATCCCTGCCTCTCCCTTTATTTTCTTGCTGTGCATCATTCAGCTTGTGTGCAGCTTGTTCACCCACATGTGTCCTTCTCCCCCTCCCCTTGATCTCTCACTTCTACTCTGCTGTTGGTGTTTCCCGATTTCCATTTTGTTCCCTTCCATTCTGCTCTCGCAATTCCACGAGCCTCGGTCATGTTTGCAATGTTGTTTTTTTTTCTTTTAATTCCACATGCACAATCAGTGTAGAGCTGCCAACAGTATCCTTTTCTCTCTCTCTCACATTGAAAGCAGAATTGGTCCCAAGGCAATGTCTTGGGCCCAGTTTTAACCTTGTATTGACAAGTGACCCTTCCAATATGCCTGAGAAAAACCTCATTCTTGGCAGATGATTGGATCCTTAGCTGTATGGGACTGCACCCCATTGGTGCCCTGGCAGCAACATTATCCCACTTTGCAGATCTGGAAAAGATCATATCCATTGACACATCATTGAAGCCATTCAAGTGTCACAATCCCACCTGTATATTTGAAAGTATTGTTGCAGATCCGGGGTGGCGGGATTCTCGCCCGAATCTTGGCGCCACCTTCACCACCGCCGTCTCCGGGGTTTATAACGCCGGCTGGCTCGGCACAGGCCTCTGGTCACGCGTCTTCAATCGCGATACCAACGTAATCCTGGACGTTACCGGTTGGGGAAATAGAACCCCGGTTACAGACTGGTTTAGTCGGATGCCGAGCGTTTTCTGCCAGTCTGTAACCATTTTGGTTTTATATACCAATCGAACGGATCGTTCCTCGATGCAACACAAATTAATCCACAGCGGCAACTTCATACGAACCAACCAGATTTATTGGGGAACATCGGGGAACACAACACAAGCAAAATATTCACGACAATGTTATTAACAATCTATAACCCGTTCTTTACGAGGGAACTACGGATTACAGGTTTCGAGGGGGTCCCTACCAAGATATACCTTAAACAACATGCAAACAAGACAGACAGACAGCATGCAGACAAGACAGAGTACTTGATGATGTTTCATGGACGAGAGGAAAGTGTCAAAAGCACGAATGTCACTCGTAACAAACCGATGTCCACGGATTCAAGCCCAAGCTCGAACACGCCGCGTGGCGAGACTGCGCTCGCCACCCGCCTTCACACCGCACGCAGCCTCCGCGCGCTCTAACCCCGCGTCAGGTCGACGGTACAAGACCGTTAGATCGACGATGGGTCCCAGCTGGTTTCTCTCAAAGTCCAGCATACCAGTCCAGGCCTGGCCTGTTCAACAGACAAGGCCAACTCGAGGTGCCGGGCTCCGCAGGCTGGGTCCATGGGATTCCAAAACGTCGTCGAGCCGTGAGGTGAGCAGGGACAGTCAGAGGCTCCGTCGCCAGAGGCAGGCCGAACCTGTAGATGACCTCCACTCAAAGCCAACTCCAGACTCACACAGCAGCCAGGTCCTATCGAAGCAGGGAGCAGCTTCGGCACTCTCAGTTCCACCACTGGCCGGACTCAGCTGACTGCAGTTTCTCTCTCTGCAGAATCACCCCTATCTTTCCTTTTCTACGCTCACCTCTCAAAGCCGACTGCCGTTTCTTTCACGGCAGAATCACCTCCATCCTCTCAGTTTCTTACCATTTTTTCCTTTCCTTCTCGCCTCGAAACCCAAGCATGCCTCGAAAACCGACTTTTCCCCCAAACTGAACCACTCCACGAGGTCTTCGTTCGCTGCCCACCGGCTCCTCCCCTTTACGAAGCCGACAAAACTCCTCCCCTTAGTTTTACTTCCTCTTTTTGGCCACTCCCTCTCAGCCAACTCTGCGGGGCCTCGTCCGGAGAGGGGGAGGAGGAAGAAGAAGCCCTCGGCACACCACCACTGTACGAACAATATAACATGCATCCTACACCTCCCGACACACAGGTAACGTATATTTTACCGAACAGCCTCGCTGAACATGCATTTAATGGGGGATCTGAGCTAATCCTATATTTAGTAGCCGACTAAGGGCCATTTCCATAACAGTATCATAGCCAAACCACTTTTTATACTTGCCACTGGAAGAAAGATCGGTTGCTTGAGCTTCTGCTCCTCACCATTGCCACGGCCTCTTCTGAGCGAGATATATATATATATATATATATATATATATATATATATATATATAGTATCTCTACATACCAAAGCTCACCTCCAAAGCCAACTACCGACTGGGTATGCTCCAGTGTGCCAAGTTATTTATCATGAAATGTCAACTTCTCATAATATACAAGGCCTTTGGCCTTAGCTCAGCGAAGGGCTGCTCTTGCCTTGAGCTTGTGCACTCACTTAACACCTCTGAGTTCTGCAAGCTGTGGAATCTAAAGTGGAAGAGGAATAGGGCCTGCTGTTTTCTCACTGCAGATGTAACATGGTGACTTCTTTGTTTTCGAATGCTTCTTCTGATCTGGCTTCTGTTCTTTCAGCCATTTCTGCCCCTCCCACACTTCACATATTCTTTAAGTAAACCTCTCCTTGTAAACCTTGAACACAAATCCAGGCTTATTGCTCACCTTCATTCCTCTGTTCTTCTTTTCTTGCACATGGACATGCCTCCCTGTGTCAGCACAATCCAACTCTTTCCTCGAGTACACTGCCATGTCATGTCATCCTCCATTAACCATCCCCACACTCACCCTTCTTCGTAGCAGGTTGCCATCTTTCTTTCTCTCTGTCCTCTCATCCTCTCCTGTTTGTTCATACACACTTGCTTGTTTGTCTTGTTGTTTCCTCATGGCTCAACGCCCAACTGTCACTATATATGTTACCCCTTTAACCTCCGTCATATTGCTCTTCCACCATTCTATATTTTCTGCATAAAAAAATATTTCAAGAGAAGAATTCTTATCTTCCTGTAAGCTCGGAGAGGTTTTAAATTTTCACGGGGGTGGATTTGATATCTTTTATAAAGCAGGTCATCGCTCATAATCATTTTTGTCTGAATCCAGAGAGGGCTTTATGTCCCGTGTCAGCAGTTCGGATCCGACTGTCAGAGGTCAGGCCTTGGATGTTTGCTAAGAAAGTGCAGCAACGTTGAAAAGTTGCTAATAAAGCACAGGGAATTGCCTGGTTTGGATAATGGTCTGTCTTGATGCCCTTTTTCTCATGTGCCTAGGCCTGCTGAGTGCAGCTCACATAGTTCAGAAATGCCTCCCCTGGTCCTGGAAAGGACAAAGACGGATCGCTTTAATATTGTAAATCCTTTATTCCCCTTGCTTGCTAAGTCTTGCCAAGCCCTTTACCATGTTGGTGTTGCTCTAAGGCAGGCTCAGAGCTAAGGCCTAGTAGGCCAGCAGGGAGATAGCACTGGGCCTTTTATTTGCTCTCTTGTCTATGCTGCTGTTCCCGTTTTTCCGGGGAGTCAATCTATCAAATGGACATCAAATTTGGCACTCTGTGTTCAGTGGCGAGATTGAGCAGCAAGTGTATCGGGGGGTCTTTGGAAAAAGATAAATCTCGGCGAATGGAGCAAATAATTGGATAATTATAAGGCTTTTGTAATTATGAGGCTATAAGGGTATAATATGAAGATTTAACAGATTATGAAGTCACACAGAGGGTATTTTAATGTAAACATGAACTCATCACCATTCCTTTACCAATTGGGGATGGCCGTTTAAAGGAAGTTTTGTTGTCTGCACTCTGATGACAAAGCAGCTGCCATGTGCAGCAAACATCTGAAAACAAAGTCCAATCATTCAAGCAGATGTTTATGATTAACCAAATGTGCCCTGTGTATTTCCTTTTGTTTCCTCGAGCGCCGAAGGTGGACGGAGGTTATGTTTTCACCCCTGTCTGTCTGTCTGTCTGTCTGTCTGTTCGTTGGTCTGTAAGCAGGATATCTCAAATCTCAAAACGTGATTGATGGAATGGAATGAAACTTGGTGGACAGGTTGGGTGTGTGATAAGGACGAATTGATTCGATTTTGGTGAATATCTGAATCCGGATCCTACAATTTTTTTTTAAGTGATTCTTCATAATTGAGAGATTGATCCAAAAATGACGCAATATCTCAAAACGTTGACGTTGTTGTTGGATTATGACAAAACTTGGTGGATGAGTTGGCCGGTTGACAAGAACAACTCGGAAGCAAACATTCTGAAACAAAATTGTATTTTGCATCATTGTTTTGCTCAATATTAACACACTGGTATAAAAGAGCATTAAAATGATAGGTTGGAATTATTTTATTTGAAATAGTCAAGGAGACTGTAAGATGTGGTTTCAATTTGTAGCAAGAATAAGTGTTATTTTAAAACAATTTGTCGCAAGAATAAGTGTTATTTTAAAACAATTTGTAGCAAGAATAAGTGTTATTTTAAAACAATTTGTAGCAAGAATAAGTGTTATTTTAAAACAATTTGTAGCAAGAATAAGTGTTATTTTAAAGCACTATATGTACAAATGTTACCCTATTTTCTATATCTTCTGGGACATGTCATTTTGACGGTACAGCCTCGTGAGCATCCCAAAGTCTGAAGTCTCGGCCTAGCGTCAGGTGTGCTTTTATCTTCTTTATTTATTAGACATCCTACAGACGTAAATGAACACTCGTTTTATTCTGCGTATGTTACACGTCATGTGCAGCGAATTTCACCTCCCTGTGCCTTGTATTTATTGTAAAGAAAATGCTTCTGTGCACTGCCCGAGGCCCGGTCGCAAGTCACCGTGTACAATTCCAATAGGAGAGACGTAATTACTCTTTTATGAAAAATGTTTTTCAAGTTTTTTTTTTTTTTTGTCCTGAAAAATAGACCGTAGTGAAGATTGGCTTTTAAAACCTTACTTAAATCTTCTTCATGATGGGGGACAGATAAACACACAAACACACAAATACACACTGTTTAATATAGGTAAATGACTGCTCTTCTTGGAGAAAAATACCTCAACCTTTGGAACAACCTGGGAATCCTAAAAATGGAGACGTCGATCAATCAAAATGTGTGTACATGCATGCGTTTGTGAAACGCGAGTCTGCCTGATTATGTGTGCATGCCTCAATGTATGCTTGTTCAAATTTCCATAACATCAAGCATTTAACAGTATAAATGGCCATGTCAGCAAATCCACTGAAATGGTTAAAGTTGCGACTGGTCATGATCCATCAAAAAGCAACAGCAACCGACTGCTTCGAGTCACACATGAAGGTAAGGCTCAGTTCTCGACCTTTCAACCATCGAGTAGCCTTCATCATGGGGACGATGACAAAACCTACTAAGCGGTTAAAACATCGAGCCTGAGCACTTCGGCCGAGTGCAAGCGATGTAAATTTGGTTGTGGCTGCATTTTTGTGAATCATGGTCATTATAATAATCATGGCTGCTTATACTTGATATCAGTTCACAATTTAATCTTGTAAATTAAGGGCAGAAAACTCCTGAAATTTACTCTGTATATCCTGCACTGACCTGGAAATACAGTTTCTACTGGAACAGCCACATGCTGCGGTTAGATGTACCTCATATAACTCTGTAACTAAAGGCAGTTTGTAGGTGCTGTTTGTGGTGGTTTGTGCACCAGTTATCAAACAATATAAGGCGTGTCCATCTATGAATGTTATTAGAATGTAGCGTAAGTGAACAATATAATATTTGACTCAAGTTTCTGCCAAGCTCATATGGATACAGAGCTTTCTTCTGGCACGGAGTTCTTAATTAGCGGGTGAACACAAAGCATTAGTTTTGAATGTATGGAAGTTATTCTGAGAATTATGGAGGGTGGCAGTATGTAAAAATTGGAAGGAGGGTAGGGGGTGAACGAGATGAGAAAATATCACGGTTTAGGATTGGGGATGATCTGAATTTGGGATTCGGGTTTAGGATTGGGGATGAAAAATTATTGTCAGGTCAGGCCACATCAGATCTGTGACTTGCTACAGGTACCATGTGAACCTGTACTAACCTGTTTCATGGTCGGGTTGTCGGCGACGAAACCGTCTCCCCCACCAGGTTTCCTGGTAAAGGCCCAGTCACACCTTGACGTTTTAGCCAGGAATAGAAACGTATAAAAACGCACGTAAAACGTTGGCGTACGCTGAAGTTTTGAGTTTTTTTAAGTTTTGGTCGTCTTCATAACGAGTTGGTCGTATGCATAACGTATTAGTAATGGGCACAGAACGTTTCGTTGTGTTAAAGATAACTTATACCAACGAATGCTTAGCCTGTTGTCGGCGTTCACAACCGATGCCCAACGATAGTTTAACTTAGTCATAGTGCGCTGCACGTATCGCCGACGAACTCGTGGCGTTCTCTGTTAAAAACCTGCCGCTCGCCGATTCAAATCATAACCGCCTGAAAATTGGAAGTGTCAACATCGCAGTCACACCTTGACGATTTAGCCAGCGTATGCTGACCTATGAAAAATGTGTCTAAAACGCTGGGACACGTCGAATACGGTATGGATAAGTTGCGTATACGTTAGCAGCACGATGAAAAACAATGAAGTACGCTGGCATATTACGTGGTGCGTCTAGTACGTCGTGAAATTTCAAGCATGCTGAAAATTTTACGACGTACTCGACGTATGGCTCACAAGTTCTGCATACGCTGGCGTAAGTTCTCAGCATGCTCCGCAATACTTTACACACGTTGGCCACACGTTACTTGAAAGTTACTCATAAGTCGAAACACGTCGAGGTAATGTTTAGCATACCCAAAACTTAATTTTTAACCTACGGGTAACGTGCTTTGAACATATCAGTAGCGTGCTTTGAACCTATGAGTAGCGTGCTTTGAACCTATGTGTAACGTATCTCAAACGCACGTTGGCGTATGCAGACAAATTTGATTGACGTCTTCCGGATGACCACAGAACTTACTGAACGTGTTTCTAACTTACAGCTACCGTATAATGGCGTATTGGCAGCGTTTAGGGGAATTGGTATATACGAATGGGCTTCACAAGAGGAACCCGTCAGTGTTCCTGACTCCATGTTGAGTAGATGTCAATGCCACTGGCAGTGGCAGTAGTAGTAGCAGTAGTAGTAGTAGTAGTAGTAGTAGTTCGAGAGAATTTAGTGATGTCGATGTTATTAGTAGTAGTAGTAGTTCGAGAGAATTTAGTGATGTCTATGTTAGTAGTAGTAGTAGTAGTAGTACTAGTAGCAGTAGTAGTAGTTCGAGAGAATTTAGTGATGTCGATGTTATTAGTAGTAGTAGTAGTAGTAGTAGTAGTAGTAGTAGTAGTAGTAGTAGTATTAGTAGTAGTAGTTCGAGTACTACTAATACTACTTTCAAGTAACGTGTTGCAAAGTGTGAACAGCGTTCGTGTAGCGTGCTTACAAAACGTTACTCATAGGTTAGAAATAAGTTTCGGGTACGCTAAACATTACCTCCACGTGTTTCGACTTATGAGTAACTTACAAGTAACGTGTTTCAACGTGTGTCAACGATCGCATAACGTGCCTACAACTTATGGCCAGCGTAGCGGAACGTGTGAGTCATACGCTGGCATACGTCGTAAAATTTCAAGCATGAAAAAATTTGAGGAAAACCCAAAAGTTCAACGTTTAAAGCCAGCGTACTACCACTTATGGCAGTGTTTTTCAGCGTGGTCTTAACATATACAAAACGTACCCATAACGTATTCGACGTGCACCAGCGTTTTACACAAATTTTTGCAAAAATCGGCATAAGCTGGCTAAAACGTCAAGGTGTGACTGGGCCTTAAGAAGGGTGTATTGATATGGACACCCACCAGGATTAAAAACAAAACCTGTTAAAGGGTGGAGGGCTCCTTTTGAGCTAACGGATTGACATATCTAGTGCTCAAATGTGCCTGCGGACGTCCTCCTGCAATTGGGTTACTTTTATTTTGGAGGGTGGTGGCAGGATTTGCATTCTGGCCACTGTAAATCCCTTCACCCCACAAAACACAAGAAAAACGTCAATAAAATTGAAAACCCACTCTGGGAGTACCTCGTATGCAGCCGCCCTCCACAGGGCAGCTCACAGGATGACCAGATTGGGGAAAAGCATTCGGGACCCCCACTCTTTGATGACATGAGGAAAACCACAGGGTAACCTTCCCGGGTCAGATTGTAACAGTATGTGTCGGGGTGGTGCTGAGGTGTCGTTCAGATGACGGTGGTTGCCGAGGGTCAACCTGAGGCGGTCCCTTCGGGTGGGTGCCTGGAATGTCCTATTCCAAAGAGAGGATGATCACCTGTCTCTGTTATCATCTGAGCTCAAGTGTTTGGACATCGGTATTGCAGCACTCTCTGATGTTTGGAGACCAGATTGCGGCAAGATAATGGTGGGTGGTTACACCTACTATTTGTCTGGTCACTCTGATGGTTACCATTCCCAAGGAGTTGCTGTAGCTGTGTCCAATAAGATGACTCCAATGATAATTGTGGTAACACCGGTCAACGAGACTAAGGATTCGTCACTCCTTGGGTGTCATTTCCCTGGTCTCTGTATATGCTCCGACTGAGGTGAGCGATCTCACCATGAAGGATGCATTCTTCATTACGCTCGAGTCTGTGGTTGATCAGTACCCCCAGGCTAGATACTCTTCTTGTCTTGGGGAATTTCAATGCATCAATTGGAACTGATAGGGATATTTATGAGACATGTGTTGGTCCCCATGGGTCTGGAAATATTAACCAGAATAGCACTAAGTTCCTTGACTTTGCAATAAGTCATGGACTTAGGGTGGCCGGTTCATGGTTTCAGTGCCCACTGGCTCATCACTGGACTTGGTATTCAATCGCAGGCAGTGTGGCAAAGAAGATTCACCATATGCTCATTAATGGTCACTGGAGGATGAACCAGAACTGCAGGGTCCATCAGAGTGCTCAGTTCCTCAATACTGACCACAGGCTTGTGGTAGCAACTCTGAAGTTGTAGTTTAAATCCAGGAGAATGGTGCCATCCCAGCTGAGGCTGGATGTTGGCAAGCTCAAGGATGAGATGGTGGCTGAGAAGTTTGCAAACAGGCTGAGTGGTGATTTGGGGGGGATTGGGTGCTTTGGGGAATCCCGAAGAGTTGTGGAGTGCCTTCAAGCCCACCATCCTTGATGTTGCCGGTGGATGTCTTGGAACTCACCGTAGGGTGAAGATGAATTTTGTCTCTCAAGTGACACTGGATAATATTTGCCAGAGTCTCAGGGCCAGGCTGAATGGCAGAGCTGAGCTGTTCAGGGAGTTGAGGCGTAAAACTGTACGTGCGCTAAGGGTGGACAAGGAGGCCTATGTGCGAGGAATCTGTGAGGGGGTAGAGCGTCACCTCTGGCCAAGTGATTCTCGTCCTGCTTACAGGCGATTTCACGCATTGCGTTCCTCCAAGTCCATCCCTCGGTGTACTGTACTTTGAGCGCAGGGTCGTGGGCTCTTGACAGAGAAGTCCGAAGTGATTCCCGCTGGGCCGGCGACCTTGAGCGGCTGTACCAGACTGATCCGCCAGCTGTTGAGTTGGATGTCAGAGGTGTTACTGTTCCAATTGCTGACCCTCCAATCAACTGTGATCCACCTTCGTTTATCGAAACACAGGCTTCGGTGAACTGGTTGAAATGGGTTAAAGCTCCTGCGATCTGTGGTGTCCATGCTGAACTTCTCAAGGCTGGTTGAAATGCTGTACTCGTGTGGTTGCATGCTGTTCTGTGCTCTGCCTGGAACACAGGCATCATTCCAACTGACTGGAAGAGGGGCCTTATTGTCCCTCTCTGGAAAGGTAAGGGTGATTGCCAGGACTGCAACAACTACTGAGGGGTGATGCTGCTCTCAGTGCCAGGCAAGGTCTTTGCTCGGATAATTCTTGATGGGGTTTGCTGCCATCTGCTTGAGCACCAGCATCGAGAGCAGTCAGGCTTTACACCAAAGAGGTCAATGATTGACCGTATCCTTACCCTTCGGGTCCTCACCGAAGGCAGGCGAGAGTTTTAGCAGGGGCTGCTTGCAGCCTATGATAATTTCTGTAAAGTGTTTGATTCAATGAATCGGGATGCCCTCTGGAGGATTCTTGGTCTTCGTGGGTGCCACCAAATCTGATCAATCTGATGTCTGAACTGTACTCTGGTAATGAGAGTGCTGTGAGATGTGATGATACCATCTTCGACTTATTCCCAGTTGGTACTGCAGTTTGTCAGGGGTGTGTACTGGCCCCCACACTTTTCAGCACTTATATGGACTGGATTCGCAGGAGGATGTTGGAGAGATCAAGCTGTGGTGCACCATTTGAGAATGTTAAGATCTCTCACCTTGATTTTGCAGATGATGCAGTCATCTTTGCAGAGTCTCTGGAGATCCTTTTGGGCGCCCTCGAGGTGCTGAATGAGGAGTCGAAGCCCATGGGATTACAGGTTTCCTGGGTCAAAACTAAGTTCCAGGCTATCAATGACATATTGGATGTTGCTGTCTTGTCTGTTCCTGTTTATAGTGAGGATGTTGAGGTCATGGAGAGATTCACTTACCTTGGCTGTGGTATTCATGTCTCTGCTGGTTGTGAGCCAGAGGTCAATGGATGTGTGGGTCAGGCCTGGGGAGTCATGGATTCACTGGATCATGGGGTGTGGCGCTGTCGATACCTGTGCCGGAGGACGAAAGTCCCAGTCTTCAGGAACTTTGTGCTTCCAGTCTTGCTCTATGGATGTGAGACGGACTCTGACCAGAGATCTGAGATGGAGACTTCATTCCTTTGGTACCAGGTCTCTTCGGAGAATCCTTGGTTATCGCTGGTCAGACTTTGTGTCCAACGAGCGGTTGCTGAAAGAGACTCAAATGAGATTTGTTACCTGCATCGTCCGTGAGCGTCAGCTACGGCTGTTCGGACATGTGGCTCCGTTTTCCTGACACTGATCCTGCTTGCCAGTTTCTCTCAGTGAGGGAGTCTTGTGAGTGGAGGAGGGCAATTGGCCTACCTTGTGCTTCGTGGTTGCAGCAGGTTGATCAGCATCTCAAGGAGATGGGCATGGGCCAGGCATCTGCCTGCGGGATGGCCAGACGGAGGCTCCTGGAGTACCTGCGGAAAGTGGACGCAGTGCCAGGCTGCTCTGGCACATGCTCCCATACTTGACCTGACCTCATGATCTGAGATAGTGGTGAACAGCTATGTTGAAAACCTGCAGTGAAGAATGAGATTTGGAAGTTGATTCCATAGGTCAGAAAAAACAAGAACAAATGAATGGAGGTGAGCAGTGATCCAGGATTTAGGTAGTTGGTAGTTTCACCAGAAGGGGTTAATGGTGGACCATGTGAGCGCTGCAGAAACCTGGGGCGGGGGGGCAGGGGGGGGACAAAGCATGGAAAGAGCATAGGGTGCAAGACCAGAAATGAGGTGGCAGAAGACAGAGAGACCCCTGACCTGTCTGCGATGGCAAAGTGATAGACCCATAGATAGCTTCAGTGCAGGACTTCAGTGCAGTGGCTTGATTTCTTGATTTCTGGACTTTGATCTGGTTGAACATTTTTGGAGCATATTAGGGAGGCATTTTGTGATCGTAAGGTCCACCAACACTCTTGATAAATGGATGTGGACCTGGTCAAGCAATGGTCCAGCATTCCACAGCGAGAACTGAATCATCTGATGCGATCGATTACAAGACGTGTACAAGCTTGTCAGCCTATTGGAGTTAATGGTGGTTATTAAATCAATTTATACCACTGGTACACCCACTCCTTATGGGAGCGACATAAAGTGTTATGTTATTATCCTCTCTGGGATATTAGATTGCAGTAGATCGAGGCTCGGGCCTCAAGAACGTCAGACTTGCTTCCTTTCAGTTTCGTGTTAAACAGCTGTTGGTTATGTTGGGTATGTTGGACAGGTTGGGTATGTAATGAGGAATAATTGATTCGATTTTGGTGAAGATCTGAATCCGGATCCGAATCCGAGAATTTTAAAGTGATTTTTCACCATTGAGATGACAGCGCTAAAACATC
The DNA here is from genome assembly GCF_056783735.1 of Eptatretus burgeri. Classification (NCBI taxonomy): domain Eukaryota; kingdom Metazoa; phylum Chordata; class Myxini; order Myxiniformes; family Myxinidae; genus Eptatretus; species Eptatretus burgeri. Next base: position 13,037,799 of record NC_140965.1, on the reverse strand, counting down.
ATATAGCATGATATCTCAAAAAGCTATTGATGGATTCGAATGAAACTTGGAGGATGAGTTGGTTCAGTGACAAAAACAAGCTGATTATCTTTTAGTTCAGGTCTGAATCCAGATCCAGCCGATCGGTGGGATACAAAACGTAAACTAATCAGCCTGGCAGAGGCATGCACTTGACCGAGTGGCCGTTCTCGTTACTTTTGTTATAAGAAGTGGCCTTGGAAAAAGGCCACAGTAAGCTAACTATACACCACAACATGGTTTTTTTTCCCACGGCGGAAACCCTCCTTGGGGAGGGGGGCAAATTAATTCGCAAAAACCTCCGTCGTATATCTCTAGTCCTCCTGTCAAGTTTGGTTGAGATTGGATAAGTCATAACCGAATATATCGTGGTCAAAAAGACACCCAGACAGGCAGACAGACAGCCAGACGGACACCAAATTGTGTATTTTCATATGATTGTTAATTTTTCTCTGATCATTTGTCGACTGGTGTTGTTGCCAATTTTCACGGTCATATCAAAGACCCACATTGTCGCGATAAAACCACTCAGCTTTGGCTTCCACTGACATCCAACTTGCTTATGGAAGGCACAGATCAATCTGTTGGACCTCTTTGACTGGATGACGAACACGTTTAAATTAACCCTTAAAAAAAATACAAGCCTCAAAACACTTCTTGTTTAATTTCTCGTTATCCATTCCAAAGACAAGTCAGCATGCTTGTAAAGACAGAATCGGTTCATTTTGTCAATTTTCTCAATTATCAGCATTTTTAAACAAATCGTGACTGGTGAGAAGTTCCAATAAAATTTCATCACACAGCTTTATACCAATAATTCACGATTATTCCCACTATTCGAATCGGACATCAATTGGTCAACCATTTTGCCAAAATGTGACTTTTATTGGGGATTGTCGAGACGAGAGGAATGCACATTTCACTCTGAGCCATCTATCCTGGGTTTGAATCTCGGCCCAGCTACAAACTGTCATCGTGGTGTCTCGCATGCAGGCGGAGGCGTCAATGTGCGTTCCGTCCCTCGGATGGACTTGAAGCTGGGTGTCCTGTCTGCCGGCATCAGTTGGTGGACGTTATAGATGCAACGGTGTCCTTCGCGAAAAGTAGGGGAGTTATCGCCGGCACCCTCAACAAATTACAAATTATTGCTCTCACCTGCAGAGGGCATTGCATCAGCGACAGAGTCACACCCAAGGCGATGATGCGACTCGCAGCCTCCTGCTACACATCGAAAATGAAGAAGTCACTTTTGCTGGTCTATAGCCATCATATATATATATATATATATATATATATATATATATATATATATATATATATATATATATATATATATATATATATATATATATATATATATATATAGCGACCCGGTTATGCTGTACTCATTGTTTACTGTGATTGTTTTAATACTAACAACTGCATGCTGCTGAGATCACTTCGTTCAATACTTCAATGATCTCCATATCCGCCAAAAGAGTGAGTTATCATCGGTTGGATGATTGGTGAAGATTTTCAAACATTTTCTCAATTATAAGTATTCAGACCAACCCTTTCAAACACCATGCATGATATTGTCAGTTGTAATCCAATGAAAATCAGGTAGTACCTCCAAAAAAAAACAATGAAATGGTCTGGTTCATCATATTTAAGGTCATTTTGATGTTTGCTATTGAAGTAACCTTGCATCGACGTCTCGAATTATAAATGGTTCACAAAGGTAAATTTATCTCGGACAATAAACCTTTATCCTGGCATTTTGATTACATGTCTTGTGCAAAGGCATGTAATCAAATGCAATATCCTCCCTCGGTAGCCATTAGTTCCTCTGCATTCTCTGCTATTTTGTTGACTGATGTCTTTATAATTCTGGTTGCTTTCGCTTTTGCTCTTCACTTGTTTGCCCCCCACCCTTGGAGTATTCATACCTCTTTTAACAACTCCCCCGTCCCAACACACCTTTCCTTGCACGTAAGGAAAATATGTTCAGAGATGTTTTCAGTGGAGATTAACTTAATTTGGAGCTTTCCGGCTGAACTTGTATCTTGCTGTTTTCAGAGATTTTGCTCGGGCATGCAGAAGTTCGGCCAGACAAAACCATCCTGATGATTAACCTACTTTTATCGACAAAAAGTAAAAACTAATCGTTGGATTAAACAATCTTGATCGGTTTTCTCACGCAAATTTGATATAGGCTTGAAAGTTTCTGTCACTTTTGAAATGGCTCATTCAGATTACCTTACTTACTTATTTGGGACCCATTCATACTCAGCCTTTCCTTCTTGCTCTTCCCTGGTTATCTCCCTTTGCCTAAGAAGACCAATGACAGTTTTGACCAGCGTAATGGTTGTTGTAGTTGTTTAGATGACAAGAACAAGCTAACCCTAACCTTTCCCTTAACTCTCACAGCCAGAGTCTGAGAGATCAAATCTCGAACCTCGGTCGACTCGTACCAAAGACTTTAAAAAATGGAACATGCTGCTTCCTTGCTTGACTCTCAGCATTTCAAAGATAGAGCATGGGCAAAAAAAAAAAATTCCCACCAAAGCTTAGCATCCATTGTGAGGAGGAAATTTCTCCTTGATTTCCCCCATTGGATGCGAAGAGAAAAGTGATGTCATAAAGATGCCTTCGCAGGTACCCAGACCAATCTCAGCGGCTGTGTTTCTGTGAAAGTCAAGTCTGATGTTATCTGACGTATCTGTGCATTTTTGCGTGATTTGTGTCGCATTTCCTCCAAGAGCTTCGAGCCTGTAAATAAATTTAAAAAAGTAAAATTCTCAAAGGACAAAAAGCTTGCATTGTTATTAATTTCTCATTTATTCTTTGTTTCCTGCTGTAATAGGTACGCTCGTTTGACTACTTGATTTTATCAGCGGACAGTGAACAACATTTTTGTGTTCAAAAGACCAACTTGTTTGTTTTGTCCTCCATTATCAAGGAAGGCATTTAACATTACTCTCGGCCCCTACGATGACAAAAAATATCTGCTCAGCAATTATTGTTCCGCTTGTCTCGCACCTAGTGATTGTAGTTGTCCTGTTAATAACTAGCCTTTCTCAAATGTCTGACATTGCATTTGCCGAGGAACTTGTGCAGACTATGCCATGTCATTTCCTTGTCCAAGATGTCTTGGGATGAAAAAAAGTGAATTGCACAAACGCACTTTCTGCTTCTTCTTTGTGGAGTCGATAAGCATCTGAATTCAAGATTCCAAGAAAAATACTTTTGAGAGGCCTTTTAGCTCCTAATAACCTGCTCTAAAGCATGAGCTGCATTGATAGCTTGGGTTGCATTGAGATGACCAAGCTATTCATCAGCTTGGTATCACAGTGGGATTTTCGAAAAATTATCTCTTTCCTCTGATCAGACCTCGAATTTCAGGGGTTCAATCTGTTCACCGTTTTAAAAATATCAGGTAATTGATGTGTTACCAAATTTTGTTTTGCACGACTCCATTTGATGGACAAGCTTGTAACTCGGTTCTGTGCCTTTGTGCCGCGGCACGTCATCTGTCGGGTTCGTCCACTATCTCCGTTAAGATTTTAAGCTTCTCCAAACTATTATTCGGATCTCCACAAAATGTGGCAACCGTCCTTATGGTTTCCATTCTCGAGTTTGCTTGAGCCGTCCACCATTTGACATTTTAATAGGGTCGCACTTATCAGTCATCACTTGAATATCAAGCGGGGTATTTGGTTTAAAAGGGTTGATCGGGTTTCTTTGTGGAGCACATTCAAGATTTATTTACTGGCCAGGCTCATTTCAAACTGCTCATCAAGTATTTTTGTAATTAGTGCTAAATACATATGATTTATGTATGGGTGTACATGATGTACTTACAAGTAACAGAACAGAATAAAAGAACTAGAACGATTTATTTTAAAAATTGTAATGGCAAGCAATTTTATTCAAAACTTATATAAGACAATAGAGTATAGTCCCGTAATAAGAAGCAGTAAATACAACAGTACATTCATGTTTATTCTGTATTCGGAATTTCAGATCACAAATGGTCATCACTTATTCACATTGAGAAATGCTTTCCATGCTTTACTTTGGGAAAATTCATCAACAACACCAGAAAAAAAAATCAAGCAACTTTGCCTTGTCACTGTTGATGTTCAAAATTGCTAATCCATTCAAACGTTCTTGCACCATTGTGGATGGAAAGTATGACTTCATTCGTTTTTAGGACACTGAAGCTCCTCTCATTGGAGGCCACTGTTGCTGGCAATGACAGAAAAATTTGCAACGCAATGAGGATGTTTGGGAAAACATTGCCCAATCTCAAGTTCAATATTTAACCATAAATTTTCTTCGGTAACGCAGCATCGAGTTTTAAATTCACATTAATAATTATTTTAAGAAGAAGCACTTCACTCTGAATGTCACTTGAAATATGACTTGGGTATCGCAGCTGAAACTGATTAGCTTTTTGTAAAAAGTCATTCTCACCTAACTGCTTAAAGTACCACAAAAAAAAATAAAAAAAGTCCACAAATGTCCCTGACTGCAGAAAAACGACGTGAAAGGTCATCGATAACAAAGTCAATTATGGTGAAGAACACATTCACCCTGAAGTAATTTTCGGCATCCTTTTGAGTTGGGTACCCCATGCGAGTAGCAAAACTATCTGGCACACTAATATTGATTGACACATGCCGTGCTTCTTCAAGTATATCATTCCATTTCTCTCTCGGTTTCAGGATATCTGCCCGTAGTTGATCAGTGTTGTCCCTTTCGACATCTCATGTGGCATCACGAGATTCTATAACCAAGTTGACCTTGTGGATCATTGTGAGAACTTTAATCCAAATGGCTGACATCAGGACACATTCAAAGGTATCCAAGTATTTTTTGATACCTCGAAGATCAGACTTGCACTCTGCTGTCAAATTAGTAACTTCACTCAGCTCTGCCACTGCATTTCTAACACTATTCAAATGCCGTGCAATTGGTCTTACACACTCAATTCTCGCTAACCACCTTGTCTTTGATATTTTATGCAGTGAGACAGGAAGGTGTTCTTTCAGTATCTCCCACCACTGGGGACTTGAACTGAAGACTTTGAACATTTTCTGTATGATTCCAAAGAATGTTATAGCTTCACTGCAGGCTTCAGCACAATCCGTACCAATGAGATTCAGTGTATGATTTGCACAACTGGAGAAAATGCAGTTCTCATTCTTCTCCTTTAAGGTAACCTGCGCACCACTGTACTTTCCTGCCATATTGGAGCCATTGCCATATGCTCAACCCACAAAGTCTTCAAAGTTCAGATTGAGACTTACTAAGAAGTCGAAGATTTTTCTCTGCAATTTCTTCACCCGTCTGATTCACATTGATGGTGATGTCTAACTTGGAAGTCAGTAATTCATTTGGACTTTTTGACAGCTTCTTCTTGCAATTTGGCACGCTTCCTCTTTGCCGTACCACTTTCATATTTTTTCATTGTCCCACAAAACTGATCTGAAATGACAAATAAACAATATTGTCAAACATCTTAATTTTGTTCAACCTGTTATATTTTAGAGCTTTAAAGTTTGTGAAAATCTTCCAGGTCAGTAATTTTGCTTCCATCCACTGGCCAATAGATTATATAATATTGGTAATAATATTTTGATATTAACCAATAAAACAAGAATCAATATAAGTGTGTAATTTTTTGTTCCTTTACTTGTTTAACATTAGGCCCCCTCAAAATCGTAGGCCCATGCCAACTGGCCCACCTGGCCCCCCCTCTGTTCTGGCATGGGCCTATGTTTACTCCCCAACCAGATGTCAGGCCAGCTGGGGACTTAAGGTTAAGGTTCCGTCTGGGCATCTGTGCATCAGTCCAGAGCCTCGATTCGAAAATGACTGGATACATATATTTCATGCTAGCAAATACAACCTGTCGCTTTGTTGGCGGGGGGAGAGGAAGGAGGGAGGGGAGGGGAGAGGATAGAGGGAGGGGAGGGGAGAGGACAGAGGGAGGGGAGGGGAGAGGACAGAGGGAGGGGAGGGGAGAGGAGAGGACGGAGACAGGGAGGGGAGAGGTGGAGGCCAATTAACTTGGCGTGTGATTTTGAAGGTGATTGGTTACACCTGAGCTAATTTTTGGATAATTTGCAATTGCTTTTATAAAGTGGTGGAGACTTATCCAACCAAGATATTCTAGTTTTGTATTTTAAATTAATTTTCTGAAATTTGTGGAATTTGTTTTTCTTTTGGCTGTTGTGGGTTTATGATGTGTAGATAATGGTGGAAAAAGTCTGATTTAATGCAATTTAATTCGAGGCTATAAGGTAACAAAAGGTGAAAATTTTGAAAGGGGGTGTAGACAATATCAACTTTGTATATGCTTTGGGGAACCATTATTTATTTTTATACACTTTGCCATCTCCACCACCAACATATTCATTTATTGAGTTAACTTATTTA
>NC_140965.1:12958564-13028355 GCF_056783735.1 Eptatretus burgeri | reverse complement strand
TTAAAATTAATAAATGAAAAATCAAATGCAGGTGAGCGACCTGAGACAATGAGGAAGCACGGTTCGTATGCTTACACAATGTGTAAGCATAACCCGCAAGTATATATATACATACATATATATGTATACCGGGCGTAGTGGCATGTGCCTCTAATCCGCCTACTCGGAGCCTTGGGTTGGAGAATCGCTTGAGGACGGGAGCTCTGCGCTAGGCCGCGCTCTGAGAGGGTGTAGGGCAGCCAGGTATCATGGTGAAACCCAATCCTTATCCCTGTGTCGTAAGAGGCGACCAGGGTTGCGTCAGGAAGGGCATCCGTGTAAAACCTGTGCCAAATCAGTCTGCGGATCATAACGGATGATCCGCTGTGGCGACCCCTAACGGGGGGCAGCCGAAAGAAGAAGAAGAACGTGTGTGTGTGTGTGTGTGTGTGTGTGTGTGTGTGTGTGTGTGTGTGTGTGTGTGTGTGTGTGTGTGTGTGTGTGTGTATATATATATATATATATATATATATATATATATATATATATATATATATATATATATATATACATATATATATATATATAAATATATATATATATGAGGCCCCGTGATGAGTGATGTCAGCGACATTTTTTAATGATATGATGATGATGATAGGCTGAGATGATAGAGGAAGGTTTAAAATAGTGCTATATGGCATTAACTTCAAAATGGCCGATGTGTCCCTTTCATCACTCCTCCTCGCGGTACCTCATATGTATATATATATATATATATATATATATATATATATATATATATATATATATATATATATATATATATATATATATATATATATATATATATATATATATATATATATATATATATATATATATATATATTGTTGTGGTTGAGGAAATTCGCAAACCACCATTCAGGTCCCGTAGGTGAGATATCTCTGTAAGTATATGTGTAGTTAGCCCAAACCCGTTGTTTAGAGGGAATAAATGTGATTCATTCGGGCTGCGACCCTTCAAGATAGCCGTTTTTCTGTTCTATCTTTATTTTGAACCAACCACGTCTCAACCGCCATCACACAACAACCACCAACCGCAACGCCGCTTCACAACAACATCAACAACGCCAACAGCCACAACCTTTACCGTCACAACTCGCTCTCGCAATCATCGCATCACCGCCATTCCGGGCGTCACCGTGGCCAGGGACCACCACAATAAACACTCCACCACCTTCACCTCTCCTCCTTCTGCCGCCATTCCTGCACCGCTTGTGGGCACCGATCCTGGACTCGTACAGGGCGCGCGCCGAGCAGCGGGTGCAAAAAGCGGCCTTTCTGGGGAAGTCGGATCAGGAATGATTCACGCCCACTTCTGTTCCGTCCTATCAGCGAGCGCGGGGCGATTTGGCCCCGCCTCCAGGCGCGTCGGAGTTGAATCGATATATGCAGATTCGCGGATCAGGAATGATTCACGCCCACTTTTCCCCGTGATGATTCACGCCCACTTTTCCTCGCTCCAATGGGCGAGCGTGGCTCCGCCCCCGAGCCGATCCTGATCCGAAAATCTGCATATGGTTTCTCCTGTCGCACTATAAAGCGCCGAGCGCGGGGCGAATTGAGTCAGTTGAGAGTTTCTATTTCGGGCTCAGGCGAGTTGGAGAGGTGAGGCAGTGGCAGCGGCAGCGGCAGCGGCAGCAAGAGAGTTTCTGTTTCGGGCTCGAGTTGGAGAGGTGTGGCGGCGGCAGTCAAGACGTGTCTGGAGGGGAGTCGGTCTGTCGGGGTTCGGAGTCTGTCGGGGAGCTGCAGAGAGGAGAAGCCGGGAACGCGGTCGAGGGCGCAGTGGAGTCGCTCGTCGCAGGACCCAAGCAAGCCAGCTATCCTCTTTCCCCAGAGCATCAACAACCCCCCATGTTTCCCCCTCCTCCCGCGCTGAGATAGTGCGAAAAGGGGGGCTCCGTTCCCACCCCGTTCCAGGCAGTGCCAGCGAGGCCCGCGGAGGAGCGCGGAGTCGGGGCACCGCCGCCATTTTGCGGCTCATCACCAGACGGGTTGGCTCAACGCGGTCTCGGCCCCAGGCCCGTCTGCCCCCTTGGAGTTGAGGGTGGCCCCTTTTTCTTTTGCTTTGGAGTATATGTGTTGTCGGCGTCGTCTGTAAAGTAAAACTGTGTAAGTGTTGCCGTGTGCTCGCGTAGTCGGTAGTAGATCTGCATTGTGTTTCTTTTGTTACATTTGCTTTTGGTGCATAATTGTTGTGTTTCTTTTACATTTGCTTTTGGTGCATAATTGTTGTAATTGTATATGTGTGCTTTCCGTTTGCCGCGGAATAAATGTGCCTTATGTTGAACTGTTTTTCCCGTTTCGCTTCGTCTTTTCTTTAATTGAATCTCCATCTTACTTCACGTAAAGGGTTGGTCGTGGGCTAAATACGCCCAATAATTAATCGGAACCGTCGAGGTTGACGATAACACCGCTCGGTTATCCCGATAGTACGGAACGGGTTGCTTAAAGTGGCCCATGTCCGAAGTCGACCTGCGGCGAGGTGCGATCGCCCGGTCTACCCTCCGTGTGGGTACTTATGTCGGTCGAATTTGGCGAGCAACCCTATCCCACGCGGGGGGCCGATTGGCACGATCGTGGTGAGGCCGAAAGGCCCACCCGTGACTAGTTCCCAGCGTTAGTCCGAGAGGGTCACGACGGAATTGTCCGTCCGGTGGGCGACGTGCCGCGATTCGAGTTACGTGGCCGCTCGCACGCCGGCGGGCGCGAATTCGCAACACTGGTGTCAGAAGTGGGATACAAACCCATCCCCCTCCTCGCGGCACTGGTGTCGGAGAACGGGAAAAGGGCTGTCCTGTCTCCAGCTAAATTCACGGGAATCGGTCCAGGGGTGAGAGGAGCCCTCATAGATATATATATATATATATATATATATATATATATATATATATATATATATATATATATATATATATATATATTTATATATATATATAGATCAAACGGAGCCGTCTATCCGGATTTCAGGCTTATTTGCCCTCATCATGTTTAATTGATGTTGACCACGTAATCTTTGTCTGTTTGACAGAGTCGCCGGGCTGAAGCCTTTGGGTTGGAGGTGATGCTTTGTTGTCGGACTACATTCAATGGGGGTCGGGGGAGTGCTCGTCACACTCCACATGTTTCAATTTACCCACCAATCGATACATCACATTCTTTCCGGTTGAATGGTTTGCATTTGCGGGAACCATCAGCTGGGTGGCAAATGGATGGTTGCTCTTTGCAGATTCTGCGGTTTTACCATGTGAAACATAATCCGCGGCGATGCTCTTCCACAACCAATTTCTTCCCAACAAAGACGGGCCCTGAGTGTCCACAACATGCAAATCCAGCACATAGGATTGCTGATTGTACTGGAACAGCACACATAGCTTGCCTTTTGGTTTAATTTGCTCACTGGTGAAAGTACAAAGTACAGTTACAGCTGTCGTGTTCTTTAGTCTCAGATGGTTATACAGTTTCGAGGACTCGCAAAATGAAATGACGGAGACTGCCGAGCCATTGTCCAACTCCACACGCACATTTCTCCCAGCCACCTTAACGTGAATCCACATGACATCCAGCTTGTTGACCTGGTTGGTTCCAATGTTAGCTCCAAGTGAGTCTTCCTGGTCACTGTTGCTGTTACTACGACTCACAGTATGTACATTTGTGTTCATTTTCTTCCAGGCTTCCAGCACCATCTTACAGCATGACTCTTCGAGTGACAGTTATGACACTCCTCATGCTGGAAATAACAAGGATCAGGGTGGTGTTTCCTTCCGCATCGGAAACAAGACCCCCTGTAATTTCCATCACTCTGGGCACCAGACGACCTGGAGGGCATGGCCCCAGGCTTAGTAATCATCTTGTGGACCTTGACTCCTCCCTTATTCCGTAACTCCACAGAGTGTTTTGCAGCAGTTTCCATGGCAATTGCGAGTTCAACAACTCTCTGGAAATTACGCTCACTTTCCGACAACAGGCACTTCTGAATACTCTCACTCGTCAATCCACAGACGAGCCTGTCTCGTAATGTGTCATTTAGATTATCACCAAAGTCACAGTGCTGAGACAACCTTTGCAACTTGGCGACAAAATCACACATCGATTCTCCATCATGCTGATCACGTTTGTGGAAACAAAATCGCTGTGCAATTATGCTGAGTTTTGGGCATAAATGATCCTGGAGAATTTTCACCAATTCCCCACATGACTTGTCCGGAGCGGTGAGATTCCGAAGCAGCCCGTACATTTTTTACTGCCAACTATGCTAAGAAATGCTGGCACCCGTCTTTCACCAACAATGCCATTCATCAGAAAATACTGCTCCAGCCTCTCCGAATATGCTAGCCAGTCTTCCCGCCCTTCATCAAACGGCTCGATGCTACCAACATAGCCTGCCATATCTTCATGACACGACACAAATGGCGCTCACTCACAGACTGAGTTCCACACAGCATATCAATATGCAAGGCTGTAAATACACCACACTGTTGTACGTTTTTAGATCCTCGTGGAGCATCTCGAAGTCTTACTCACGTTGTTGTTCTTGTGGACTTTTTTGTTTCACAGCCCACAGTTTTCATAGAAACTTCCTGAAACTTGGCAGATATATGTAAAAATACCCTGCGCAGACAGTAACCATCTCCGATTTTGAAAATTCCTCCGAGAAAAAAAAGTTATGACGTCAAAATATCTCAGCTAATGGAAACCGCCTAAAAAATTCTCTCCGAAACTAGGCAAGCTTTTTTAATTGTTTGCGGGAATCAAACAGGGCATTACCAGAGATGAATTACTGCACATATGATGCATCACTATGACGTCATATCAATTTTTATGACGTCATTCCTATTTTTTGACTTTTTTTGTTTTACAACCCAGAGTTTTCATCGGATCTTCGTGAAACTTGCCATGTATATGCAGAAAGCCCATGCGCAGGCAGTAACCATCTCAGATTTTGAAAATTCTTCATATAAAAAAAGTTGACGTCATAATATTGCCGCTAATGGAAATCGCCTATACCTTTATGTCCGAAACTATGCAAGCTGTTTGAATTTTGTTTGCGGGAATCAAGCCGGACATTAGCACAGATAATTTATCGCAAAGCTGATACATCACAATGACGTCATATTCGTTTTTATGACGTCATCGTCAAGAGGACGAGGATCTTAGCTCATTCGAGCTTGTTTCCATACTTTTGTAAAATACTTTCTTTGTATAGCTGCTTTAAACCACCAATCATTCAAAATACTCCTGCTTTTACTACCACTCTAATGGACAATTTCAGTAAGTGGGACAGGATGGCACAACGGTCTGGGTCTGGGTTCGATTCCCAACCAGACTCTAAGCAGCTCCTGACTGATACTTCACAGGTGGGGCATTGCAGCATTGAGTGTGCTGTACCTTAGATGGACGTTAATCTAAGGATGCCTCTGATGATAATATACCTGGGGAATGTTAAATATCTCACCATATCTTTCGGAGAAGAGTAGGCAAGTTATCTCCATCATTATGAACAGATTCTAAGTTCCTGTCCTGGACCTTGCTTGATCAAAAGCATCGGTTTATGAACCCGTTGAATATCCAATGTGCATGGAGCCCTGGGACCCTTCACACATACCCCTACATCTCCCTCCTCCTAGACTGATCATGCACGGCTTACATTACCACACAACCAACAACCTTCTCTCCCTGTTCTCTCTCCTTGTAAGGGCATACCCTAGAGTGGCACCGACAATAGCAGCAGCAACAGGATGTAAAATGCTATAAAAAGAAGCAAGGCAAGTAAATTGACAGGTCAACATGGCGAAGGTTAAGCAAGCACACAGAGTCAAGCTTCCTTTGAGATACCAAACCATTTATCCTAAACTATGGTATTTAAACCATGAACACCATCTGTCAATTAACTATCACATCCTCCAATCAATGCTTGGTAGGTCTTATTTACAAGGAGCCCAAAAACTGGAAACATTTTCATCAGAAATATTTCATAACTTACTCATGGAGGCATCAGGTTGATTTATGAGCACAGCTACCTAATGGATGTAAAAAATAAAATCCACCAAAAAGGAAGGAAAGATGCAACTGAACAGCAATTTTAATTGCATGCTTTACATTGTATGCAATTCTGGTCGTCAAAAAAACAATAAGCACACGTAAAATCACATTGTATATTTTGCCTGGAGTTACCGTGTAATTGGAAATGCACCAAAGTGGGACGCTGTAATGAAACCTCTGATAAATGATTTGCCACAAAGCTTGGAACCATTGCAAAGAGGGAGAAACCATCAAAACAGCACAATTACTGGGAGGTATGCACACTTGGGCAACCTCACCCAGCAGGCCCTCACATTGTAATGAAATTACGTCGTGACGTCGAACAACAGGAATGCAACATCTATTCTATGTCGGTTATCATTGTTTCAATCGATCTTTAGCTGCCGGTATTGTATCAGCGTATGCAGGGTAGCATCATTGGCTGAGGGTGCAGCTGTGCCACAGATTCAGTGCCCTCTGTAGGTTATGGCAGGAATTGGGATCTTCAACCGCCACCACATAATGCCAATAGATGGGATGCCAGTTGAAGATCCATCCGAGGGATGGCACACACATTGGTGATTCATTTTATAGCTGGGTCGGGATATGAACCCAGGCTAGACAGCTTAGAGGGGAGTGTGCATACCTCTACGCTATCCTACCAGCCTTACCCTGCTGGTCAATTGAGTCGACACATTACCCAATGGGAAAACAAACATCAGCTGGGTAAAGTCCAACACAACTGTAAAGTTGAAGGTAGGCCATGGGATGTACCCATTTCTTCCAATGAAGCACTGAAACACCCACTGTGTGACTGGCACAAGTTATTAAACTCAATACAGACCCTGAACCCTCGACCCTCAACTATAAAACCCTCCACTTAATACATCAGCACTTTGCATCAAAATGCCTTCAAAACATCTTCGCATAACCAACATGTTTGATGAACACCAGCAAAATAGCAAGTGGAACTGCATTATAATTGCACTTGTGTCCATAAAATCAAAGGACAAATAAAAATGTGCAAAATGTACTCCTATGTACATTAAAAAAAGTTTGCGGATCGGAAGAATTAAATATTTGTCGTGTCGGTATTTATTAACATTTAAATAATGTGCTGCATGTGGTGTAAATTTCTTGCTTTTATAATCGATGCCCTCGGTGGGCTTCTGGGTCCACTTGCAAACCGCAGGCAGAAACCAATCAGAGCGTTCATGAGCCGCATATCACACACAATGAGCCAAACAGACAGGTGTATCTTGAGAATGTGCGTTACCTGCACCTGCGTAAGCTCATGTTATAGCGTTGCAACATGATAGCTTACACGTTTGATTTTGCAATCACACTGAATAAGTACACAAGGTCATTCTCCTTTTTCTTTTTTCCAACGTCGAAGTCTCATGGAGGAGATTGTCGCAATATAACATGCATGACGAGAACAATAGGAGATGGCAATGTACTAATACAAGGAATCCAGGGACATTCAGACATGCCGGTGTTGGCATTTCAGACAGTTTGATGGAACGGATGGGAAGTGCGAAATCAACCAATTGGTTGTTTGACAGTAGACAATTGACAATACAACAAAATGAAATGTATAAGAACATGGGATCTGAGAAGTGCACAGATGGGAACACTCGAATGGGCCAATTTCCACTTGGGTTGAAATAATGTTGTTATCAAACACGCTCAGGTCTATGTTTTTTACCCCACGAGTGTAAAGCAAAAGGTGGGGTTAAGCAATTGGTTCACTCTATGGCTGTCTGTCCTGTCTATAAACGTCAGTTTATTTATAAGAGGAACAACTTCATTTCAATTGAATGTTATATTTTGAACACAAATCGGAAAGGGAATCGGAAAATGAGCCTGTAGTTTAACAGTACTTTGACTGAATTTGTCCGGATCACGCATGCGCAGAGAGGAGTAAGATGATGTTTTTACTATGTCTGCCTGTCTGGCAGTTAAACAAAATTGAAAAACATTCCAAACAGGAAAATGACTGTTTTCATGGATGTCATAATGGATACAAACAACAGGCACAAAGTATGAATGTAACTGTGAAGTAAGATGATGTAAAATATTCTACATCAACGGTGATAAATGTCACAGTTTTTTTGGTAAAACTTTTAAAATATTAATATTATTTCAATTTAATTATCCACCCAAACACTGCAGAACACAAATCACCTTTTTGGAATTTTCAAAAACCTTCAGTTTACCAGTACTTGGACAAAATATTTTGGCATTTTACATCATCTCGACCAATCAAATTTGCCGCTCGCAGACCACGTCCATGTCCTTGTTTCTCAAGACAGTGAGGAGTAAGGAAAGGTTAGGTGTTCTATGAACTCTCTAGTTTATCTAGAAGAGGTCAGGTCAGGTACGGCAGCATGTGCCAGAGCAGCACGTCGCTGTGTCCACTTTCCGCCGGGGGGGGGGGGGGAGGCTCTGTCTGTCCACTCCAGGGGCCTCCTTATGGCCATCCCCCAAGCAGATGCCTGGCCTATCCCCATCTCCTTGAGATTCCGATCAACCTGCTGCAACCACGAGGCACGTGGTCGGCCCAATGGCCTTCTCTACTCATGAGGCTCCTTCGCTGAGAGAATCTGGTGAGCAGGGCATCAGGAAAACGAGCCACATGTCCATTCAGCCGCAGCTGACGCTTACGGACTATGCAGGTAACAAATCTCATTTGAGTCTCTCTCAGCAACCGCTCGTTGAACACAAAGTCCGACCAGCAATAGCCAAGGATTCTCCAAAGAGATCTGGTACCAAAGGAATTGCATCACCATGTCAGATCCCTGATCAGAGTCCAAGTCTCACATCCATAGAGCAAAACTGGAAGCACCAAAGACCTGAAGACTCAGAATTTAGTCATCCTGCACAGGTACCGACAGTGCCACACCCCATGATCCAGTGAATCCATGACTTCCCAGACCCGACCCAAACGTCTGTTGACCTCTGGCTTATAGCCAGCAGAAATATTGCGGGAGTATGTGTTGGAGTAGTGCTGAGGTGTTGTCCACCAGGCGGTGGTCTCCTTGGGTTAACCTGAGGCGGTCTCTTCTGGTGGGTGCCTGGAATGTCCTATCCATAAGAGAGGATGATCACCTCGGAAAGCCTGCTTCAAACATCATGGGTACTTTCCCTTTCCATTTCACGAGTCGTCGGATATTTTTCCGCAATGGAATCCCGAAATAATTATCGCTGGGTCCACAAAGCTTGAAGGCAATGGATCCACAGTCACTCGTGCTGTGCCAAACTCAAAAATCTTGCTTCACGTGAGGGTCTCGGAGCACGGGTTCGACTCCTGAACATGGCAATTTCCCCCCATTGTATATGCAAAGCCTCATCTATCATGCAATGTATGTAAAAGCCACTGCAAGGCTCAGCGCCACTGAGGATATAAAACTAAACGGCTCTAATAAAACTAGATCGATCGAACAAACTGCATCATCTGTATCTTTCGTCGGAACTCTTGGGACGCCTTCCATAAATTATCAGCACAATGCTCACGCGTTTCTTAAAGAACGTGTTTTCGAATCATGTACAATCATGCGAATGACTCTGATAATGAAATGTATTTTCCGCGTGTGTTTCATAACAATGTGTAAATAATGTTACATTCATCAACAGATTCAGCCAACGCAATGGTTTTTTGGGGGTTCGTTTATTTTATTTTTTTGGGACACGATCGTTTAATAATTATACAGTTGAGATATTACAAAATAATGAGAGCAGTCGCCCTTCATGCTGGTATCGGCAAGCAATTATGCTGTTATTAAAAAGACTCCTTATCCCCGGTGTGTCATGCTGACATGAGAAACAAAGGTTTCTCAGCTCACAATGTGCACAACAACCACTTTATCCAGTTGGAACCACACAGGCACCTAGATACGGATGCCTCCATTGAATGAGCCAACCTTTCTGCCATCAGCCAGGATGACAGGTTGACCTTTCTGTTTGTCCAAGTGAAATGGTTCCACTCACTTTTGCGTACAACTGTTGCCTTTCATTTGTTTCGCCATTTCCAGTGGGAATACAATCTGTCCATCTCGATAACGATACTTTTTTGTCTTCGCAACTCCTCTAACCAAATGGCTCGCACGACACCAGAATGAATCCTGCTGCTGCGTGGGTGGAAGGCACTGGCATAGTTTGTAGATTATGGGATATTATGCCGTCTGCTCGAGGGAATTTTGATAATGGAGAATTTGCATCCAAACACAAGCTTGTTTCTTTCGAAATAAAATCCCTGAATATTCAGCAGCAAAATAATGTTTGGCAAGCTTTAGTTAGCAGATGAAATTGTGTCTTGTGGATATAACTTCATATTCATCTTTCAACAGAATATTTTTCTTGCTCTTCTTTGTGAGCCTCCAAGATGGTTGCCCATGACTGCTGCTCAGATCCCAAGGCTATTCGGGACCCTCTGAAGACAAACAGGATCACTCGTAAGTAAGGAGCACTCGTCTTTGAATTTGTCTGGGTTGCATTCGTATTGTAGAGGGATTAAATGGGTGCACCATAGCCGCAGCCAGGAGGTTGCATCACCGAGTGTACCATTCTTTCAGATGTTTCAGGCATTAAACTTTCAGACGTTAAATGGGTTTCATCGGCATGCACTCCTCTCATCTCACAGATGGTAAAGGTATACATTTTAAATCTTTTAATACCTCCTCCCTCCCCCCCCCCAACCAATACCTGCACCCTATTTTTCTCTTCATTTTTGGGGCATGAGCTGTCTGCCCTCGTTTTCATGAAAAACCAGCAGCTGCTGACTTTGATCCAGTCTTAAGGTTTGGGTAATAGCTGTCATGCCCTGATCGCTAGGCATTGTCAGTGGAGGTGGAAGAACTTATAGTTATATACCAGGTAATGCGCCTGCCTCAAGCAAGGCAGCCCCTGGCCAATAGGTACCCTGGTTAGCCTGTCTCTTCTGTCTGGTCTGAGCCAACATGCCGAGGTCAAAAACCGAAAAGAGTGACAATAATGTCAGGCTAATGAAAAACAAAAAAGCAAAGTGTCAGAATGAGTCAATATGTTTTGTCAAGTACTTGTAAAGCTGTTTTTTAAAAGTGTAATTCCTCGCGATGTTTGTGTTGTGAAGTTTTTGGATCTTGTGAAACTTTTGTTTGTCACGTGACAGGTAAAACTTTTGTTGTTGATTGTGAATGTTTGTTGGGATGGAAATCAAAGTACATTATTTGTCTTATCACTTGTGGAGATTGTGGATTCCAAGATGTTGGTAAAACTTCTCAGAATTTACATCAACGTTTGAATGGGCACAGGTCTACTACATCATCTGGTATTAAGACTTATTTATATAATCATTTCAATGAAGTTGGACATGCTTTTAGTAGGTGTTCTATTCAAATTATAGACAGTTAATGTCAATGATTTTGATAAGAAAGAGGAGTGTGATGTTGCGTGAGGACGCATCGAGGATTTTTGGATCAGGGCACTTTGTGTGATCTATCCTTTGTGCCTTAATGACAGGGTACAAGGTACTGGGTCAGTTTCTCAAGGTAATGTTTTAGTTAATGAGTACTTTGCTCATCCAATCAGGAGACCCAGAGGTCATGGGCGTCGTAGTCGGTGTTGTCCAGCTCCAAAAATGGAGATTTCAGAGATAATTGATAAACTTAAAGGTTTTTTATGAAGGAAAGGTATTTCATGATTTTTATGTTCTTCTGAGGTCATGTTCCAAACAAGTCTTAGCTAATATTCTCTGGAGTTTAGCAGACTCATATGATATGTGCTCGTTTTTGATCGAAGCTTTTTGTAGCAGGGTTGTGGTGAAGAAGTCTACTCTCAAAGTTGATGGGATCCATGAGTTCTTAGTTTGTGATTTTTTCCAGCAAGCAGGTGGATAGGCTTTGGCTTCATCTATATTTAGGGATACTAATGTAGAGTTTATTACCAGATAAAATTAGGGAGCAAACCCCATTGAAGGTTTATTTCACATTCACTCAGACCATAGGACAATCCTTATTCAGTTATGGTAAATTTCTTAAAACTCTTGGTATAGCTGGAGTAAAGGTAATTTTGGAAACTGGCTGTGCAGGTCGTCTTCCCCTTTTTATATGGTCCTTGTGGACATGTAGTTTCTGGGGATTTGAATATAATTAGTAATAATGATATTATGGATCTGATGAAAATGGGAGCAAAATATAGGGAACCAGGAACTCAATCTTTGAGCTGCATTAGATATTGAATTGTGGATTTTGTCTAATTTTGTAACAAAATGTGCACCAAGTTGAAGTTATCTGTAAACAGTTTTAATACACGGTTTAACAGAGTTGTGAAAGTCCTGGGTAAAAGGATTACATTTTTTAGTAGTCGGGACTTCCTTTCACTGGGTCGGTCAAAATCAGTGTTGAACAAGCTGAGTGTTCACAAACACATTTGGGATGTCCATGATAGCTATATAGCTCCAGCAGATAAGGCTGCTAATAATTTTGTTGTTTGTAAAATGTTTTATGTGGAGTTTTTATTAAGAGAGTAAGGCATCAATACGGTTACTTTCACTCATCGAGGAAATAGCACATATGTTCCTTGTCATAAGTCACTCCAATATATTATTTCTGAGCATCAGGAAGTTATTTTTGATAGTTTCGGTATTAAATGTAGAGAGGTAAATCTTTGTATTCCTCAGCTTTTCTGGATCCCCAAGCTTTATAAGAACCCATACAAGTATAGGTTTATAGAGGATGTCAGGCAGTGTTCCACCAAACAGTTATCGGTTATTGTTAATTCAGGCTTACAACTTGTTCGAGAACAGTTCAGGAAATATTGTTCAGCAATTGAGAAGAATTCTGGTGTTAACACTTACTGGAGCATTAATTCTTCTTGAGAGTTCTTAGTTATAATTAAATGCCTCAATATCAAATCGGTTGAAGTTTTTCATTTTTAAACTTTATATACAAATTTGGATTTAGTACGAGTGAGGGATTCACTCTTCAAAGTGATTGACAAGGTTTTTAACTCTTTTAATAAGTTTTTATGTGTCAGGTTTGATAGAACATTCTTTTCGAAAAAGAAATACTCAAGTTTTCATAAACAGGTGTTTAAGGATGCTGTTAATTAAATTTAATAATTTTGTGTTTGTGGGATAATGATTTAACAGGTTAAGAGTATTCCCATGGGTGGGAATTGTAGCCCCTACTTGCAGACATTTTTCTTATTTTCTGTGAATTCTCATTTATGCAGAAACTTATGAAGGAGAAAAAAACCTAGGATTTGCTAAAAAAAAAAATTATCTCATACATGTCATTATTAGATGATATTTGTGTGGTTAAGTATATTTTTTTTGAAAGGCAGCTTCACAAGATTTATACCGATAGCCTGATTGTAAACAGGAGTGGAAATGATTGTACAGTTGCTGCATATCTGGATGTGTTGGTTCGAGTTGGACAGAATGGCTTTAGTACAAGTGTATATCATAAAGTTGATGATTTCAGTTTCCCTGTAGTCTTGTACACCTTTTCAGGTCGCAATGCACCAATTAAAATGGGTTCCAATGTCTTTTCATTTCAGCACCTTAGATTTGTGAGAATTTTTTCAGTAAAGGATGATTTTGTGGAACGTGTTGAGAAGGTTTTCTCAATCATGTTAAACAAAGGATATTTGGCTGATTGTTTGATCAGGTATTGTGAGAATGTCTTTAGACGCCATCATCACCTTTTATTTAAGTTTGCTTGGTTTTCATGTTAACAAGTTCCTCTTGCATTGCATTTGATATAATAATAATGAATTAATTATTTTAGTGAGGTAAATGAAACACCATAATGGCCGCCAACGCCTTTGTGATGTCCCAACAACACTCATATGGTCAATGGACACAGACAGGGAGACAATTCTTTAAATAATATTATTGAATATACAGTCAACCCCCGCTTCATCGCGGTTCACCTACCGCGCCCCCGGTTCATCGCGGGTTTTCCCTTGGAACGTAACTAATTTTTTCTGCGGCTTCCTTCTTGGGATACGGTGCAGTAATAGGTCTTTACATTGATGGGGACTTTCGAAAAGAGTATGTCATTGTGTGTCAATATGCTGAAAAAATTCCTAATTCAAGAAATGGGCACCGTTTGGTTGGGATTTCGGATGAAACACCATAATGGCCGCCAGCGCCTTTGTGATGTCCCAACAACACTCATATGGTCAATGGACACAGACGGGGAGACAATGATGATGGAGTACTTTTGCTCATCCCAATGAAACAACAAACAAATTACGAAACAAAACGTTAAAATTAACGTGAAATTCAAACTTCAGGTGCCTATATCACAAAAAGCAGGCTCATGATGCTAATTTCACCACTGAATATAAATAAATTATTTTTGTAGAGTTGGGGCTACAGTCAATAATAATTTAGTCCAAAGTAAATACCCCACAAAAGAACAGAGGGCATTATAGTTGCAATGGCCTGCAAAAGTATTGACCCCCTACCAATAATGTCAAATTTCGATGAATTATGATGTCTTAACAATTTTTCCAAATTAACTTTTTTTATTCATCACTGAAGAGATCAAACGAAACACTTAGTTGAAGAAGGTTACATTTCAGGAATACCTGCAAAATCATGTACAAATCAAAATTCACTGGTTGTAAAAGTATTCAGCCCCTGAGGTCAGTACATGGTGGAAACACCTTTTGCAGCAATGGCTGTTACGAGTCTTTTTGAGTAGGTCTCTACCAGCTTTGTACAATGGGATGGTGAAATGATTGCCCATTCTTGATGTGAAAATTGCATCAGTTCTGCCAAGTTTAATGGGGATCGTCAATGGACTGCAATCTAAGAATCTCGCCATAAATGTTCAATTCGGTTCAAGTCATGACTTTAACTGGGCCACTCAAGAACATTTATCAATTCAGCAACTCCATTGTTGCTTTAGCTTTGTGCTTCGGATCATCGTCCTGCTGAAATGTGAATCTCCTAACCTAGTTTCAGATTCATAGTGGACTCAAGAAAGTTTTCATCAAGGATTCCCCTGTACTTTGCACCGTCCATTGTCTCTTCTATCCTGACAAGCTTGCCAGTCCCTGCTGATGACAAGCAGCCACATAACGTGATGCTGCTACCACTATGCTTGACAGTAGGGATGGTGTTAACTGGGTGATGTGCAGTGTTAGGATTGCGCCAGACATAACGCTTTGCATTGAGACCAAAAAGTTCAATTTTTGTCTCATCTGACCACAAATCTTTTCTCCACATGCCTGCAGCATCATGCTTTTTCGAAAAAATCAATATGAGCTTTTATATGTGGTTTTTTTCCAGTCATTTGGCTTCCTTCTTGCCACCTGACCATAGAGGCTAGCTTTGTGAAGGGAACAGGATATTGTTGATTGATGAACACAGACCCCTATCTTGGACAGAGAGCCGTGTAGAATGTAGATCTTTCAAAGTCACTGTTGGATTTACAGTGACACCCCGAACTAGTTTCCTGCTTGCTTGGCTGCTGAGTTTTGATGGGCGACCTGATCTGGGTAGATTCTGGGGCGTATGATACATCTTCCAGTTCTTAATGATGGATTTCACCGTACTCAAAGGGATAATGAGTGTCTTTTAAATCTTCTTATAACCCTCTCCTAAACGGTGCTTCTCCACCACTTTATGTGTGACTTTTTTGGAAAACTCCTTGGTCTTCATGTTTGCCTTGAAGGTTGAGCAAGTGAGTTGCATCTTAAAACTCCTTTGATATGTGGAGGACATTAATGTTTAAGTTCAACCACTGATTACATACAGGTAAAATCTATTACACTTATTTTGTAACCTTTCATTCAAATTATTTACTCCTGAAGTGATTTAGGGTTCATTAGGCAAAGGATTTGAATAGTTATGAAACTTGAGAATCAACTGATTTTCTCTGTTAATCTAACTTGTTCATATTTATCTGTACTTTATTAGCTTTATCACTTTGAAGTAGTTTGCAAAGACTCGATATAGAGTATGATATTAAGTTTGATTTGAAAGCATCACAAAATAACCTCAAGTGGCATCAAAATGTGAAAACTTTGAAGGGGGGTGAATACTTTTACAGGCCACTGTATATAAGGATATGCAATCGTGTATTGGCAAAGTATGACACCTGATCTTATTGCAATCAATCTGTTTACTTATCTTGCATATACTAACTGTAGCCGAGCAGGAGAGCATCTGGTTTTGGGAGCAAAATCACCTCTGAGCTGTCTAGTCTGGGTTTGTATCTCGACCCAGCTGTAAACTGTAAACCCTCATGTTTCATCTGCAGTCTGCATCAATGTGTGTCTTCCATCAGAAGGATATTGTTACGGTTGTGGAAATTCACAGAGCACCATAAAGGATATCCCCAAAATCAGTTATATCGCTAAGTCCGTGTTCAGTAAGATTTCCCCACCGTTGTTTAATGGGTTTTATTCATGTGGACAGGGCTGTGATCTTTGAGTTAGCCATTATTCTTTGCTGTCGTTATGTTGGACCAACCACACCACAAACCACCTTTTCCACAAGCACCCAACCACACCACCCTCACGACCACCACACAACACCAACCATGCCACCATTACAACAACCACGATCACTTCAACCACCAACCACACCACCAACCACCTTTTCCACAAGCGCCCAACCATGCCACCATTACAACAACCACGATCAACTCAACCACCAACCACACCACCAATCACCATCTCCACAACCACGCTACAACCCTCCGCATCAAAAACCATCTCTCCCATGGAGAAAGAAGAAGGCGTTCCGATAACGCACGGATTTTTCCTGTTACTTTCCCGCGCTTCAGGACGGGGGAAAAGCGAGTGGAGAGAGAATAGAGAAGCGCGAACGGGAATGACTGCTACGAAAAACCCCGACCCACGAGGAAAACGACCCCCTTCTGGAAGTTTCCCGCAGGAGCTGGAAGGAGGGCGGGGCGGGAAGCCAAGGGGGATAAAAGCCCGCGCTGGAAGAGCGAAGGGGGCTGTTGAGGGGCTGTCGAGCTGTCTTGGTCGAAGGTTGGTGTTGGCCGGGTCGGTGGAAGTCTCGGAAGTGTGGAGTTGTGGGCAGCCGCGTTCGAGCCTGGAGTCCCCGCAGTCGGCGAGGAGCTTGAGAGGGTCCACCGAGGGTCGCCCAACCAAGTCACCACGAGGGTGAAGGTAACCTGCGGCGGCCTCTTGGAGTTCCTCTTGCAAATAATAATAATAGCCGGTTGTAGTGATTTTACCTTGCTCGTGTCTTGTCCCCTTCCCCCATTCATTGCATCCCTGTTTGCGTGTGCATTATAAATAAATGTCCTTGTGTGAATGTTAACCCGTTCGTTGTGTCCTCTTTCCCCATCAAACCGCCGTATTGCTCTCGGAATAATGGCCGGCTTTTTAATAGCCGATAAGAGAATTGGGTTCAGCGAGGTCTCACGATAATAAACCGCTCGGTTATCCCAGAACGGAACGAACCGCTTAAGCGGTTCGTGTCCGAGCAGGCCTCGCTGAGGTACGGTCTCTCGGTAGGCTGCCCGCGCGAATACTTAGGTATATCGATTAATTCAGCGATTGACCCTGTCGCACGCGGGTAGCACATTGACTAGGCCATGGTGTGCGCATTGGCGCACAAGAGTGACTGGTTTTCGGCGTTGTTCCGGAAAGTCGCGACTGAATTGTCCGTCCGGTGGGCGAGACGGCCGCCATTGGCTGAAGCGGCTGTTCGCATGCTGGGCGGGCGGCAAATTCGTAACACTGTTGTCAGGGAGTGGGTTTAAAACCCATCTCGCCTCCGAACCAAATTAACGGGAATCGGATCAGGGGTGTGTGGAGCGACCCTCGATTCCCACCAAATACGAGCTTTTAAATTGTTCCGATAAGCAAGATGGCGGTTCAAGGCGAACGGGAGCAGGGGGTAATGGATTTGGAAATAATAGAATCCATGGCCCAGGGCGAAATCCCCGTGCAGGACATTCCTAATATACAGGATGAATTTACCCCGCAAATAAACGCAGAGCTCGAAATGGGCGCAGTGGCAGGGGCGGCGGACGAACGCCCCCCCCACGTGCGAATCCGCCCACGGATCGGATGATGGAAATGTTTGAGGCGTTGTTGAGCGAAATGAAAACGAATGCGAGTGATATGGACGCCAAGATGGATGCAAACACACGCGATCTGTGGGGCGATTTACAAGTCACGGATGGCAAAATGGATGCAATAAGGGGCAACATGGATGAGAACGTGCAAACACTGCGGGGTGAGATGCGGCACGTGGGGCGGTGCCTGCAGGCGGGCATAATGGCGGCGCCACGTGGCAGTACGACCGAACCAACGGGGGGAGTGTGGACTGTGTTGGCCTCGCGGTGGAGGACAAACTAATTCGGGAGACGCGTTGGGCGAGACTCGAGCAGGTGACAGAGAAAGTGACGGTGACACAGAGGGAAAAATTTAATGGGGTGACTGAGACGTCTATAAGACACGTAGAGACGAGGGAGATAACAATAGAGACGCAGGAGGTGGAAACAGTAGAGGAGAGACTACACGATAAAGACGGGGTGAAAGACGAGCACACACACATGGAGGTAGTGGAGGACGATGAGGGGGAGCTCGGGGAATCTGTCGTGACCTAGTGCAAGCAGCCGGATAGCCTCCTTCAGGGATGGAGGGAGACTCTATGCTCCCTTGAAGCGGATCTCGACCAGGTGGGTCCTTGTCGAGCTTTGCGAGGTGGAGGGGGCGAATGCTGTAGACGGGTGCACGCGAAGCTTGGGGGGTATGAAGACCCCGGGAACCCTTGTGGTGACGCGATTCCCCATTGTGAATGTCCCGGTGTGTGTGTTCACGAGTGTGGCGAAATGTGTGCTGAAACGCGCGCATGGCATGGGTGAAAGGTTGTGTGTGAAAGGAATCGCGTGTGTGAGTAAAGGGGCGTGCGAGGTTGCGAGTGAGCCGAAGTGCGTGCCTCCCAGCACACCGTGTGTATACAGTGGGACCCGTTTAATAGAATCACTTTGGGCTGGACAAATTTGATTCTAATAAGTGGGTGATTCTAATATCCGAGTTCACCAGAGTTGTGGAGTATCAAGCGGATCAAATGTCGAGTACACATACGGAGACAAATACTCAGCATTTAGTTTGATTTATATGACACACTTGCTCAAAACAATGTAACTTACTACTGAAAATAAAACAATTACACGTACAGTACATATGTACTTTTCAAAGCAAAACAACATAGGTTTGTCGATGAGCCTACTCTGTAATGAAAAAATTGTCGATTGTTGCCTGCTTTCACGAGTCTGTGGCAATGGCGGTGACCTCCTTGTCAAGTTTGCGCAGGAAGGCCATGTCACTGAACCCATGTGATAGAAAACCAAGCCTGATCGTCTTAGCTGCAGACATCATTTCCTTGATGGTCGGGACAGAGATCTCCTCTTCCTCCTCTTCCTCCACTTTAGTGTCTGCGTCAGTAGCAATTCCCATTTCGCGTTGGACTGCCGAAACGATGGCTTCGTCTGTGACATCATCGTCTGTGGTTTGGAGAGTGGCGTCCATGTTGACGAAGTCCTGCCATTGGTCGGGATCCATTTGAAGAGGGTTGGCTAACTCGTCGTCATCATTGCTCTCGACCCTTTCGCCTTCGCTTGCCGCTCCGATGAAAATTCCTCCTTTGCGCCAGCAGTTCACTATGCCGGTAGTCTTCACATCATTCCATGCTGCGTCCGTAAACAGCATAGCGTCGAGGATCGTTATCTTTTTCGCCAAGTCACTCGCTGTCATTGCTCCATCCTCGTTGTCAATCTCAGTGAGCACTTTTCGTAGCATGGCACGGCGGTAATGAGCTTTGAATGAACGGATAATTCCCTGATCTAACGGTTGAAGAACAGAGGTTGTGTTCGGCGGGAGAAATGCCACAGTAATGTTCGACAGTTGAAGTGATTGGGGATGTGCCGGACAGTTGTCGATGAGAAGCAACGCTTTCTGGTCAAGACGCCAAAGCTCGCAATTCCACTCATCGAGCCATTCAATGAAGAGGAAACCTGTCATCCATGCGGAGGAATTGGCTCTGTAGCGAACTGGAATTGTTTTGAGGCCTTTGAAACACCGTGGATTCTTGCTTTTACCAATACCGAAAGGAGGACGCTTAGCACCAGTCATCGAGCAGCAAAAAAGCACCGTGATTCTTTCCTTTGGCTTTTTCCCACCGCAGTGCTGATCTCCCTTGAAGAGGAACGTTCCGTCTGGTAAGGCCCGAAAATACAACCCGGTTTCGTCAGCATTCCAGATCTCATCAGCCGTGAAGCCTTCTACGAGATCCGGAAACACGTGGTCCAGCCATTGTTGTTTCCCTCCTACGTCAGCCGCCGCTGCCTCTCCGTGAAGTTTCTTGTGGACGATTCCATGTCTTTTCTTGAACCGGTCAATCCAGCCGTTTGTCGCACTGAACTTCTTGTTGTTGAACTTTTCCGCGAACTGAGCCGCTTTCTCCCGCATCAGAGGTCCAGAAAGCGGTGCTTCCTTTTCTCTAGAAGTTTGAATCCACTTGACCATTGCTGATTCGACATCGGGTGCGTTGCCGCTTCGCTTGCGTTTCTGAGAAGAAGATGAATCCACTTGACCTTTCAGAATCTTGCATAGGATTGGCTGGTTAATTTCCAACTTGTCTGCAGCTTCTCGTTGGCTCATTCTGGGCAAAGCGTCATAGTCCCTCAGGATTTGTGCTTTATCAATGTTTGAACGATCCGTCCGCTTTCGTTTTCTGTCCAACGTGGAAATGACGACACGCCTAGTGCTTAGACTGCAGCTGTCAGTCGTCTGCCTATCTGTACAATGACGACCGAAATCACTGTAGTGGCATAGCGTTATTTTTAGCATGACGTCAGCCGCCTGGTGGCAAAAGTTGGAACTGTGCGGCCAGTAGGCGCTGAACTGTCGAAGTGGATGGCCAGCAGCTGATTCTATTAAGCGGGTTTTTGATTCTAATAAACGGGAAAAATTGTGTACATTTAGATACAATGGAATCGGTCTCAACAATTTTGATTCTATAATACGGGTGATTCTATTAACCGTGATTCTATTAAGTGGGTCCCACTGTATTAAACACCATGTGTGGATGAAGCACCGTGTGCGGAAGAGACAGCGTGTGCGAGTGAAAGGGCATGCGTGAGTGAACGGCCATGTGTGAGAGAGACCGTGTGTGTGAGATCACTGTATGTGAGGGAGATGGCGGTCGTCATGCAGGAGCATGCAACCGCATGTCCGAGTGTCATGGCGAGGTGTGTGAGCGTCGTGGCACGTTGGAGTTTGTGCGCGAAGGTGCGACGAAGATGGTGCCTGACGGTGGACAAAGGCCGAGTAGCGGCCGTAGATGTTTTGGGGACCGTGCCGGGTTTGCACGGCAGCGTGCCCGGGGTCCGTGCTGTGCTACGCACGAGGCCGCCACGTGCGCGCCTGCGGAGTGAAACCCGGTCCGAAAACGCACGTGGTGGATTAGCCGATCCCGCGGATGGAGAGAAGGTAGGCTGGATGTGAATTTTGACCGGACGGGTTCTCCACGCGAGCGTGTGTGTGAGGCTCCGACGAGCAGAGCACGTGTTCGCGTGGGGAACCCCTCGAAACGCGAGGCTCGTTTTTAATGCGTAGGGTGACGTCGTGGCTGCATGGTCGGAATCTGGCAGGAGGGGAAATCCCTGCCGGATGGTCCGTCCGAGAAGGGACGAGGTGCGAGAAACGCAAACAGCTGCCATGACGTCACAGGAGTAAAAGAGTGCAGGTTGGAGTTGCTGCGCCGGTGCGCGCATTTAAAAAATAAAAAAGCAAGCCTCGCTTTCGGGTGAACAGGATTTCCCGGGCATGGGGTGGAAGACCCCCCTTTCCCGGGCACAGGACACAACTAGTTAGGGGGAAGGGTTAGCTTCGTTAGACCGGCTTCATGGGGCAGGAATAAGTCTTCATGGGGCCCGTGGAATGGATTAGTTAGAGGGATTTTAGTTCAGATTTAGGATCGAAAAGGGATTTTGAGGACACGGACAGACTGAGTAGAGGGGATGTAGCTTAGCTACGTAGCGCTAAATGGAATGTGCTACGAGATTAAGGGACGATGAGGGAGCACGAGTTAGTTATGGGATGCAGTCAGAAGAATGGCAGTGATCAGCGATGTGTGAGAAGAGAATGGAAAATGTACTTGATGAGTGAGTGAGGCCAGCGAGCCTGTGTGTATGGAGTGAATGTGGTATGCATGGTGCGATGAGTGATTGGGGGGGAGGAGTGACTCCCACCCAAGGGACCCCAGGGTCAGTGTAAATTGAGTTAGTGGGTTTGTTAACTTTACAAAATGGAGGTCGTTTTGTTGTTGGTGGGAACATAGGCTCGAAACCCATTTGGAGGGGTGCAGGAGCCCTGTTGACGGGCTGGGAGCATGGCTACGAACGGTGAGTATCGCTTAGTGGGTACCCCGGGCACCGGGCTTGTCGGCCGCGGTAGGCCAAGGGTCCAGAGGGGGCCGGGATAGCGTAGTGGGCACGGGTGGGCCTGCATGATGCGGGGCCCGGGGCGCCATTGGCCACGGGGGCAGTGCATTGGGCACGGGCACCCAGGGAAGGGGCCCGGGGCGCCAGCCTGCCATGTGAGCGTTTCAGGGGAGTCGCCAGGGAGGGCACTCCCCAGTGTTTAGGGAGCTGGTCGACTCAGAGACAGTTGTAGTGCCCGGGGGTGCCATCGTTGGAGAATGGGCAGAGGGTAGTTCCTGCCAAGGGAGCCACGCGTCCCAGCCATGAGACCGTGTGAGGGTACGAGGGGAAAATTGGAGGGAAAGGCCCATATTTGTGAGGACACCAACACAGGTGACGGGAATCTTGGTTGGGAGAATCAGTAGTTTAAGCGAGAGGCGCTTTTGGAAAGCCTGGGGGTAGTTTAAAGTTAATAATGTTAGGGGAGATAGAGAAATGTACCCCTCCGCACCATCCAACCCTTCACTCATTGTGGGCCGCTGGACTCACCTTGGGTAAGTAGATCGCTGAGATCTGAGGAGGCCGTTCTGATGCTTGGATTGGGCCTCAACACAAGACACTAGCTCTCCCTTATTCCCCTCCAGGAAGGGAACTAGGGGTTTGGAGTAGGCTCGGTGACAGGATAGATTAGCCGGACAGAGACCATAAAGGGGTCAGGGAGACAAAATTATAGTAGGGACAAAAAAAAAAAAAAAAAAAAGATGGGCTAAATTGGGGATTTTTTTTTGCAAACTAAGGGAGTGGGCATGAACAGAGACAGGCAAAGGCGATAAAGTGCTGTGGCATGGCTGGAAAAAAATAGGTAACCCCTCCCCAGGGTAGAACAAAGCACAACCATATTTTTTTGGTTTATTAGGATGTCTGAAGTAGGAAATGGATAGTTGTGAAAAAATATATTGGGGATAGCATGTATTTTTGGTGGAATTTGTAATTATAGTGCCTGAAATTTTTGTGCGTTTCGGAAAGTCATAAAAATGACTCTTAAATCTTCAACTATCAACCAATTTCCATAATTAAAATGTCAATTTGTACAGAATCAAAAGTATGTTGCTTTCAGATCATCTCAGTGGCCAAATCTGAATCATTAAGTTTTCAAAACTGAAAAAAATGTGATCTTACCAACTAATTTTATTGCAAAATGCTATCTTACATTTTGTTGTATACTAATATTTTTTGCTTTAACACTGAAACTAGCAAACATATTTAACAAAACATTCTGCATAAAATGGTCCTGAATCTGAAATTCACAAAGAGATTTAATCAAAATCATCACTGTCCAAGTCACTCTCATCTGCAGCAACAGGGGCTTCACGTTTGTTGTTACATTCCATACCGAGACATGAACAGAAGTCAGTGCAAGGCAATCCTAATGCCAAACAGTGGCACTTCTGTGAAGTCTTGCATTCAGCATCCATACAGTACATGTGAGTTAGGTCTCGGACTTCAATGGTTGCAGCCTCTTTCACATAGTAAACAGGTTGCATGGAAGATGCGTCCTTATCCCATCTCCAGCCATTACAAATTGGGCTCAACTGTTGTGGTTTTGAAACTTCACATTGCATCCATATAGTTAACTGGTACTTGGCATGCAACACATGTTGAAGGAAAGCATCCTCAGTTGGAGGAAATGCTGATGCAGGTTTGTTACTCTTGCAAGCAAATTCATACCGTAACTCATCTAAGGTTGTACATAAGTTGCGATTGGATTTCATTTTGTTTCCATACAATGTACCGACGAGCATCCTGCAGGTTTTCTGTCAAATCAGGAGTTGTGCCCAGGGTGCTCAGAGCAGGAAGATCCTCTGCATATTGAACTAGCTTATTGAAGGCTGTAAACTTGCCAATCTTGTAGAGACCACTGGTGCTATCACACCCAGTAAGGGCGTGTGCAGATGGTAAGGCACATGCTACATTTTCTCCTACATTTTGACAGATACTATGAACCGGTATAAATCTTTCCCTATTTGTTCTTTGTCCAGTGTGTCCAGAATGCATGTATGTTAACTTTGGCAGTTTGCCTTCATTTAGATAGTAAACCAGCAAGACTAGGACATCTGAATCATCTGACTTCACTATCAGCCTTTCATGAGATGATGCTAGGTCAATGGCATGAAGAAGCATCCGAGTGTCTGCTTCTTCTTGTGTGCTGAAGAGCCGGAGAAGATTTCTTTTTCCCATTTGAGTAAATGGTTACAACTCTCTCAGCTTCTGGAAATCCACCTGCAAGAGTTATACTCTGGCCATTGATCAGTCCAGGTGGGTCATCTAGTAATGACTGTGATATGAATGCTGCAAGGTTTGCCTTGTTAGCAGAATTCTTTAGGAAATTCCTGTAATGTGGCACAACTCTGTCTGGAGCAATTACATGACTTGCAACTGCAGAAGTGCCACTTCTGCGTTGTCTTTCTTGATATTTGACAGAATGGGGGACATCATAACGATCAAACACAAGGACTACAGACTTGATGTTCCATGAATTATTGAGCAGGGCAACAATTTTGCGTAAGATAAGCTGTGCAATATCCCTGAAAGTGTTGAACTGTGTTTCATGTATCCCTTGGAGAAGCACCATCCCATCATATATGTAAATCCCTTGACCATCAAATGGTGGAAGCTCTAGGATTTCCTCTGTTGTTGACTCCAGTTTACTGGCTAGATCTGCTTTAACACACTTCCTCATGTTGCCATCATCATAGAACAAGGCAGGTGGGATGACTGCAAGCTCATGCTGTAAGACTGTTTCCATGTTCACATTTCGCTGTTTTGACACAGCCAGAAACCTTCTAAATAACACTTGTGAATCAATCATCAACTTCTTGGTGTCCTTATCTATGTTAATGGACTTCTTCGTGTCTGCAAAGGTCACAATCTTCTTTCGTGTTTCTGGATCCCAGAATGAAACAGACTTAGATACTGGTGCCAGCCTCTTTTCCATGAACTCTGTGTGCTTTTGACGACCCTCGTCAAGAAATCCAGTGAGACTCTTGGCTACTTCTGGGGACACAATCTAACCTGTGATGATGTTTACCAGTTCTGAAGGCACAGTCTCTATATCAAATGGGTTCTGACTGTTGGTAATCATATTAACCACATTCTGCACATCAGATTCATCCCTTGCTTTCCCGGCTCTTTCCCAGTTCTTCCTGTGTTCTCTTTCTCTCCGTCTTGTCATGGCATAGCACTTGAAAGGCATTGGCATATTCACTTGTGATATGTCTGGTCATCAACCAACGGGTCATCACTCCCTTCCGAAGTGTAAGGCCAATAATGCCACCTTCACTTTTGCCTTCTCAGTTAATTGTCTGCTCTAGTGCTTGGTTGGTGCTGACAGCATTAAATCGGTGCTTGTCAGACCTTCTGACGACTAGGCCACCTTCACACATATGCCGATAGACGTCTGGATGTTTCACCTCAAGACGTTTCATATCTGCCACATACGTCGGGACATACTTTGCATAATCATGCCTGCCTACAGCCCTAAACCAAACAATTGCTTCACACATTACATTTAAATGAAGTACCATCAAGCCTTCCTTCTCTGCTCTGAGTAGACGCAACAAGACTTGAGCACCCTCCATAAAATCAGCCCAATATGTGAATGTAGCTGATTCTTCTCCACCAACAGCTAAGAATTCTGCAATAACTTCTGCAACCTCTGGCAAATGACTGTTCATCAGTTCTCTGGCAATATCAATTGCAACTGCACTGTCTTTGACACCACATGCATGTTGTAGATCAAAGAACTTCTCTTCAGTGTCAGCATTGCGAAGCGATCGACCAGATTGTTCTAATCACATAACCATTGAACTGAACAAAGTTCAGAAAAGTGCCTCATACACAATTTTGATGCCCCGTATGCCATGTGATACTTGTGTACCCTACAACATTTGTTTTGCTGTTGCCTCAGCATACACAGATGACTCAGTTAGTAAAGCCATAACATACACACTCTTATATTTTTTTAGGCAAAATAATACTGTCACAACCTAATTATGTACTACCCTTTCAGATTTCCTACAAAATGACACCGTATTTGTGCAAATCGGTTGAAAATTGCAGGTTTAACAGTCATTTTCGTGATTTCGCAACATTCGCCAAATTATTGGAGACTACGAACACAAATCATGACCAAAATACATGCTATCCCCAATATATTTTTTCACAACCATCCATTTCCTACTTCAGACATCCCAATAAACCAAAAAAATTATGGTTGTGGTTTGTTCTACCTTGGGGAGGGGTTACCCTGCTTTTAGAGCCCTTGTGGGGAATGGCCGCAGCACTAATAGGTTGGGAGGGAGAGAGTAGGGTAGGTCCGAGCCCGCCTTCCGAGTGGCCAGCACCACCGCACTCCCTCCACACACTTGCAGGACAAGACAAGAGGCCGGCCAGTTCATCTGCCGGCTGTTTTGCTACAAGGCCTGTGCCAGTCAGTTCATCTGCCGGCTGTTTTGCTACAAGGCCTGTGCCGGTCAGTTCACCTGCCAGCTATGTTTTGCTGCAAGGCCTGTGCCGGTCAGTTCATCTGCTGGCTGTTTTGCTACAAGGCCTATGCCGGTCAGCTTCACCACCGGCCCGTTTTGCTACAACGGCCTTGTTTTGCCTTGCCATGCCTTGTCTGCCTGCCTTTGCCTTGACCCCATGCCTGCAAGCCCTTCTTGCATTTGCCCATCCATTCATTACCATGTGCGCCAGGATCATCGTGCGTGCTGCAGGGACTGCTCTGTAGGCAGCCGCATCACGGGACTGCATTGGCGGCCTGTGCACAATGTCATCCTTCCATCACAATGTGCGCCAGGATCATCGCGCGTTCTGCAGGGACTGCCCTGTAGGCAGCCGCATCACGGGACTGCATTGGCAGCCCCTGCACCGTGCTTGTTGCATTTGCCCATCCATTCATTACCATGTGCGCCAGGATCATCGCGCGTGCTGCAGGGACTGCCCTGTGGGCAGCCACATCACAGGACTGCATTGGCGGCCCGTGCACCGTGTCAC
Organism: Eptatretus burgeri; assembly: GCF_056783735.1. Classification (NCBI taxonomy): domain Eukaryota; kingdom Metazoa; phylum Chordata; class Myxini; order Myxiniformes; family Myxinidae; genus Eptatretus; species Eptatretus burgeri. The sequence continues at coordinate 13,000,832 of NC_140965.1, read as the reverse complement.
CATCCATCACCATGTGCTCCAGGATCATCGCGCGTTCTGCAGGGACTGCCCTGTGGGCAGCCGCATCACAGGACTGCATTGGCGGCCCATGCACCGTGTTGTCCATCCATCCATCTGCACCACAGGATTGCATTGGCAGCCCGTGCATCGTTCATTGCTTGTGTTTGCTTGCATCAGTGCCCATTCAGTGTTCTGCAGGGACAGCCTTGCAGGCAGCCACATACGGAGACTGCATTTGTGCAGCCCGTGCACCGTTTGTGTTCACTGCGCTCATTCAAGGGGAGGCCAAAGACTGCATTGGTGCAGCCGGCCACATTCTTTGTCACCTGTATTGGATTCATGAGCCAGAGACTGCGTGTGAGTAGCCTGGCTCCTTGTTTCACAAAATGGCCTGTGGGATGACTTTGCTATGTGCCTTTTTCCCCACAGAGTCCATCAGTCCTGGGCCATGGTTTAGTGTAAAATTATAAGGTTAAGGTTTAAGTTAAGGGTAAATTGTAAATGAGTTGCTTCCCCCTGCATGTGTGTTGTAGCGCCGGCAATTTTATTTAAGTCGTCTGTATGAGTGGGTTTATTTAGTTAGTTACTCAGCCCGTAGGTTATTTAATTTTCGGACACGAATACACTAAATGTCGCACTCAGGGATACGAAGATAAAACGTACGAGGGAAACTTACACATGATGGCACACGAAAATTCGACGACTCGGGACGAGTCTGCAAAAAGGGGAGGGGGTAGTGTTACGGTTGTGGAAATTCGCAGAGCACCATAAAGGATATCCCCAAGATCAGTTATATCGCTAAGTCCGTGTTCAGTTAGATTTCCCCACCGTTCTTTAATGGGTTTTATCCGTGTGGACAGAGCTGTGATCTTTGAGTTAGCCATTATTCTTTGCTGTCGTTATTTTGGACCAACCACACCACCAACCACTTTTTCCACAAGCGCCCAACCACACCACCCTCACGACCACCACACAACGCCAACCACGTCACCATTACAACAACCACGATCACCTCAACCACCAACCACACCACCAACCACCTTTTCCACAAGCGCCAAACCACGCCACCATTACAACAACCACGATCACCTCAACCACCAACCACACCACCAATCACCATCTCCACAACCACGCTACAACCCTCTTCGCCTCAAAAACCGTCTCTGCCATGGAGAAAGAAGAAGGCGTTCCGATAACGCACGGATTTTTCCTCTTACTTTCCCGCGCTTTGGGACGGGGGAGGGTCGAGTGGAGAGAGAATAAAGAAGAACGACCGGGAATGACAGCTACGAAAAACCCCGACCCACGAGGAAAACGCCCCCCTTCTGGAAGTTTCCCGCAGGAGCTGGAAGGAGGGCGGGGCGGGAAGCCAAGGGGGATAAAAGCCCGCGCTGGAAGAGCAAAGTGGGCTGTCGAGGGGCTGTCGAGCAGCTGTCGAACTGTCTTGGTCGAAGGTTGGTTGTTGGTCGGGTCGGTGGAAGTCTCGGAAGTGTGGAGTTGTGGGCAGCCGCGTTCGAGCCTGGAGTCCCGGCAGTCGGTGAAGAGCTTGAGAGGGTCCACCGAGGGTTTCCCAACCAAGTCACCACGAGGGTGAAGGTAACCTGCGGCGGCCTCTTGGAGTTCCTTCGGTCAACCAAGCTCCTTGAACATAAAGGCCTATGGGTCCAGTCTGAACCCCTTGTCTATGAGGGTGGTCTTTTCCCTGTTTCTTTGTGTGAATGTTGTGGGGCCATGTCCCGCAAGTAGAACTTTGTAAGTGCTTGTAAATAATAATAATAGACGGTTGTAGTACTTTTACCTTGCTCGTGTCTTGTCCCCTTCCCCCATTCATTGCATCCCTGTTTACGTGTGCATTATAAATAAATGTCCTTGTGTGAATGTTAACCCGTTCGTTGTGCCCTCTTTAACCATCAAACCGCCGTATTGCTCTCGGAATAATGGCGGGCTTTTTATAGCCGATAAAAGAATTGGGTCCAGCAAGGTCTCGCGATAATAAACCGCTCGGTTATCCCAGAACGGAACGAACCGCTTAGCGGTTCGTGTCCGAGCAGGCCTCGCTGAGGTACGGTCTCTCGGTAGGCTGCCCGCGCGAATACTTAGGTATATCGATTAATTCGGCGATTGACCCTGTCGCGCACGGGAAGCACATTAACTAGGCCGTGGTGTGTGCATTGGAGCACACCCGTGACTGGTTTTCAGCGTTGTTCCGGAAAGTCTCAACTGAATTGTCCGTCCGGTGGGCGAGACGGCCGCCATTGGCTAAAGCGGCTGTTCGCACACTGGGCGAGCGGCGAATTCGTAACAATATTAAGTTGGAGAACCCCTCTGCCAGCACTGGTCGTTGATGGAAATTAAGGATCCCACGGTATCTTTCTCAAAGAGTAGGTGAGTTATCACCGGCACGATGAAGAAATTACAAATTCCTGCAAAATCACCTTCAATCGAAGGTTAGGCATGGCCCGCAGGGTCGTCAAAGATTTGAGCCACAAACGATCCTGAGCCGACCGAACAAGGTGGAAAGGTTGCGTATGTGACAAAGACAAATTGATCAGATTTTGGTGAAAATCCGGATGCGGATACTCGATTTTTAAAAAGTAATTCTTCACAATTGAGAGATAGGGCTAAAAACTATACAAAACATGTCTCAAAACGTTGTGGACGGGTACTGACAGAACTTGGTGGACGAGTTGGATCGGTGACAAGAATAAGCCCATTAGATTTTGGTTCAGGTCCGGATACAGATCCGGCCTATCATTGAGATACAAAATGTAAACTGTTCAACCTGGCGGAGGTATGTGCTTTACCGAGTGCTGATCTCATCACCTACTGTATATCCTTCACCATTCAATTCATGTTGTTCCTCATCATCATTTCATCAGATCTCCTTTTTCTACCTCAGAATCCCCATCATTATTATTACCCTCGCTGTTATGGGCTCTGAATCTGAAAGCTCTGAATATCAACACTGAGAGCTGGGAGGACATAGCAGCTGACCGCAGCAGATGGCGCAGCATGCTCCAAAGACAACTCAAGGCAGCAGAAGAAAAGATCCAGAACCTGGCTGAAGAAAAGAGAGCCAGACGGAAGGCGCGCTCCTGTGGAGACAACCCTGCGACCACCCACACCTGCACCCGATGCGGCAGAGACTGCCACTCCCAAATTGGACTGATCAGCCATGGCCGACTCTGAGGGCGTGGTGACGTCACGGCTGAAACAAACGCCAACTAGGGCGCATCACCATCCATGGTCGACATCGACCGACGGAGGCCTACTACTACTGTTACGGACACCTTGTGTTACATTCACAAATCACAACGACCATTGATGTTATTAAGCAGTCGGGGAAAATATTACTGCAATAATGAAATTCTCCTGACTTCGACCAATGTCGTGATGATGGCCTCATCACGACAGCATCATGCCTGCCAACCCGAAAGGGCATCCAGCAGTTCAGTTGAGGCAAAGTCAAAAGCTGTCACCAAGCAGATGAAAAGTGAAGCTACCGACCTGGTTTCACCGTTCTTTGGGCTCATCAGGGCAACATATCGCTGTTCCATCCACTTGGTGACTTTTGAAGCCCTTTCGGCTTATATGCTGGCACTTGATGCCCCACTGACTGTGACTAATGAGGCCAGATTGTAAATATAGTTTTGTGGTGGTGATCAATACACAATAGATAACAAATAATATTCCCCAAGATTACCCACAACGCAAACCCTTGTGACGCAGATTTCTTAACAGTTCTTATCTTAAGGGCCATTCACTCACTCGACAGTGCTGGTGGTGGTAGCGAGTGGAGATGGTGCAACAAGAGGTGATTGTGATTGAGAGAGAGGGGAGTGGAAAAGGATTAGGAGGCCAATGGGAGAGAGGTGTTGTTTGTGAAAGAGGGCCAGGTGGTAAGAGGCAGAAGGAGGAGGAGGAGGTGGAAGGCAAGAGGTCTGCCAAATGTGTGTGATTGACAGGTGGCGGCAGACCTAAAGGCGTAAATGGTATTCCCGGATGAGATCTGCATGACAAGGTTGCAGCCTGACATTGTCATCTAGTCAGGCACAACAAGGCAGCTCATCTTTGAGGAACTGTCAGTACCTTAGGAAGAGAATATGGAGGAAGAGAGGAAAGTATGGTGAGCTGGAAGCGGAGTGTCTGGAGAAGGGTTGGCGAGTTTGTTGTCAGCCATTTGAGGAGGGGTGTAGCGGGTATATTGGCAATTCCTTTTGTGCATTTATTGCTCAATTTGGAGTGTGTGGAACAGAATGAAGGAGGATGTGTGAGAGAGTGGCCAGGTTGCCTTGAATGGCTCACTTTGGATTTGGAGGAAGTTTGTGGAAGCAGGTCGAATGGTGAAGGATGAGGTTGATTGGGTGGTGGTTCTTTCAGCCCAAAAAAGGGGTAGTGACTGAGTGTGGAAGAGGTATGGAGAGATGTGTGTACAATTATTGATTTGAGCAGTGGATGTTATTATGTTAGTTGGTTGGTTGTGCGTTTTTGTATGTGTGTGTGTTTTGCTATTGAGTGGTGCATGTTTTAAGGTTGAGTGGTTGGTTGGTATATATTTTCTATGCTGTGGATTCTGAGAGTGGAAGCTGTTGTTATGTTATTGTAGTTTGTGTTCTCGGTAACTGGGGTAGCAGTACATATGAATCCAAGCGTACTTACTTGGCTTCCTCAATTCATATTAGTATCCTGGATCATTTTACACAATGAAAGCATCGTTCCAAATTTCAAATTAGATTTCAAAATTTTCCTAAACCGGGAGGGGGGATACACCCCCTCCCAGACTTTCACACCCCTCCAAAACCCCCACACTCCCAGAACCCCCTCCCTCCAAAAACCCCAAACCTCTGAGGTCGGTTTTCTCCCTTGCACCACGGATCCTTTCCATCCTACTGTTTTTCTTCTCTCAATGTTGGCAACTATGCAAATGGCTGAGTCCACACGGATTAGGTATGGGACGATTGGTGTCCGCACCGATAGCACCAGATGTGTGGTACATTGATCGCTCAGGTTCAAACCACCATTTGGGTGGTGGGTGTGAAGGAGTCCCAGCATGTCAAATAACTGGCTCAGACATTCCACCAGACAACGGTGGTGCCTACTTCAGCGACTTGTCTTATATACATCGTTAAAAGCAAATGTTGACACAGGTTATTTTCACAATGTCGGGAGATTCCCGAATTACTCGGACAAAGACCCTTATAAATTACTAGAATACAAGACACGTCGCTTCGCTGACAGAAATACCAATCTTTGCTGTGATGGCAAATCAATAGGGCACGAAGAAAAAGGATTCCTGGGAGTGCAGGGATAACTAATGTCGCAAGTTGGTGTTTACAGTTTTGCCACGTGTGCACATGTACCCATAAAAAATAAAATAAAAAAAATTGATATATATTTTTTTCATCACAAATCTTCCTGGGAGTTCCCTGAAGCCATTGTAGTTGAATTTATTTAAATCCGTTAATCCGTTCTCAAGTTATAATACGACAGACAGGCCTACACACACACACACACACACACACACACACACACACACACACACACACACACACACACACACACACACACACACACACACACACACACGCACACACACACACACACACACACACACACAATCATGAATGACATAGGTTTTCTGCTGTGGTCCCTATTCGAGTTTTTTTTAAAAGAGAATATAGTCAGAAACAGACGGCTGCCTCTATCATTCCCAGAAATAAAATAAAATTCCAAAGAACATGGGTGGACAGTCAACCCTCATCGAGGTGAAGTCTTGGGGCTGATTCACTTGAGTATGTCTATTAATTACATACTGTTTGATCATGATTTGGACCATGAGTACATCAATTATTACTTATTATTGGACCTTGACTACACCTATTAATTATGTCTATTGATGATGGACTATTGGAACATATCTTTGAGACAGATGTAGACCTTTAGAGCCCTTACACCATTTATACCCCTGAGACTTTTGAGCCCTTTCAACCATATGAGACCCTTTATCCTCCCTCCCCCCCTCCCCCATGGCGAGACCTTTTCAACTTTTAGACTCTTTAGACCACTTTGACCTCTTGAACTTTAGACCCCTTGAGACCCTCTTAGACCACTTAGATCAAGCGCCCTTATGGACCACTTAAGCCCCTTGACCCTTTTGACCCTTTATCCCTTTTAGACCATTTAGACCCTGAAGACCCTCCAAGACTATTAAGACCCCTGAAGACTGATAAGGCCCTTCAGAACCATGAGACCTTGTAGAGCCTATAGACCCTGTTAGAACCCTTTGACCCCTTAGATCCCTAAGGTTCAATAGACCTGCAAGACCATTTAGAACCCTTAGATCCATTAGACCCCAAAGACTATCAATACCCATAAGACCCCTAAAATCCCATCGACCCCGTTAGACCCTTTAGAGCCTCAGACCCTTAAGACCCCTAAAACTCCGAAGACAATTGATCAATTTTTCATTTTCCAATTTTTATTTCACTTCCTCCTTCACCCATCTGTCCCAATTTTCCCCCTTAACTATACTCTCTCTTATGTCAACTTTATGTGCAGTGCCCTTCCAAGCTCGACCTACATTCCCACAATGGATCTGCCGTTTGTGTTTGCAACAGTGGTCTCAACAGTCTGATCCCCTAACCCTATCCCTCAACAGTGTTTCCCTCTGATCTGATCGAATTACTCTTTTAAAAAAAAAGAGGACTTTTTAGGCATATTTTGTGAAACAGCACAAAACCGGGAGAACGTAACCAAGATTATTTCCTTGAGAGCTATAAACACCTTTATTCATCCTTGTAATAACCACATAAAAACAGCACTCATTTCCTGAACTTCACCCCATGATGCATACTCTATAAAATAAACCAATTACGTTGGATGGATCATGCTGTCCGGATGCCCGACTATTGTCTTCCCAAACAGCTTCTTTATTTCCCAGCTGAAAGAAGGTTAACAGACTCGTAGTGGACAACATAATATAAGCGGTTCAAAGACACACTAAAAGGCAACTTGAAGAAATGAAAGATCAATATAGAGACTTGGGAGACCCTTGCGCAAGATAGATCTGCTTGGCAGAATTTGCTCTTAGGGCTCCCATCGTTTTGACGTATTACGTTGACAAGCAGTTAAGGATAAGAGGAGGAGGAGGAGAAAATAAAGACAAGAAAACAAAGCAGCCGACCCCCTTCCACCTGGGAACAAGAGCCCACACTGCACCACGATCTGCGGTTCGAAGATCGGCCTCATCAGCCACTTGCAGACCCACAAATCGTGAGAAGGAAAACGATCATACTTGGCTATGAGTGACTGCTGATTCGGATAAAAGAAAATTGAAAGCCTTTTTAAAATAGGGCTTCAAGACGGTTGTTAATCTCATCCTCAGGTCACACCTTTCTCCACTTGTGACCCTTTAAACCTCATTAATCCTCCCCAAGCGCAACCCTTCCTTTCCAGGTTATTGTGTTCCCTCCACTCACATTTCTGTTTGTTGTCCCACTGCTGTTTCATCCTCAGTTCCTCTTCTTTCAACCCCCTTCTTGTTATTTTTGATTTCAGCTTGTATCCATCTTGTTCACCCCATATATCCTTCTCCCCTTCCCTTACTCCCTCATTCTTCTTCACACCCATTCTTCCTCCAAAATGTACCTCTGTTGTGTTCCTCTCCCCTCCTGTTTGTATGATTCACGACTTCAAACTGTGTTCTAGCTGTTTTGTTCTTTGTTATAGCTCTTCCATGAGCTTCAACTTTGCCGAGAAAGAAAAAAAAAATAGCAAGATTGTTTCACACTTGAATAAAACTCTTAACAAATCTGCACCAAAATAACACACCAAAGTAAATAAACATGAATTATCATCATGGACTTTTTTGATTTTACATAAGTTAACACAGATCATCTTCAGCATCTGGCTCTGCAAAGGCCTACTGAAAGCAGTACTAGTATGAAAACCCCAGTTTAGTAAGACCAGCAACCTTTTATCCGTAGTACCAACCACGCTAAACACAAAACGCTTCTCCACACATCTTGCATTCACGATTAGATGTTTCAGTAAATGATTCTTGATTTCCCAGCAGGACCAACAAAAAAAATCAACTTTTTATTGCTTGAGAAAAGTAATGTGAGTTTTTGGGTCAAGGGATGTGAGGGGGATGGGAGCAGCTATTGAAGTCAAAGCGACACTCACCGTTTGCTGCAGGTCAGGAATTCCAACTCGTACAACCATTGTGTTCTGCTGGATGTCCTCAAGATGGTCACCTGGCCGCGATGGAGACACGGGCGCCTCAAATACTCCATCGGGCTCCTCCGCACGTGAGCTGTCTGACTCCGATACATCGCTGTACTCAGAGCCGCCGGCATCGGCCACAACTACAGGGCCTGCCCGCTTCGCCTCCATCACCAACAACACCACGGCCCACGGCCTGTTTGCTGGCGTACTCTCAATCCCTCCACAGACATCCACCTAGTTGATGTTTCTTCTTTTGGAATCCACCTTCCCGTCTCGCCTTTGATTTTCCCAACCGAATCCCAGCCTTTTCCAAGCAGGCCCTCCTGTCCCACAGTTTCAGATTCCTAATTGTGGCCACAATATTATTGCAGTTCCATCACTTTCTTCTCCAAAGTTTGCTGGAGTACGGAGGCTTCGATCGGACGTTACCCTCAGTATATCCAAAAGTGCATGAGCTCCTGTCTTCTTCATGCGTGCCTTGTTATTCTTTCACTTCGTCCTGCCGAAAAGAAAAAAAAAAAGGTGACAGCAGTATGATGCAAGTTGTTAATAAAAACTGCAAGTAGCAAACAAATAGATTCTCAATTCCCCAAAATCATATACTCCATCATCCCATATTCTTTTAAGACACGTCGTAAAGCAAATACGAGCGAAGCTCCCAACGTATAGCATTCAGCATCAAGTCATCTCCTGGTTTTCAAACTTCCTCGTTGGGCGATGCACTCTACACCTGCATTGATGGCGGCCTCTCCAACCCCCAACACATTCCTTCTTGTGACCCTCAAGGTTCTATCATGTCATCTTGCCCACCCCCCGCCCCCACTCATTCTTCTTTATGTAAATGACCTCGCAACTACAAACAGTCCTGTCCATTCCTTTCCTAATGACTGCACTCTCACTCCTGCACCAGTTATGAATCCCACTCCACCTCCTCCCAGTACCTTATTGCTGATCACCTCTCAATTGTTACCTCCATCAATCGTGACCTCAATTCCATCCTCCAATGGGGCTCTGACAACCATGTGACCTTCAATCATTCCAAGACTCAAACCCTCCATATATCCAACAAGATTAACACAGCACCCCTTCTCTTTTCATGTCCAGCTCTCAAATCCAGCAGTCCTCCTCTATTAATATGCTCAGTATTACCATCTCCAGAAATCTCTCCTGGCAGCCTCACATCCTGAATATCAGCAAATCTTTCTTTAAGAAATTTAGTTTTCTCTTCAGAGCTCAAAAATACTTCAACTCCCATCAGTTTCTCACCCTCGACAAATGCAAAGTCAGACCGATCATGGAATACTGCTCCCATGTCTGGGGTGGCGCTCCTTCCTCAGTCATCTGTATTGTGCTCAAGTCAATGCTGTCCCACTGATTCCTGATCCAATTTTGAAAAGCCATTTCCAACCTTTGGCTCACCATCAAACAGTCTCTTCCCTGTGCCTCTTTTACTGTGATTAGCACAGTCAGTGCTCTGTCGAACTCTCCGTTTCTGTCCGTAACACCTGCCTAGCTTCTACTCGTCACCCTTTCTGTGTTACCCTCCCTTCCTTCCATACTAATCAACGTCTCCTCATTCTTCTCCTACACCACCTCTCTTTGCAACTGTATCCCCAGCAGTGTATGCTGACTACTAACTACCTGCAACAATTCAAGTCACGAAAATCAATCAATCTCAGTTTAACCAGCCCTGGTGGCATAATGGTTAGCACATCCACTCTAAATCTGGGATGTCAGTGGTTTGAACTCTGGCCAAGACATAACAAAAACCTTTAAAGATGATATGTGCTGCTTCCTTGCTTTTAGAGGATAGAGAATGGACAAACAAGCATAAGTTTGTAATAATAGTGCAGGCTTTGGTGGGGCCTAATTACCTCCTCCTGCATCGAGGTCCTTTTAAAGGGAACTCATATTATTATCATCTAATTTAATTATTACATCATCCCATCTCCTTTCTTTGCTTTTTCACCTACGGCAACCTCTCGTAGTTTTTGAGCACGACCCTTCCCATGGGGTGTTATGCCAAAAAAGATGGAATAATATATGAGGAAGAATCCAATTTTTCAATGCAAAGGGCTTCGTTGTCTGCCTGCAAGGCCTACCAGAGGCACATCAATGTTCTCGAGAGACCAAAGTAAACACTGCTGCTGTCCTGCAGCCTCAGTGCAGAGTCCGGCTGAATCAGGAGTTTCCACAGGAGTCTGAGGTGCTCAGATAACTGTAGAACAGACAGCATGGGGCTGCCTGTTTCGAGCAGGCAAACACACACAGGTTTGTGAATGAGGCCAACAGATGTTTAACCACGCATCATTGCATTAGTTGGTAATGAAAATTTAATGATTCCGTAGAATATGCATCATTGTGTGCTTGAATCCGATTATTAACTAACAGAGGAAAGGCTGGAAACTTTCAGTTTAATCATCTCTTCAAGGCACCCCACTGTGTGTAAATTCAAGTTATTCAAGGAAGGAGTTTTAATGACTATACAGTATTACCCAGATGCTCCTACTACAGCTTGTATCAGGAGTCATTGGAAGATAAGTTGTGCTCATTGCCGATGTGAAACTAATTCGAGGAAAAGAATCCGGTGCAAAAACATTCTTCTGAAAGAAGTCCAAAATATATGGAGGACAAGCCGCTGGATGGGGCTCTCTTTGGCCGAGAAAGTCCAATGTGATAGCAGTGGATGGTAGGTGTTGGGTAATACAGTATTCCTCCAGCACTATCACAATAATCTGATGGTTATAGTTCGATAACTGTTGGGAACCAAACTGATTTGGTTAGCTTTCATCTTTATGGTGGGGACATTGCTCAGAAATAGGAATGACCAAATGTCGGCCTGCATCGCAGGAAGAAGACATGCTGTTGTCATCGTGTGGCGAGATAACATGCTTTTCTCCACGTTCCATGGCAGTAATTGACAATAATGATCCAGCATTGGGCACAGCCCAACGAGGGCATGCGGGGACCTTTACGGCAAGTCCCGACGATGCACTGCGGGCACGCCACCAGTCTGAGGGTTCAATTTCCAGTCTCCTCACGAGCGGCCTGCAATGCGACGAGCCGTCCAGCACTCAAACTGCCAACACCCTGCCTTGCACACATCACCACTATTACTACATAATGGAGTGAAGTGAATTCGTGTCGCACATTTAAGCCCGGAGGAATTGTCCCCTTACACTACATGCAACCTGTCCACGCGCTTCAGAATATTATACGAACGTGTCCGTGCAAGTCCAAAAGCTCCATCATCTTTAGAATTTTGAATTGAGGGTATCAATTACAAGTCAGTAGGATTAGAACCATTATACAACCGACAACTCTGATTCGAGAAAAATGTGCAGCTTGTCTGTGTAATGGAGGTCATCCCTCACTCGTTCATGTCAGTAAACATTGTAGTTATACGCATGGTGGAGTATCAGAACTCAGCATTTCAAGATTGGATGATGGCAGTTCAAATCATGCCTGTACTTTGGTTTCTCACTGAGTTTGTATACAGCTATGACAGGCAATCATGATAATGCTGCATTTTTCAATCATCTGTAAATTCCAACTGTCTTGATGTTCAATTATTAGCTGTTCCACACACTTGGTTATCTCAGTCCTGCCATTTTGATTTTCAGCACATGCACGAAAGGCACACGTGCTATGGGTATTGGTTACCAGTGCTAAAAAGGCAAAAATTACATCAATGCATATCAATGTACATACAACCAGACTCGGTGGTGTAATGATTGGAGCATCTGCTTTGAGTCTGGGAGGTTGGTGGTTTGAAGTTTGAACCCTGGCCGAGTCATACAAAAGACCTTTTTTTAAATAAAAACGGTGCGTGCTACTTCCTTGCTTGATGTTCAGCACTTGAAGGGATAGAGTACAGACAAACAACGCTTGAAGACAATGTCAAATCACCCAATAACATAACCCTTGTCAAGAAACTACTTCGGCAGCACCAACCCTTTGTGAAGAGTATGGTACATCAAATCACATCCACTACCCTGACTTTTGTGAACAAAAAAGTCAAGATCAAAGTTGATCTGTTCTAGTGAATGTGACCCTAAGGACCATGGATGGTTGATAGATAGTCTTCAATTTTTATGACTACTACTACGACCCCAATCTTTCCCACTTTGTGTGGCCAGAGAAGGTTTTGAAAGTTGTGGCTCAGGTCTTCCATGACCCGGGTGGTCACACCCGACAATCACCTGAAAGTGATTTGGGAAGCAATTTGTAATTTGTACAGCATGTCGGCGATAACTCCCCTATCCTTCTTGAAAGACATTGTGGGATATTTAATGTCCACCAACGACCAGTGCTAGCAGACGGGTCCTCCGACTTAACATCCATCCAATGGACGATGCACACCTTGATGGCTCTCCCTGCACGAGAAACACCAGAGTGTCAATTTATATCTGGGTCGAGATTGGAACCCAACTAGACAGTTCAAACAATGGATTGGAATCAATAGATGTTGATCCAAGTATGCAAACCACCGGGAGAAACTGAAGTTTCGGGCTTCAAACCTTTATCGGGGCAAAATATTATCCGTTGCTCTGTCCATTATTCTTCCTATCCGAAGATGGAGATCGACACCAGCCTTCATGAACATGACTAGTTATTTATTCAGGGCAGCTCAAAGGTGAGTGCACATTCCTGAAAGCTGTCCTGCTAGCAATACGCATTTGATTTTTAGATCATGATCATTGGGAAGACATTATCAAGAAACGAGAATCAAGAGATACATTCAGAGCCTCGGAGAAAGTGCTGCAATAAAACAAACAGCACAAGTTCAGCACTTTCTTACAAGTGTGGAAGCTTTGGCCTAATGTCATGAATCCAAGTTTTCTCAATATGTCAGGTCTTTGCTTCATCGACTGTGCCATACAAACTATTGTTACATACAAAACGGATCACAAAAATCAAAACTCAGTGGTGGAGGGATGCAAATGACATTGATACCGAGCTTCAAGATTAAAACACAATGTTTGTTTGTTTTGCAATTTAGAATCAACTCGAAATGCATTAAAGAGAGATTCAAACGCACATGTTTGCCTTTTTGCTTTGGCGCTTTTGTTGTTACCTCGGCCAGCAAAGGTAGACAGAGATTATGTATTCACCCCTGTTTGTCTGCCTGTGTCTATGAGCAGGATAGCTCAAAAAGTTATACAGATGGATCCAGACGAAATTTGATGGACAGGTTGGGTGTGTGACAAGGATTCCCTCCATCCAAACCAAAAAAATTCCCCCATCTCACAAGGAAATTATCTGCACTGGCAGAGTACCCGCCCAACAGGCGATCTTGTTCCAAGAATGCAACATGTTCTTCTGACTCATACCATTATTTGAGCAGTGTATAGGCAACTGACAGCTCCGTACAGCATGAGGAAGCAACTCTTTACACACTCCCCCCCCCCACCACCACCACCAAGACCACTGACAAAGATAACAAGCTCAAATGAGCTAAGATCCTCGTCCTCTTTAATGATGATGTCATAAAAACGAATATGACGTCATTGTGATGTTCCCAACTGATTGGAAGAGCGGCCTTGTTGTCCCTCTCTGGAAAGGGAAGGGTGATCGCCAAGACTGCAACAACTACCGAGGGGTGACGCTGCTCTCAGTGCCAGGCAAGGTCTTTGCTCGGATAATTCTTGATAGGGTTCGCCACCATCTGCTTGAGCACCAGCATCCAGAGCAGTCAGGCTTTACACCAAAGAGGTCAACGATTGACCGTATCCTTGTCTTTGTGTCCTCACCGAACGCAGACGAGAGTTTCGGCAGGGGCTGCTTGCAGCCTATGTTGATCTCTGTAAAGCGTTTGATTCAGTGAATCGGGATGTCCTCTGGAGGATTCTTGGTCTTCGTGGGGTGCCACCAAAACTGATCGATCTGATGTGTCAACTCTACTCTGGTACTGAGAGTGCTGTGAAGTGTGGTGGTACCATCTCTGACTTATTTCCAGTTGTTACTGGAGTTTGTCAGGGGTGTGTACTGGCCCCCACACTTATCAGCACTTGTATGGACTGGATTTTAGGGAGGATGTCGGAGAGATCAAGCTGCAATGCATCGATTAGGAATGTCAAGATCTCGGACCTTGATTTCGCAGATGATGCAGTCATCTTTGCGGAGACTTTAGATATCCTTTTGGGAGCCATCGAGGTGCTGAATGAGGAGTCGGAGGCGCTGGGATTCCGGGTTTCTTGGGTCAAAACTAAGATCCAGGCTTTCGGTGACATCTTGGATGCTGCTGTCCTGTCTGTGTCTGTTTGTGGTGAGGATGTTGAGGTCGTGGAGAGATTCACTTACCTTGGCAGTGATATTCCTGTCTCTGCTGGCTGTGAGTCAGAGGTCAATAGACGTCTGGGTCAGGCCTGGGGAGTCATGGATTCACTGGATCATGGGGTGTGGCGCTGCCGGTACCTGTGCGGGAGGACGAAAGTCCGAGTCTTCAGGTCCTTGGTGCTTCCAGTCTTGCTCTATGGATGCGACACTTGGACTCTGACCAAGGATCTGAGATGGAGACATAATTCCTTTGGTACCAGGTCTCTTCGGAGAATCCTTGGCAATCGCTGGTCGGATTTTGTGTCCAACGAACGGTTGCTGAGAGAGACTCGGATGAAATTTGTTACCTGCATGGTCCGTGAGCATCAGTTGCGGCTGTATGGACATGTGGCTCGTTTTCCTGATGCTGATCCTGCTCACCAGATTCTCTCAGCGAGGGAGTCTCGTAAGTGGAGGAGGCCAATGGGCCGACCACGTGCCTCGTGGTTGCAGCAAGTTGACCAGCATCTCAAGGACATGGGGATGCGCCTGGCATCTGCTTGGGGGAAGTCGCCAGACGGAGGCCCCTGGAGTACCGGCGGAAAGTGGACGCAGCGACGCGCTGTTCTGGCACATGCTCCCATACCTGACCTGACCTGTGATGTATCAGCTTTGCGATAAATTATCTGTGCTAATGCCCGGCTTGATTCCCGCAAACAAAATTCAAACAGCTTGCCTAGTTTCGGAGATAATGGTATAGGCGATTTCCATTAGCGGCGACATTATGACGTCAACTTTTTTTTCTTGGAAGAATTTCCAAAATCGGAGATGGTTACTGCCTGTGCGTGGGCTTTCTGCATATACATGGCAAGTTTCACGAAGATCCGATGAAAACTCTGGGTTGCGAAGCAAAAAATGTCAAAAAATAGGAATGACATCAGAAAAATTGATATGACGTCATAGTGATGTATCATATGTGCGGTAATTCATCTCTGCTAATGCCCTGTTCGATTCCCTCAAACAGAATTCAAAAAGCTTGCCTAGTTTCGGAGATAATTTTTTTAGGCGGTTTCCATTAGCGGAGATATTTTGACGTCATAACTTTTTTCTCAGAGGAATTTTCAAAATCGGAGATGGTTACTGTCTGCGCAGGGTATTTTTACATATATATGCCAAGTTTCAGGAAGTTTCGATGAAAACTGTGGGCTGTGAAACAAAAAAGTTCACAAGAAGAAGATGAAGAACAACAACGCGAGTAAGACTTAGAGATCCTCCACGAGGATCTAAAAACACCCCTACACATTAATTGGAGTCATACTGATCTGATGTGGCGAGTCTGGATAAAATCAACCCAGAGCTGGAGGAAGAGTACCATGACAAACAAACACACAAACACTGGTACGTGAATTATAGTAAGGATGTGTGTGTGTGTGTGTGTGTGTGTGTGTGTGTGTGTGTGTGTGTGTGTGTGTGTGTGTGTGTGTGTGTGTGTGTGTGTGTGTGTGTGTGTGTGTGTGTGTGTGTGTGTGTGTGTGTGTGTGTGTGTGTGTGTGTGTGTGTCCCCTCCATAACTCCAAAACCATGAGACCTGATGACCCAAAACTTTGCATGCATACCAAAGGAACTCCAAGGTTTTCATGAATGAAAACTGGGTGTTTGGGTAAATTTAAACACCCCTTTTGAAGATAATTTAGGGGGTGCTCATCATCAAAAATCAAAAAAACCTCATCAAGATGGCAGCACGCCATCTTGGTCAGTCTGGTCACCCTCGTCGGGGCTTTAAGCCACCACTTTGTTTTGGCCTACTCAAATATGCCTTGACTTGGAACAGGCGGCAATGCTCTCTGTACGATAAAGCACTCAACATTTATTTTTTCACTTTCCTCACTCATATCATTGAATGCCTGGTTTTCAGTCCTACGAATTGCTGTGTACATTGCTTTTGTAGGTGCTATAGTTTTCAAATTAAGACCTTGGAGAGATGTGATTTTTCCCACTCATATGAGCTTCCAAGGTTAATTGCACCAAAACTTTGTAGGATCACCTTTTTTACCAAGAAAAACCTTACTAGGGTTTTTATACAGTCATTTTCTCACAATTCAAAACTTATAAACACAAAAGTCACCACCATCACCATCTCCAAGGGTAGATCCACAAAAATACAATGCTATGTAAAAAGCCCATTTTTTTCGGATTTCAACCCGATATAATTGGTGAGATGGTGAGCTTTGATCATCAAATATGGTAACAGATGTGAAAAATAACTGTTGATTAGGACGTTGTAAAGATCAGTATGAGCAGTGAAGGAGTCATGTGACCACTCAAATGTGCTAATCGCAAATTATTCAAAAACCGAAAAGAGGACAAACACAACCTATACATCGATTTAAAGGTAATGTTGCTGCTCATCGAACAAGATAACTCTCAAGGGTGAAAGAAGAGGTTGTAGGAAAAAAAGACAAGTTACCACCTTAGCTGAATTAGCTAATATACACCCTGTGAAAATTTTAAAAACAATTTTGATCCACATACATGTTCTAGCCTTTGATAGAAAAACATACAATATTGTCCACCCAAAAACATTGCAATAATATGTTCAATTTTGTTTATGCTTCTGCAGCTTTATAAATGAAATGTTCACCACAAGCTTCTGGGTCTCACGATCTGCCATGACCTTTCCTGGGAAAGTCACATTTCCAACCTCGCCTCCAAAGCCAGTCGCCGACTGGGAATCAATCCTCCGTCGTGCAAAGTCCTTCCTCGGCCCTCTTGAGCTCCTGACCACTTACAAAGCTTTTGTCCGTAGCCTGATGGAGTACTGATCTCCCCTCTGGGCTGGTGCTCCTGCCTCCCACCTTTCTCGGCTTCACGCTGTCGAAACCAGGGCATTTAGGATCATCGGCATCTCCCGCAATGAAGCTGGGTCTTTAGGCCTCTCACTCAATCACCGCAGGTTGGTCGGTGGTCTTTCTGTCTTCTACCATCTCCTCTCCAGCCTTGCCCCCCCCCCTGCTCTCTCTGTGATTTCTCCCCACCACATTTCCACAGGGCGCTCAAGGTCCGCCAACAACCCCCTTCTGGTAAAACTACCAAAATCACGAATCACTGCTCACATTCACTCTTTCATTCCTCTTTTTTCCCGCCTTTAGAATAAACTCCCTCACTCTATTCTTTCCCATTCTTCCCTCCAGACTTTCAAAACAGCTGTTCACCACCACCTCTAATCATCACCCATCCAAATCCTCGATCTTTTCTACCCCCGATAATCCACCCAAGCCCACTTCCTTCAATTCCCCTGCTTTCCTTCCTGAAAGTCCCTGTAATGTCCATCTTCTCTTCCCCATGTTCCCCGTCCCATCCCTCTCCCTTCCACAGATCTCCTAATGTGTCTGTTCCCCACTGTTTTGTCCCTCCCACTCCCACCCCTCTTGTCTCATGCCCCCTTGCTGTGCGTTGTGTGTTAGCTCTCATACGAGCCTCGATAAGGTATACAAAAAAAAATTCTCTAAATATGTGCTGAATTGTGGTCGTCCAATAGATATACATTATATCCTGGGCAATGCCAGGTACCTTTGTGGGAGGAGGGAGGGGAAGGGTGGAGGTGGGAGGAGGGAGGGAAGGGTGGAGGTGGGAGGAGGGAGGGGAAGGGTGGAGGTGGGAGGAGGGAGGGGAAGGGTGGAGGTGGGAGGGGGGAGGGGAAGGGTGGAGGTGGGAGGAGGAAGGAAAACGGTGGGGTGGTCAGAGCCAGGAGAAGAGATGTGAGGAGGGAGGGGAAGCGGTAGGAGGAGGAATGGGTCGTGCCAGGTACCTTTGCTGTATATAGACATTCCACTGCGAGGTATCACCGGCACCCTGAACAAATTACAAATTCCTGTTGAAAATCACCTTCAGTTGAACGTCAGGCCTAACCAGCCAGTTCGTGAAAGACTTAGATGCAAAACTTTCCTCAGTCGACCACACAGGAGATGGTAATAATTGGGACAATTAAATAACTACAGTTCTCGTCCATGTTCTTTTGGCAGTGTAATGGGGAAACGTTCTTAAACTCGAAAGTTTGTCTTCAAAAACTTTGACTATTTTATTCAAAACAGGAACAAAACGAACACATCAAGTAAAATGCAATGACTCTCATTTGCAATTTACCTGCAATTTTTAGAAACGGCCCAAAGGTTTCCCTTTCTTTTGTACAACACTCCGAGCTAATTCCATATCCAGGTGATGTATGAGGTCATCACCAGGTGCTGAAGGAAGAGCGTCCTTGGTTTTTACTCCGTTTGTTACTTACGAAATCTAAAGATTTCGTAAGTATATTGATCGCTTCCATCCTCTGTTTGTTTGTTACTGACGAAATCTAAAGATTTCGTAAGTATATTGATGACTTCCGTCATGTGTTTGTGTGTGTGTGTGTGTGTATATATATATATATATATATATATATATATATATATATATATATATATATATATATATATATGTGTGTGTGTGTGTGTGTGTGTGTGTGTGTGTGTGTGTGTGTGTGTGTGTGTGTGTGTGTGTGTGTGTGTGTGTGTGTGTGTGTGTGTGTGTGTGTGTGTGTGTGTGTGTGTGTGTGTGTGTGTGTAGGCACGATAACTCGAGAACGGAAGAAGCTACCAATATCAAATTACACCACGTGATTCAGGAGGGTGATGGCTAGCGCTGATTAGATTTTGGTCAAAATCGGTCAAAGGTCAAGGTCACAGTGAGGTCAAACATCCAAAACATGGTAACTCGAGAACGGAAGAAGCTACCAATGTCAAATTACACCACGTGATTCAGGAGGGTGATGGCTCGTGCTGATGAGATTTTGGTCAAAATCCGTCAAAGGTCAAGGTCACAGTGAGGTCAAATATTCGATTTTTGATGGTTTGGTCCAGATAACTCGAGAACGTAAGAAGCTACCAATGTCAAATTACACCACGTGATTCAGGAGGGTGATGGCTAGCGCTGATTAGATTTTGGTCAAAATTGGTCAAAGGTCAAGGTCACAGTGAGGTCAAACATCCAAAACATCATAACTCGAGAACGGAAGAAGCTACCAATGTCAAATTACACCACGTGATTCTGGAGGGTGATGGCTGCTGCTGATTAGATTTTGGTCAAAATTGGTCAAAGGTCAAGGTCACAGTGAGGTCAAACATCCAAAAAATGATAACTCGAGAACGGAAGAAGCTTCCAATGTCAAATTACACCACGTGATTCAGGAGGGTGATGGCTACCGCTGATTAGATTTTGGTCAAAATCGGTCAAAGGTCAAGGTCACAGTGAGGTCAAACATTCGATATTTGATGGTTTGTGCAGAATCATCGTAGAAACTTCTGGTTTGCGTCGCTACCTTCTCTTGAAACAGCTTTTATTAGACAAGGTTAGAGGTCAAGTTGACAATTTCGTAAGTACCAGTCTCTGACTGCTTGTTTTTCTTGTTTGTTTGTTTGTCCGGGTGATATCTCAGCCATCCTTTGAGCTCAGAAGCTGAAATTTGGGGACAAAAGTGAATATGCGCTTTGGCAAAAACAGAATATTTTTATTATTATTTTTTGATTCATTACTTAATTAGTATCGATTTATTACTTATTTATTTTCTTTCTCATCTGGGCAATATCTCAGGCACTTTTGAGATGGGAAGCTGATATTTAGACACGACAGTGACCAAGTGATTTGGTTGTAAAAGGGTATTTTGATTTTTTGATCAATCAATTAATCATTTAACTTTTCGATTAATCACTTAATTTTCAAAAAGTTACAGATACAGATGAAGCAGTGGTGATTTAGGTGTGCTATTAGCCAATTGATTAAGAAATTAATTATTTTACGATTACTATTTATTTATTTTAATTTTGCAATTAATCAATCAATTATTGTACACTGCTCCCTCCCAATTCCATCTCAATGTGCTGCACGGCAGCATCGCTAGGCACCGAAGGCACCCCGTCAATGTCACGCTGTAGGATTTGTTATTTACTTATTTGGCATGAGGGCGGTGTACTTTTAATGTATCTCTACTTGCATTTATTTTTTTCATTCTGGCAAATAATCATGATTTAACCAGTGTGCACTTTTTTGTCCCTGCCTCCCATCACCTGTGAAGGTGTCTTCCAATCTACTCTTGTCGGAAAGATGTTATTTATTTCCATCTACCCAGACGATGCGTCAATGGATGTATTTTAAGCGATTGGGAATAAACAGTAAGAAGCAAGAACCATCGAGGGATTGGGCAGGATTAGACAACGAGAAGTTTGCTGTTTTTAGCTTGAATAAAAATGTGTTTACATGGCAACAAAGGAACAAGCAACAAATATTTTAAAAATGTTAAAATCTGAATGCAGGCTATGAAAGCTGCAGTGAGTATTATGAAAATGGATATGAGGAAAGGCAGTGGTGGGTAGTCAAGATAGAATTTGATTGTGGAGAATGTGGTGGCGGATCCCCTTTTTAATGCTTTATCCAATATCATTTGAATGGATCTTTCTGTGTGCATCAGGTTGTCAAATTTCGAGAAAAAACTTCTTGATTTTTCCTGTGTTTGACTTGTTTTATTCAGTTTGGGGGATAATAACGAATTTCATCGGAAGCGCCTCGGTGACAGATTGCCATGAGGGCACTAAGAAGTAGTCAAAGTGTGAGGACTAGCACCAAATGTAGGCCATATGAGACAGGGCAATCAAATAATCATTTCCTAAGAGATATTAATAAACCAGCTAAGTTTTAAGTTTACAATCTGACAAAAACATGGCATTTCTCCCAGGGCTCACTTCGGTGCTTTGAAGTGGAGAAACCTTGAAATTACTGCTGCTTTCAGGTGGGTTTAAACCCACAACCTTGTACATGCCCGTCCAGGATCCTCACAACCAAGGAATATCTAATACTAGCAAATATAACCGATCGCTTCACTGACGGGGATATATTATGTGAGGGGGGGTGGGGGAGGGAGTAAGAAGGAGGGGAGGGATGGAGGAGCGAGAAAGGAGGGGGAGCAAGGATGGGTTGGGGAGTGAGGAGGGGAGCAAGGAAAGGTAGGGGAAGGGAAGGCAGTGTGATGGGATGGCAAGGGAAGGCAGTGTGAGGGGAGGGCAAGGGAAGGCAGCATGAGGGGAGGGGAAGTGAAAGCAGTGTGAGGGGAAGGGCAGGGGAGAGCAAGGGAAGGCAGCATGAGGGCAGGGCAAGATAAGGTAGTGTGAGGGGAGGGAAAGGGAAGGCAGTGTGAGGAGAGGGCAAGGAAGGGCAGTGTGAGGGGAGGGTCTGTCTGGACATAACCACCATCTGGCAAAGTCCAGAGATAACCACCGTTGGGAAATAACCACCATACAGACACATGCGGAGATGACCACCGTTCGGACACGTCCGGAGATAACCACCACTCGGATATGTGTAGTGATAACCACCATTCAAACACATATGGAGACAGCTCCTTTTAACCACTGATTCACTCACTCACTCACTCATTCATTCAATCACTGATGTTAATGTTTAGTGCCTTTTAGCTGGGCTATGAAGCTGGAATTTGGCATACTGATGCAAGTCAAAGCCAATAACCCAGGAAAAAAATTACACAAAACAGTTGTAAAATTTCCATAAACGAAACTATCCAAAAATAAAAGTCTGCCGGTGAACCCTCGGTCTGCTCACTGCAGGTTACATGACCCACGACAAGCGAGCTTCCACAGAAACTCATTGCTAGGCAATGCTAACTCATGTTTCTTCTGCCTCATATTTTATAACCTTTGCCATCTTTACATTAAAAATTACGACAGCAGTAAACTTCTGACTAAAGAGTTCATTTTAATCATGAATTCCTGATCTTTTTCACCTCACATATATATCACGAGCAAATTTACCCGGCATTGCATGGGAAGAGAAACATGGATAAGTAACACTTTGTAGCCAATCACAAAGATTGCTTTATTGATTGGCTGATTAGAGCTCTGTTTCAATTTTCACGTGCGTCCATCCCTGAAAACATCTGAAAAAGAACACGTCTGAATACAAGCGGCTTTCATTTCGAATGCAGACTGGCTTTCCATTTTCCATTTTTAGCTCGCCTGTTTGAAGAACAGAGAGCTATAGCGATACCCCAGGCATGAGCGTGAGCGTCAGCGTTAAAATGTTAGTTTTTTTGGTGCAAGTTATTTTTTCCTTTCTAATGTTTTTATTAACCACACTATTTTTTATACGCCCGATATATATATATATATATATATATATATATATATATATATATATATATATATATATATATATATATATATATTGTTACGTCTGGGGGGGGGGGGGGTATGCATTCAAAGGGTAATTAGGATGTTTAATTAGGTATGCCATGCTGTTCGAGTTGAACCAGGATCTCGATGTAATAAGTAGCGATTCAGTGGTGATAAGTTGTCGAGTAAATGTACATTTCTTTAAGGGGGAAATGATAATTGTCACGTAATTAGATAGGGAGACGGGTTAGGGTAAGTGTGTATGCGTAAACCCTTTTAGTATTGCCTGTAGGCTTGCCGTGACGCAACAGGACATTGCTGTGGATGGCTCCGCCCCGTGATCACGATTGGCGGAAGGCGACCGCAGAGGGCCAATAAAAGGGCTCGATTGGAAGTGACGAGGACTCGAGTATAAAAAGTTTCTGTTTGGGAAAAGAAGAGGAGGAAGAGTAATAAAAAGGAAGCGTCTGGTCGAGGCTGTTTGTCTCTGAGCGCACCCTCTCGTTGTGCTGGTTCGTTCCTCGATTCGTCGTGTCTCGTGGCCTTGCTGTGCCTCGTGCCTCACCTCGGTTGGCTCTGGAGTTCTGCTGGCTCGGAGTACGGGACCGAACGGCGAGCGGACCTGCCTCCCTCTCCTGCTCGCATCTTGGCGCCAGAACTGGCTCCCTGGCGGCTGTGAGCGGTCTTGGGCCTACAACAGGAGGTCGACACCACCAGGAACAGCACCACGGTGGCTGGTTGGAGCTCACAGGCCGGAAACCGCGGTTCGGCGCGGAAGGGCTGACGGAACCTCGGCACCACTGTGTCTCTTGCCCCTGACGAGCGCAACGCCAGCTCGTCTGGCACCAATCCAGTGACTGTTACGTCGACACCACTGGCAAGCCTGACCACGAGCTACGTTTTGTGTGTGTGTGTTTGTGTGTGTGTGTACCTGGCGCCTTAGAGGGTTTGAGATTTGTATATCCATTGGAATTGTTTGTGTTTTCCCCACGCCCGAACCCACACCACCATCCCGTCGAATCGCCCCGGAACCCTCCTCTTGCCGAGTCTTATTACCATTATGGTTAGAGAAATAAACATTATTAACTCAGTGAAAAGCGACTCGTGCCACCTTCCTCGTCCCGTTTGCTGTAGAGCGATTAAAACCGCCATCTTTGAGTTATAAAAAATAAACTGCCTCCATCGTTTCGGCTCATTCTACGTTGGCGGGACTGTTCAAGTCCCATGGATGTCACATTGGTGTCAGAAGTGGGATGTTCGAACCCCTCTAAATTATATTTGGTATCGGGAGAATATACCAGGATTAAGATCTCGCCACGAATTGGAATATAAAATTACTACAGAAAAGCGCGTGAGTGCGGGAAAATTTTGGCGGGAGTTTTCAAATTAAATTTAATTGGCGGCAAACGGGACTTCTGCACCATGGTGGATGTGCAGATGTTGGAGGAGGAAGGCCACGTGTCGGGCAGCGAGTCGGGAAGAAGGGAGAGACGGGGGTAGGATCGGAACCTCACCCATTCCGAGCGTGGACCGTGCTTCATTGCCCGTAATGCAGCCGGCAGCACCGGAAACTGGCGCGATGTCGATCTGGACAATGTTGGAACGTTTAATGAGTGCAATTACAGCACAGGGGGCAAAAATGATGGCACAGGGGGCAGAAATGGCAAATCAATTATTGACACAGAGGGCAGAAATGACAGATCAATTGGAGGTAATGGGGGAACAGTTGGGTGCACGGATTGATTTAATGAGGGATGAATTGGGGGGAAAGATGGAGAAAATGAAAAGTGAGATGCAGAAGTGTGTGGATGTTAAATTGGGGGAAATACAAAGTAAATTCGAGGATAGATTGGAGGAAACAGGTAGAAATGACATTGGAGGGGGAAAATATACGGAAAAAATTGGTAGATAAAATTGATGCAACGAACATTCGGGTTGATAAAGTGGATGAAGGCCTGGAACGTCATCGTGCCTGTGTGGATGCTCGTATGCAGCTGCAAGTAGAAGAGTGGGGAGAGCTGAGGAAGCAAGGGATGAATTTGGCAGAGGAGGTAAAAGGATTGGAGGCTCGTTTGGACGAACAAGATAAAATTATGAGCCAAGAGGGAGACTTGGATAAAGGCTTAGTAGAGCCGTGTTTTGTAAGAAGAGTGTCCGGGTTGGTTGAGGAGCAGCTACAAACTCGCGACGGAGCCTTGGAGGAGGTTGTGCAGGCCCAGAAGATCCTGCGGGAAGAGGTGAATCGGTCCATTCAACGTTTGGAACAGGAGGCAAAATTGACCCATGAAACCCTTCACCACAAAACATCTTTGGCCACAGGGGGCTCCGAAATTGGATACGCAGCCACAAGGGTGTTTGATCCCTGGGCTGGATTCGGACAAGGGAGAAACTGGGAAGTGGGCCACCGGGAAAGTGATCCCCCTGGTAAATTTTGACGGGTCAGGGAGCCTTGAAGCTTTTCTGACGCAATTTGAGTGTATTTCACGACTAAACGGGTGGAATGAGCGGGAACGTACAGGGAATTTGGTGGCAACGTTGCGGGGACCAGCCGCAGAAGTGTTAAACGTGATCGCGGAGGGGATGTTGACCAGCTACCACATTTGCGAGGCGTTGAGCCGTCGGTTTGGGTTCGCAGCAAACTGTGATCTGGTGCGGGCCCAGCTCCAGCACCGCAGATTAAAGTCGGTTGAGACAGTGCAGGAGCTGGCACAGGACATTTACCAATCAGTCAGGATCGCGTGTCGGGACCTTACAGTGGAGGCATGGGACAGACTGGCACTAGAGAAATTTTTAGCTGCTCTTCCTGACCCTGAGGTCCAAGCGCTAGTCGAGCTACAGGATCCACCCACCGTGCACCGAGCGGCTGAGTGCGTGGCCAGGCTGGCCTCGTGGAGTCGGCCGGGTCGGGTGCCCGAGAGGCCATCGGTGACGATCCGACAGGCGGAGATTCAGGATCAGGGAGGGGGGCTGGGAGAAATTGGCATTACCCAAATGTTTCAGGAAATTTGCCAGAAACTGTCAAGTTTGATAAAGGGTAATTCGGCAGTAGGTGCGCCACAGCGGCGGGGTCCAGCTCAGCCAATAGAGCAATTCGATTATGGCCGAGGGGGTCCGGAACCGGAGGAGACATTACACAGATACCCACGGGGGCCTTTTATGGGGAGTTGTTTCCGGTGCGGGCGAAGAGGACACGTGCAACGATATTGCCGGTACCCGGCGATGGAGGGACCCTCCAATAGACTTTTAGACTCGGAGAGGATGAATCCTCCTGCTGAACCGCCAGGTCTATCCGAGGTGCCCTTTCATAGGTCGAGTCCGGAGATCACTGTCGGGGGTCGGGGAGACTAGATCGGGCTGAGCATTTCGGGCCATGCTCGGCTGGTGAGATTGTGGTGAAGTGCCCTCCTTTGGTGAAAATAGTGAATTGTGGGAAAATTGGCATGGGTTTGTAAGTTCTGCTGTGTTTTAGAGTGACAATAGGGACAGTGGGTAATTGGTAACAAAGCGGGCTAGAGTAGCTGTCCAATGGCTGGTGCGTGGATCGAGTGAGAAGTGCTGTGTTTGTTGTTTCAGGTAAAGAAGTGAAAGGTATGGTGCACACATTGATTTTTATTGGACACGGTGTGGTAACAGGGAAGGTCATGGTCGGTGAAGTGTTAGAAATGCAGGTGTCACATGTAAGGCCGATGGGGTGGGGGGAGTCATGTGAGTTTTGTGGGTGGGGATGATGTGCTTGTCCGCAGGGATTGCTGAGGCTCACGGTGAGCGGGAATTGCGACCCCCTTCAAGGAGATTCACCCCTGGTGGCTGATGGTGACAGTGTCTGGAGGTAACTGGGAGAGGGTCTGGTTGGGTGACCAAGGCGGGTAGGACCTTGGCGACCCAGGAAGGCCAGAGGAGCTCGTGAGACCCCTTCAGTGTGTTGTACGGGGTGAGAGCTGATGGCTACCAGGGGGGTGGGAATCAAATGGAGCGGGGCGGAGAAACGTCCGGGTTGGACTAAAGCTTACCTGTGGGCATGGTTGCACCTGAGATGCCCCCATCATCTTGTGGTAACCCACCCCACGGCCATGACGGGATTCAGCCTGCATCATTAAAATGGGGACCATGACCTAGAAATGTGATGATGACCATGGTGTGAGTGTTGTGAAGATAAGTGAGTCCCACTCGATCCCGCACAACTTGACATGTGCAGCAAGGGCATGATGTCCGCATAATTTTGGGGTCAAGGGCTGACGGAACCTCGGCACCACCGTATCTCCTGCCCCTGACGAGCGCAACTCCAGCTCGTCCGGCACCAATCCAGTGACTGTTACGTCGACACCACTGGCAAGCCTGACCACGAGCTACGTTTTGTGTGTGTTTGTGTGTGTGTGTGTACCTGGCGCCTTAGAGGGTTTGAGATTTGTATATCCATTGGAATTGTTTGTGTTTTCCCCACGCCCGAACCCACACCACCATCCCGTCGAATCGCCCCGGAACCCTCCTCTTGCCGAGTCTTATTATGGTTCTGGTTAGAGAAATAAACATTATTAACTCAGTGAAAAGCGACTCGTGCCACCTTCCTCGTCCCGTTTGCTGTAGAGCGATTAAAACCGCCATCTTTGGGTTATAAAAAAATAAACCGCCTCCATCGTTTCGGCTCATTCTACGTTGGCTGGGCTGTTCAAGTCCCGTGGACGTCTATATATATATATATATATATATATATATATATATATATATATATATATATATATATATATATATATATATATATATATATATATATATATATATATATACATATACATATACATATACATATACATATATATATCGGGGCGTATAATGTGATACCTGTCGTCCGTCCGTCCGTCCGTCCATCCGTTCCTGTCCGCACTGTAACCCCCAAAGTTTTGAACTTTTACGTTTCGTATTTGGTACATAGGTACAGACTATGGAGACGGTGTGTGGCAACATACGTTCGTCATCTGAAGTGGTTGCCATTGCAACCAGGATGCTGTTTTCCATCCGTTCCTGTCCGCACTCTAACTCCCAAAGTTTTCAACTTTCACGTTTCATATTTGGTACATAGGTACAGACTGTGGAGACGGTGTGTCGTGACATACATTCGTCATCTAAAGTGGTTGCCATGGCAACCAGGATGCTGTTTTCCATCCGTTCCTGTCCGCACTCTAACTCCAAAAGTTTTCAACTTTCACGTTTCATAGCGAACGTAGTGAGCTTCATACTTAACGCATGCACATGAGAGAATAAGAAACAACAACAACAACAACAACAACAGCACAATACCCTGGCAATTTGGAATCCGTGTCGTTGGCTATGACCCTTTTGCTTCCGGTTTTTTTTTTTGCTTCCGTTTTTTTTTGCATCCGTTTTTTTTTTTGCTTCCGGTTTTTGGCATAGGAGATGCTTGCCGGGAGATAAAGGCACTGTTGGAGAGATGAAAGACCCAAATATCAGACATGGTGTATATTTCCTCTACTGGTTTTAATAAAGATATCTCCGGCATCATCAAAAATTAATTTTTAATCGTGATTTACATTATTTGATCGCTAATCCCGAATCCAGGTCGAAGTAACCGGAAATTGCGTATACAGTTATGAACAGGTTATAGGTAAAGTCAGAAGCGAATGCAAGAAGAATTCTACGTTCGCGTCGAGTATTTATTTTTTTAGATGAGATCCTGTTTCTGGGCAGTGTCGTTGTTGTGAAAGTAATGTTGAGGTAATTTTTTTTTTTTAGATGAGATTCTGTTCTCGGCGGTGTAGTTGTTGGTGTGAAGTTAATGTTGAGGTATAATGTTGAGGTAATATATTTTTTTTAGATGAGATCCTGTTCTAGGCAGTGTAGTTGTTGTTGTGAAGGTATAATGTTGAGGTAATATTTATTTTTTTCAGATGAGATCCTGTTCTCGGCGGTGTCGTTGTTGTTGTGAAGGTAATGTTGAGGTAATATGCAATAGTGTTATCACGGTTATAGAAATGCACACATAATTAATTTGATCTGTAATATACCCAATCACACCTTTATGACAAAAAAATTAACAACAAAACGAGAGTAAATACTCTCGCAGTTTTAAGTCTACCTAATTTTATAATAAAGATATCTCCCGCATCATCAAAAAATAATTTTTAATCGTGATTTACATTATTTGATCGCTCATCCCGAATCCAGGCCGAAATAACCGGAAATTGCAGCATCGAATGCAAGAAGAATTCTACGTTCGCTTCTAGGCTTTGCCTATTCCATATTATTTGGTACATAGGTACAGACTGTGGAGACGGTGTGTCGTGACATGTGTTCGTCATTTAAAGTGGTTGCCATGGAAACCAGGATGCTGTTTTCCATCCGTTCCTGTCCGCACTCTAACTCCCAGAGTATTCAACTTTCACGTTTCATATTTTCTAGGTACATAGGTACAGACTGTTCTAGGTACATAGGTACAGACTGTGGAGACGGTGTGTCACGACATACGTTCGTCATCTAAAGTGGTTGCCGTGGCAACCAGGATGCTGTTTTCCATGTAGTAGCACAATTCTGTATATACCTTCTTATTCGGGCATATATTGTGCTCACTTGCACTCTTGTTACTGATTACAATATACCAATACATCTAATGCTTTAAAATTATTTGGATCAGACTTCACTGCAATGCTTTATAAAAAATATAAATTATTAGACTAGTCTTTTAAAAACGATAAATGTATAAACAGACGAGCATTGGGTGTCTTTGACACCAACTCTGGTTATCTCCCTATTGGTGTGTTGTTGTACATCATATGCAATTCAGCATCTAAAATAGCTGTGATGAATATCCGATTAACAATGTCCCTCTCCTCACTCCTTACACTGCCAATGTCAGTTAAAAGCTAGATGTTGTAAGTAGTAGTAAATGCCTGCAAATGAATGATTAAAATTGATGGTTTTTGTTATAAGTTTCATGAAGCACGGATTGGTAAATTGTAATATAAACTGATTGATGTAATGAGATAATTTTGACTGTAGATGGCAATATTGTATGTACTGTGGGTTGCCTGGAGAGATTTGTGAAGATGCTGGAATGTTCCCAGATGAAACTTCCAGTCTGGATGAGAATTGCATTAGCTGGAATGCACGGGATTGTTCTGTGATACTATATAAACCAGTGAGAGGGAGGTGTACAGAGACGGGTGACATGTGACAATAAGTGCTTTTTGATTGTCCCATATTCGATTTAACTCTGAGGAGTGAATGAGGTGTTAATGTCCAGAGCAGTTCTTAACACGTGAAGCCGATTATAATCCGGTTGATTAAAACTCTTGAAGATTGTGTTTCGGGAAAGAATTCCTTTGAGCTCTTGAAATCATCCTGGATGGGCCAGTGTACGAGAGAGGAGAATGCGATGAGAATCCAAGGATCGACAGCTCCAGAGGACAAGGTGAACATGCACAAGTTGTGCCGGCAGGACTGGGACACTGGACGGCAGAAAGAACTCAATGCAGGAATCGGAATTGGCATTGTACGTAATGGTGATCTTCCTCATTTGACTTTGTATCTATTTATTTGAAATACAAGTAACAAAAATGTTACGCTGTTGATGTTATCATTGTAACGCCACTCACAAGTCAAATACACTAATTGACAAAGATCCATTTGAGTGGTAGCTGACCTGTATGTTCGTTCATGCCCCTGGATTGCAGTCAAGAGAGAATGCACCAGGTTCGGCACCACAAACAACATATGTACACCAAAGGGAAGGAAATCCCCGAGGAGCGTGCATCACCCCACCCCCGACAGCCTAATATTATTTTTCTCCGAAGCGGAGGAAGACGGGCTTTGTGGGGATGGGACTTACACCGCCAAATTATATTTTCTTCCCACAGCAGATGCAGACGGGCTTTACCGGGATGCAACAGGCAGGTGCTTTCTAGTTCTTTATATGAATTTGAATAAACTCGTCATGGTCACAAACCTAACATATCCACCAAGTTTCATTCGAATCCGTCCACAATTTTTTGAGATATCGTGCTATACATCATTTTTGACCCTATCTCTCAATGGTGAAGAATCACTTTTAAAATTCTAGTTATTGGATCCGGATCCGGATCCAGATCTTCACCAAAATCTAATCAGTTCGTCCTTGTCACACACCCAACCAGCCCACCAAATTTCATCTGGATCCGTCCACAGCTTTTTGAGATATCCTGCACCCAGACAGGCAGACTAACAGACAGACCAACAGACAGACAGACAAACAGACAAGAAGAAGACATCATAAACCATCATGCAGAGCACGATACTTGCAAAATCCATAAAACAAATTTGACCTCAAAAATAATTAGTGGTTGAATTCAACGACCAAATATGCACTTCCTCTTCAAATTTCAAGTGAATCAGATGAAAATTGACAATTTTAGAATTTGGCCTATGTGGAATTTGGCCTTTTCACCTATGTGGACCTACAAAATAATTGGTGGTTGAATTCAGTGACCTGAAATATAAATATTATCTTCAAATTTCAAGTCAATCGAATGAAAATTTAGGACTATAGAAATACCACCTTAGTTGTTGACCTTGTGACTATGTTGACCTTTTGGTCAATGTTAACCACAAAAACAAGTGAAATCCTTCAATACAGCGCATCTGGTGAATCAAATGATTACACCAATGTTAAAATATACAATTTATGCTTTTTCAGTTGAAAAACAATTAAAAAGCGTACTTAATATTTGAAATGTAAAAATCTTGTTATTATTGTGATAAGCACCTTTATATATATATATATATATATATATATATATATATATATATATATATATATATATATATATATATATAACAGAAGGAACAAAATTGTTTGATACAGCATGGCAGGAGGCCGCAAAAGAATGATTGTAAGTAAATTTCAACTACTAATGCATGATGAAACACTTGTTTATGGCTAATATTAAAGAGAATGATGGCATAAGAAGAACTTAGCCTGGAATCCTCGTGCATAACACCGCCCACACAACACACGTGGTGTCCTTTGACCAATCAGGAGCAGTGCAGTTACAGTATCGTTTCCTTCAGCTCGATTGGTCTTGTCTTGCACATGATGTTTTCGGGGGTTTTTTTTCGTTCTTGTTGAATCTGAGGAGATTATTTTTTCGTTCTTGTTGAAAGTAAATTTCATCTACTAATGCATGACAAAACACTTGTTTATGGCTAATATTAAAGAGAATGATGGCATAAGAAGAACTTAGCTTTCTGCGTTCGGCGCGAAATGCCATGGTGGACGGAAATGACGTCTTTCGTTCGTTCGTTCATACATGAGGGGAGCGTTTCTTCGTTTTTTTTTCCGTCAAGCAATAAATTAAATGGTTTTCACATATTTAACACATTAGTTTCACAAATTTCCATTGAAATACTCGGGTATTTCCGTCAACTGTCGCCATTTCCATCGAGGTTACGCACTGCATCTACCGGACGGCCGTCATTGGCTGTCTTGAGGCACGTGGGGGGGGGGGGGGACACCGGACCCACCGGAGACGTGGTAGACGACGCCGGGGAAATTTCAAACTCGGTGCAATTGTATACAGCACATGCGCTGTAAAAATTGGCTCGTTTAATTCAGTGACCAAATATGCAACTCCTCTTCTGATTTCAAGTCAATCAGATGAAATTTAACAATTTTAGAAAGTCGGCCTATGTTGTCCTTTTGGCCTATGTTGACCTCAAAAATAATTGGTGTTTGAATTCAATGACCTGATATGCAAATCCTCTTAAAATTTCAAGTCAATGAGATGAAAATTGAGGATTTTAGAAATACCACCTTAGATGTTGACCTTGGGACTATGTTGACCTTTTGATCATGTTGACCGAAAAAAATAATTGCTGGTTGAATTCAGTGACCTGGAAAAAAATCCTCTTCAAATTTCAAGTCAATTGGATTAAAAATGAGGATTTTAGAAATCTCACCTAAGTTGTTGACCTTTGGCCTATGTTGACCTTTTGGTCCATGTTGACCTTAAAAATAATTGGTTGGTTAAATTCAGTGACGTGAAATATAAATCTTCTTCAAGTCAATCAGATGAATTGAGAATTTTAGAAATACAACCGAAATTATTGACCTTGGTCCTAAGTTGACCTTTTGGTCGATGGTGACCTCAAAAATAATTGGCTGGTTGAATTCATTGACATAAAATATACATCCTCTTTAATTTTCAAGTCAATCAGATGAAAATTGAGGAATTTAGAAATCTCAGCTAAGTTGTTGACCTTTGGCCTATGTTGACCTTTTGGTCAATGTTGAACTCAAAAGTAATTGGTTAGTTGAATTCAGTGACCTGAAATATAAATCCTCTTCAAATTTCAAGTCAATCTTATGAAATTTGAGGATTTTAGAAATCTCACCGAAGTTGTTGACCTTTGGCCGATGTTGACCTTTTTACCTTTGACCTCAAAAACAATAGGCTTCTTTCTTATGAAAAACTCCACCATGTGGTGAAGTTTCATGAAGATCGGTTGAAAATTGTGATCTGTAGGCGACAAACAGACAAACAGAACAACAAAATCAACTGACCAACATACTTGAAAAATCTTCGATTTTGCAAGTAACAAACAGACAGAGGGGTGAAAACATAACCTCCATCTTCGGTGGTGGAGGTAAGAATCAGAATCACTATAATTTAACACAGGTGGAGGCCAACGAACTTGGTGTGTGATTTTGAAGGTGATCGGTTACACCTGAGTGAATTTACAATCGCCCTTATAAGGGGGATGCAACAAATATATTCTGGTTTTGTATTTTTAATTAATACTTTGAAATTTGTAGAATTTGTTTTTCACTTGGAAGTTGTGACATACGATGTGTAAATAAAAGTGGAAAAAGTCTTATTTAATGCAATTGCATTCCAGGCTGTGAGGAAACAAAAGGTGAAAAATTTAAAAGGGGGTGCAGACTTTCTATAGGGCAGATCCAATGCCTTCAGAAAGAATTCACACTCCTTGACTTTTTCACAATATTTTCTCATCAGACCACAGAATCTTTTGACTCATGCTCTCCAAGTCTTTCACGTGCCTTATTGCAAACTTGAGGCATGCTGTCCTGTGTCTTTTTCTCACGGGTAGCTGCGGTCTGGTCACTCTCCAATAAAGCCGAGATTTGTGAAGTGCTGCAGAGACTGTTGTCCTTCTGGCAGGTTCTACCATCTGAGCCAAGGAACTCTGTAGTTCTGTGAGAGTGCTCATTGGATTATTTTTCACCTCCCTGACCAAGGACCTTCTTGCCCAGTTGCTCAGTTTGGACGGATGGCCAGCTCAAGGAATAATCCGGTTATTTCCATATTATTTCCATTTCCGAATGATGGAACTTTCAACACTCTAAAAATTGTTTTAAACCCTTCCCCAGATGTAGGCTATGCCTCCTCACAATTCTATCTCGGAGTTCTGTGGACAGTTCCTTGGACTTCATGGTGGAGTTTCTGCTCCGACATGCAATATCAATTGTGGGACCTTATAAAGAAAGGTGTGTTTCTTTATAAACCATGTCCAATCAATTCAATTGGCCACAGGTGGACTAAAAATCTAGTTGTATAAACATCTCAAGGAAGATCAAAGGAAATTGGATGCACCGGCACTCAATTTGCAGTGTCAAAGCAAAAGGGTTGAATTCTTATTAACTCAAGTTATTTCAACTTCTCATTTTTAATTCATTTGAAAAATTTTTATAAAAAAGATTTTGCTTTGCAATGAATGGGGTATTACGTTTATTAGCGGAAAAAAAATCTCAATTTAAACCATTTAAATTCAGGCTGCAACACAACAAAATGTGGAAAAGTCAAGGTGTGTGAATACCTTCAAAAAGGACTGTACACACATACACATTAGTGTGGATCAGCTCACTACGCTCACCTCACCACACGTCGCAACATTGGGAAAAACACCAGCAAGTAATTAAAAACACCTCCCTGCCACATTATTAACAACTCACCGCCACATTATAAAAAACACCTCACCACCACATTATTAAAAACACCTCACCACCACATTATTAAAAACAACTCACTGCCACATTATTAACAACTCACCGCCACATTATAAAAAACACCTCACCACCACATTATTAAAAACACCTCACTGCCACATTATTAAAAACACCTCACCACCACATTAATAAAAACACATCACCGCTACATTATTAAAAACACCTCACCACCACATTATTAAAAACAACTCACTGCCACATTATTAACAACAACTCACCGCCACATTATAAAAAACACCTCACCACCACATTATTAAAAACACCTCACCGCCACATTATTAAAAACACCTCACCACCACATTAATAAAAACACGTCACCGCTACATTATTAAAAACACCTCACCACCACATTATTAAAAACAACTCACCGCCACATTATTAAAAACGCCTCACCATCACATTATTAAAAACACCTCGCTGCCACATTATTAAAAACAACTCACAGCCGCATTATTAAAAACAACTCACTGCCACATTATTAAAAACAACTCACTGCCACATTATTAAAAACAACTCACTGCCACATTATTAAAAACAACTCACTGCCACATTATTAAAAACAACTCACTGCCACATTATTAAAAACATCACACTGCCACAATATTAAAAACAACTCACTGCCACATTATTAAAAAACACCTCACTGCCACATTATTAAAAAACACCTCACTGCCACATTATTAAAAAACACCTCACTGCCACATTATTAAAAAACACCTCACTGCCACATTATTAAAAACACCTCACCTCCACATTATTAAAAACACCTCACTTCCACATTATTAAAAACACCTCTGCCACATTATTAAAAACACCTCACTTCCACATTATTAAAAAAACCTCACCACCAGATGATTAAAAACACCTCACCACATTATTAAAAAACACCTCACCACCACATTATTAAAAACACCTCACCGACACAATATTAAAAACACCTCACCACCACATTATTAAAAACCTCACTGCCACATTATTAAAATCACCTCACTGCCACATTATTAAAATCACCTCACTGCCACATTATTAAAATCACCTCCCTGCAACATTATTAAAATCACCTCACTGCCACATTATTAAAATCACCTCACTGCCAGATAATTAAAATCACCTCACTGCCAGATAATTAAAATCACCTCACTGCCAAATAATTAAAATCACCTCACTGCCACATCATTAAAATGACCTCACTGCCACATTATTAAAATCACCTCATTGCCAGATAATTAAAATCACCTCACTGCCACATTATTAAAATCACCTCACTGCCACATTATAAAAAACACCTCACCACCACATTATTAAAAACACCTCACCACCACATTATTAAAAACACCTCACCACCACATTAATAAAAACACATCACCGCTACATTATTAAAAACACCTCACCACCACATTATTAAAAACAAATCACTGCCACATTATTATCAACAACTCACCGACACATTATAAAAAACACCTCAGCACCACACTATTAAAAAAACCTCACCGCCACATTATTAAAAACACCTCACCACCACATTAATAAAAACACGTCACCGCTACATTATTAAAAACACCTCACCACCACATTATTAAAAACAACTCACTGCCACATTATTGAAAACGCCTCACCATCACATTATTAAAAACACCTCGCTGCCACATTATTAAAAACAACTCACAGCCGCATTATTAAAAACAACTCACTGCCACATTATTAAAAACAACTCACTGCCACATTATTAAAAACAACTCACTGCCACATTATTAAAAACAACTCACTGCCACATTATTAAAAACAACTCACTGCCACATTATTAAAAACAACTCACTGCCACATTATTAAAAACATCACACTGCCACAATATTAAAAACAACTCACTGCCACATTATTAAAAAACACCTCACTGCGACATTATTAAAAAACACCTCACTGCCACATTATTAAAAAACACCTCACTGCCACATTATTAAAAAACACCTCACTCCCACATTATTAAAAACACCTCCCCTCCACATTATTAAAAACACCTCACTTCCACATTATTAAAAACACCTCTGCCACATTATTAAAAACACCTCACTTCCACATTATTAAAAAAACCCTCACCACCAGATGATTAAAAACACCTCACCACATTATTAAAAAACACCTCACCACCACATTATTAAAAACACCTCACCGACACAATATTAAAAACACCTCACCACCACATTATTAAAAACCTCACTGCCACATTATTAAAATCACCTCACTGCCACATTATTAAAATCACCTCACTGCCACATTATTAAAATCACCTCCCTGCAACATTATTAAAATCACCTCACTGCCACATTATTAAAATCACCTCACTGCCAGATAATTAAAATCACCTCACTGCCAGATAATTAAAATCACCTCACTGCCAAATAATTAAAATCACCTCACTGCCACAT
Organism: Eptatretus burgeri; assembly: GCF_056783735.1. Classification (NCBI taxonomy): domain Eukaryota; kingdom Metazoa; phylum Chordata; class Myxini; order Myxiniformes; family Myxinidae; genus Eptatretus; species Eptatretus burgeri. The sequence continues at coordinate 12,963,699 of NC_140965.1, read as the reverse complement.
CATTAAAATGACCTCACTGCCACATTATTAAAATCACCTCATTGCCAGATAATTAAAATCACCTCACTGCCACATTATTAAAATCACCTCACTGCCACATTATTAAAATCACCTCACTGCCAAATTATTAAAATCACCTCACTGCGACATTATTAAAAACACCTCACTGCGACATTATTAAAAACACCTCACTTCCACATTATTAAAAAAAACCTCACCACATTAAAAAACACCTCACCACCACATTATTAAAAACACCTCACCGACAATATTAAAAACACCTCACCACCACATTATTAAAACACCTCACCACCACATAATTAAAAACACCTCACTGCGACATTATTAATAAACATATTAAAAACACCTCACCATCACATTATTAAAAACACCTCACTGCCACATTATTAAATATACCCATCAGAGATGGGGAATCCCCCGCCATTGAAAATAAATGAAATCAGAAAAGCATTTTTCCATTTATTACAAAAAACATTTTTTTCAAGATGGCCGCCCCAGTCAGCCATCTTGGATCCGGCCAGGCCCAGAATCAACAGGGTTCTTCCGTTTCAGGTGGTACATGTGTGATCCAAATTTCAAATCGATATGGCGAACAGTTTATGAGTTATCGCACTCACAGCTATTAAATGTTGACACAGCCAGCCGACGGACTACGGATGGACGACCCGGGTGACAACAATATCCCCCTTCCTCCACGCGGCGGGAAATAAAAACAACTCAGCGCCACATTATTAAACACACCTCACTGCCAGATTATTAAAATCACCTCACCGCCACATTATTAAAAACAACTCAGTGCCAGATTATTAAAATCACCTCACCGCCACAATATTAAAAATATACCATCAGAGATGGGGAATCCCCCAGCCTGGTGTTGGCGCAGTGGTTAGGGCAGCGGCTTGGGATCCAAAAGGTCCTGAGTTCAAGTACCGTTGGGCAACTGAATTAATACACCAGGAGGTTGACTCAGCCTGTCATCCTTCCGAGGTCGGCGAATGTGTGTCCCAGTATACTGGGCCCGGTGTATGCCCCGGGTAAAAATTGGTGTACCATATCCCTGTGTCATAAGAGGGGACTAGGGTTGCATCAGGAAGGGCATCCGGCGTAAAAACCAAGCCAAATCACGATGCGGATCAGACGGATGATCCGCTGTGGCAACCCCTAACGGGAGCAGCCGAAAGAAGAAGAAGAAGATGGGGAATCCCCCGCCAATTAATGAAAAAGGTCATACATCTTCCAGATAATGAGGGAGGTGAATTGGAAACAAGACACAATTTGGTCATCATCTCAAAAAAGTTCCCCAGGGGTGAGGAACGTAGGAACCAAAAATAATTGAAATCAGATAAACGATTTTCCATTTATTACAAAAAAACATTTTTCAAGATGGCTGCCACAGTCGGCCATCTTGGATCCGGCCACGCCCAAAATCAATAGGGTTCTTCCTTTTCAGGTGTTACATGTGCGACACAAATTTCAAATCGATATGGGGAACAGTTTATGAGTTATCGCACTCACCACTATAAATGTTGACGGACGGACGGACGGACAGCCGGACGACGCGGGTGACAACAATGTCCCCCTTCCGCCACGCGGCGGGGGATAAAAACAACTCACTGCCACATTATAAAAAACACCTCACTGCCACATTATTAAAAACAACTCACCGCCACATTATTAAAAACAGCTCACTGCCACATTATTAAAAACAACTCACCGCCACATTATTAAAAACAACTCAATGCCACAATATTAAAAACAACTCACTGCCACAATATTAAAAACAGCTCACTGCCACATTATTAAAAACACCTCAATGCCACATTATTAAAAAACACCTCAATGCCACATTATTTAAAAAAAAACACCGAACTGCCACATTATTAAAAACACCTCACTGCCACGTTATAAAAACACCGAACTGCCACATTATTAAAAACACCTCACCCCCACATTATTAAAGACACCTCACCGCCAGATTATTAAAGACACCTCATCGCCAGATTATTATAAACAACTCACTGCCACATTATTAAAAACACCTCACTGCCTCATAATTAAAATCACCTCACTGCCACATTATTAAAATCACCTCACTGCCACATTATTAAAATCACCTCACTGCCACATTATTAAAATCACCTCATTGCCAGATAATTAAAATCACCTCACTGCCACATTATTAAAATCACCTCACTGCCACATTATTAAAATCACCCCACTGCCACATTATTAAAATCACCTCGCTGCCAGATTATTAAAATCACCTCACTGCCACATTATTAAAATGACCTCTCTGCCACATTATTAAAATGACCTCACTGCGACATTATTAAAATCACCTCATTGCCAGATAATTAAAATCACCTCACTGCCACATTATTAAAATCACCTCACTGCCACATTATTAAAATCACCTCACTGCCACATTATTAAAATCACCTCACTGCCACATTATTAAAATCACCTCACTGCCACATTATTAAAATCACCTCACTGGCACATTATTAAAATCACCTCACCTCCACATTATTAAAATCACCTCACTGCCACATTATTAAAATCACCTCACTGCCACATTATTAAAATCACCTCACTGCCACATTATTAAAATCACCTCACTGCCACATTATTAAAATCACCTCACTGCCAGATTATTAAAATCACCTCACTGGCACATTATTAAAATCACCTCACTGCCACATTATTAAAATCACCTCACTGGCACATTATTAAAATCACCTCACTGCCAGATTATTAAAATCACCTCACTGGCACATTATTAAAATCACCTCACTGCCACATTATTAAAATCACCTCACTGCCACATTATTAAAATCACCTCATTGCCAGATAATTAAAATCACCTCACTGCCACATTATTAAAATCACCTCACTGCCACATTATTAAAATCACCTCACTGCCAGATTATTAAAATCACCTCACTGGCACATTATTAAAATCACCTCACTGCCACATTATTAAAATCACCTCACTGCCACATTATTAAAATCACCTCACTGCCACATTATTAAAATCACCTCACTGCCAAATTATTAAAAACACCTCACTTCCACATTATTAAAATCACCTCACTGCCTCATTATTAAAAACACCTCACCTCCACATCAGGGGTGCAAATTAACTGCCGCCTGGTCGCCAATGGCACCAAACTTTTGTGCTTTGCGGGTACACAATACTGCCTTACCTGCCCGGCTGGCGAATCACCGGTGATTCCTGTTATTTTGTACAATTTGTGCTCGCTTCTCCACTAGTTTTCTCAACTGGAACTGCTGTTTTTGTCCGCAGAAATCCGGAGAAATCACCGGTAATTCTGCGGCGGCCATTTTGTCTGTTTTCATCTCGTTCCAAATCACGCGTGATTGCGCGAGATTTGACGGTTTTGCGCGGTTTGGACGCATTTTCTCATGCCCAGGTTGGTTTAATGAGTGAATTTGTGTGAATGAGTTAATTCGATCAGGCTTTTGGGTTAATGATTGAGTTCAATGAGTGACGTTAGATTAATGAGTGAGTTTGATGGGTGAGGTTGGGTGAATGATTGAGTTTGATGGGTGAGGTTTGGTGAATGAGTGAGTTTATATGTGATGTTTGGTGGACGAGTTGTACCCCCACCATTGTCCATCACCCACAACCCCCCCCCTCCACCCCATAGTCCATCACCCACAACCCCCCCCCCATCGTCCATCAGCCACAACCACCCCCACCCCATCACCCACAAAAATGCCCTCCCACACCAGCACTCCTCACAACCCCCTGCCCCCCCCATCACCCACACAAAAAGGTCCCCCCATCATCCACATCCTCCTCATCCTCCTGCATCATTCCCCACCCCCACCGCACTCATCAAACTCACTCATTCTGCAAACCTCCTCCATTAAACTCACTCATCCACCCAACCTCCTCCATCAAACTCACTCATTCTGCAAACCTCCTCCATTAAACGCACTCATCCAACCAACCTCATCCATCAAACTCACTCATCCAACCAACCTCACTCATGTGAGTATATTAAAAGTGTTTGTTATCAAATTTGTGACTTTTGTCTTTATTTTATCGAGCCGGTAGAAATTCTGCTTGGCCCGTAACTTTTTCTCGTCACCGGCCCTGCTGGCCGGTGGATAAAAATGTTAATTTGCACCCCTGCACATTATTAAAAACACCTCACCGCCACATTTTAAAAAACACCTCACTGCAACATTATTGAAAACACCTCACTGCAACATTATTAAAAACAACTCACTGCCACATTATTAAAAACACCTCACCGCCAGATTATTAAAAACAACTCACTGCCACATTAGTAAAAACACCTCACCGCCAAATTATTAAATATACCATCAGGGATGGGGAATCCCCCGCCATTGAATGAAAAAGGTCATACATATTCCAAATAACGAGGGAGGTGAATTGGAAACAAGACACCATTTGGTCATCATCTCAAAAAAGTTCCCCAGGGGTGAGGAACGTAGGAACCAAAAATAATTGAAATCAGATAAGCAGTTTTCCATTTATTACAAAAAACATTTTTTTCAAGATGGCCGCCCCAGTCGGCCATCTTGGATCCGGCCACGCCCAAAATAAGTAGGGTTTTTCCTTTTCAGGTGTCACATGTGTGACCCAAATTTCAAATCGATATGGCGAACAGTTTATGAGTTATCGCACTCACAGCGACAAATGTTGACGCCCGGACGGACGGACAGACGGACAGCCGGATGGACAGCCGGACGACCTGGGTGACAACAACATCCCCCTTCCACCATGCGGCGGGAGATAAAAACAACTCACTGCCACATTATTTAAAACACCTCACCACCAGATTTTTAAAAACACCTCACTGCCACATTATTAAAAACACCTCCGCCAGATTAATAAAAACAACTCACTGCCACATTATTAAAATCACCTCACCTCCACAATATTAAATATACCATCAGAGATGGGGAATCCCCCGCCATTGAATGAAAAAGGTCATACATATTCCAGATAATGAGGGAGGTGAATTGGAAACAAGACACCATTTGGTCATCATCTTGAAAAAGTTCCCCAGGGGTGAGGAAGGCAGCAACCAAAAATAATTGAAATCAGATAAGCAGTT
>NC_140965.1:12913190-12940690 GCF_056783735.1 Eptatretus burgeri | reverse complement strand
ACCACCCTCAACTAACCCTCCTTTCAGTGTTATTGATCAATTAATGGACTTTTTGAATTTACAAGTATCCGGACATGACAAGCCAGAGTTTCATCAAGAACACTGGCTGTATTGCACTTCGCCAGTTTAGAGGCACAGTTGAAGAACGGCAATATCATATCCGATGCAGCATCTTGTGACATCCAAACAATCGGCAGTTCATTATTTGCTATTTGCCAGCCATGGCCAATATGAGATGGAGCATTGATCCTGGGTGAGAGAGCATGCCTGTGAATAGCAACTTGATAATTAGCTCCTACGATATTGTTACATAGAAGGGGTGAGGGGGGCATAATTAGAATGTGTTAATATAGCATGGTCGGTGTGCTCGAGGACATTCAATGTGTACCTGTACTCAGGACATGTCAGGGATAAGTTGTATGGATTATATGCTCTGGGGAAACAGTGAGCAGTCATTATAAAGCAGCATAGGGTAAGGACGTTGTTGTGTAAAACCTCCTGTCTGCAAGAGAGGCCAGGTGAAAGGCTTGAGGTGAGTAATCATGGACACATAAAAGTGCAACAGGCAGAGCTTGAGGAACATTGGCCCTGCTCTAGGATTTGTTGATAAAAACTGCCCACACACATGTGCAAAAGCTCAGAGGTTGAGGGAGCAAGGCAGAAGGAAATGAGAAGGGCCCTTGGTAGAGCACGTACCTCTGCCAGGCTGATTAGTTTCCATTTTGTATCCCACCGATAGGCTGGATCTGGGAGTCGGACCTGAACTAAAATTTAATCGGCTTGTTCTCGTCACCTAACCAACTCATCCACCAAGTTTCGTCCAAATCTGTCCACAACTTTGTTGAGATATCCTGCTATATGTCGTTTTTGGCCTATCACTCAATGGTGAAAAATCACAAAAAAATTCTCAGATCCAGATCCTGATAAAGAGGTAGACTAAGGGTGAGATAAGAGGAGGTAAAGAAGTAGACTGAGGGTGAGATAAGAACATTGTGCAGAGTGGAGAGAGATGGCTGAGGTCACAGGGAAGTGGAGGAGTATTGTGGTCGAGGTAAGGCAGAAGTACCATTCATCCTCACCCACTATAAAGGGAAGAGAAGGAGAAGAAAAAAAAAATGTTTTAAAGGCTGAAGAAAAAAAACAAAAGAAAACATTTATTCAGAAGTTTAGTGCCATTGATGTGCCATCTTTTACACCACCTTATTCAATAAGTTACATTCGTTATTAGTTATTTGTGCTTGTTGTTTTTTGTGTCATTTATGATGTCCCTAAAAAACAGTAAGTTTCCTGTTTAGAATGACTTTCCATTTTGTTTGACCGACAGACAGACAGACTGGGGCAATTGCTTTACCACGAGTGGGCATGTGCGCTCGGGATGAGACTCCATACAATTTACCAAATTCAGAGCCACAGTACTGCTAAACTGCAGGTTCGTGTTCCAATTCATGTTCTGCAGTGTTCAAAATATAAAATTTAATTTAAATTAAGTATTTCCTCAATTATAGAAATATACAGATGGACAGACAAAGTGAATCAATTGCTGAACCCCACTTTATGCAACACGTGTAGGGAATAGCATGAGTTCCCTTAGAATTGGACCTTCAATGCAGGAGAAGGCCTTTGGGCCCATCAGGCCTGCTCAATGTTTGTCAACTTATGGTCGTTTGTCCATGTTCTATCCTTTTTAAATGCTGAGCATCAAGCAAGGAAGAAACACGTACCATATTTAAAGTCTTTGGTATGATAACCCAAAGAAAAAAAAAAGATTCATGATAAAAAAAATTTCAGTAAAGATTCACGAGACTTTTTGGGTTGTTTGTTTTTGTCCCCTATCCTTCCGACAAGGTCAGAGACCGGGGGGGGGGGGGGGGATAAAAAAAATGATCTCTGTCTAACCGACCGACTGACCAATCATCTGTCCATGTGCTTTTGCGTTCACGATGTTTCAAAAACGGTTGAACATTTTCATATTGCAAATATCTATTCCTCATGACATTATCTCAACCTAATTAGATCACAGAGGTGATTGTCTGAATTATGTTACCATGGTAACCATCTCGGTAACTCGGCTTGTGCACGCAATATTTCAAAAACCGCTCAAGATTTAGCATTCATATTACACAGATCTATTCCTCATCCCACCCAAAGGGTGGAGGATGGTTGGTTCTCTTGGTGATAACTTTCCCATCATTTGCTCGTCGCTCCCTTGACTGATAGCCTCAAAAAGAGAAAAGTCTTCATAGTCTCTGTGACCGTAATTCTGTTTGACATGCGCTCACGAATGCGTTTCGGAGGTGTTCCCACAGCTTTATAACCGGTGGAGAAATATGTCTCAACAAATTCCCTGCATGGTGTTGGTGCGAGATACCAAAGCACTAGCACAAGCAACCACATTGCCCTGATGAAGCGCTTATTCGTTAGACAAAATGATGACAATGGAAGCAGCAGCATTTGTCGGATGGTATAAGAAATCCATGAGACTTTTTTTTTCCAAGAGATATTTCCATTACCTTATCTGAAGCAACAGCATTTACACCTGCCAGCATGGGATTATTTCTTTTTTTTTTACTTACTTTGTTTAACAGAATTCCTTTATACACTTACATTTTGTTATAAAAATTGTATGAAAGTATTTTTTTATATAATCCAACTAAAAAGCATTGATAAAAGTATTTTTTCACAATCATATTGAAAAAATTTAAATGGATTCCAGAAATTTTTTTTCCCTGCATGCGAAACACCAGGATGATACAAATGTATATTATTATTATTATTATTATTATCACCAAGATAATCTTTATAAGACCGGAGGCTTAAATGGCCTTGCCGGGGATCATTTCACTGATTGGGATATCCTGCAACACCAGCACAGGCTTTGATGTGCAGTTATTCACTTCTCTCTTAAGGAAGAAACCTAAACCTGCATCATAGGAGATACGTGTCGTCTCAATGTCTTCATCATATCCAGTTTGAAAGACGCTTCAGTGTCCTGTCTGGTCATTGAGCACGAAATACGGTTACAGCTTGAACACCCCTCAAGAGCAGGAACCATCTGATGAACCAGGATTTGTGATTGGATCTATCTCGGAACCTGATGCAGCATGTTTTTGATACTGAAATTTCATATCACTGCATTCTCTGTCCAAATCAATCCATTTAACGAGGCACTCATGATATTTATCCCAATATACACATCATAATGTGCAATTCTTTTGTTTTTTGCACTGATGGTGGATGCAGAACACATCATCAGGACGATGCGTTAGTGGATTTAGATCCAGACGTCACATACATACCCGCCCAAGGCTACATGGAGGCAGCCATTACTGAATATGTGCCTGTTGGCTTAATGGTTAGGGTGGTGGGCTTGGGATCCTCGGATCCTGAGTTCAAATCCTCGGATCCTGAATTAATACCAGGTGGGGTTGACTTTGCCTGTCATCCGTCCGAGGTTGGCAAAATGAGTGCCCAATTGTTGGTATCCTGTGTTGGAGTGGTGACCCATCCAGGATTGTGCCAAATAGCCAAGGAGATTGCTTCGGGAGCACCAATTCTCTGCATAGAGTATGATCCCGATGGATGGATGGATCACTGAATACGTAGTGCTTGTGTTGACATGATGATCACTTCTGATTGGCCAGGTGTCATATTGCTAAGCTGAGTGCACTATTTACTGTTGCTGAATGCTCCAGTCAGTAATGAGTGCTTCAAACTTGGACATCGGTCACATGGATAACTTTTTGTACGGACCTTAATGCACGTTTTTGAACATTCCCTGTGGTTATCAATTAGCACCTCTTCCATGAAACAAAACTGAACGACAGCTCAGGCCTGCGCACGGCGACTGGTGCCAAAGGCCAAGTACAAAATGTGACATCACAAAACGTTCTGGACAATATTCTAAGCCTACAATGATAAAAGAATTGGTTTCAAACATTTTTGGTCATAATTGATCATTTTAAAGACTTCATGTGGATAAAGTAGTGACAATTGAACTTCATCTGAAGACAGATCCTGTGAAGGCCTTTCATGCAGACATCCGAGAAGGCCTTTATAGTCTTTGTGTGGAGAGATTAGTTGTTCTGAAAGCTTCGACAAACACGTATATATAAAGGGCAAGTGGGCACAAGCCAAGCTTTGATGAGGTTATCAATCACGTTGGTAAATAAGCAAAAGAGCAAGAGTCTTTGTCTTAAACAAACCTTCCTCTGCCACTACATCAATGTCTCCAAACACACAAATCTGCCCACGTCATCATCATTTGAATGCGGCATGTTGGAAAAAAAATACGTTTTTATAATGGTTCACCGATTACCATTAACAGAACAAATCAATGCACTAAATTTGCTGTGGTTTTGCTTGTTTAGCGTTCCCATCTGAGCACTTTGCTCAGGTTTCTGGGATCCCGAGTTCAAATCACTTTATCTAAATTCCTGGGCTGGCTCCCCTGCCTCATATCTTGTTCAGCTTAACGCAGTGGAAGCCAAGGCCTTCAAGATTATTGTAATCTTCTCCGATTGTCCCCAATCCAAAACCATGATCTATTCTACCCTCGTTAACTCCCCCAACCCAACCCCAATCCCTCCTCCTTCCAAGTTTCCAGTTTTCCCCCCTGAGCAGTGCCGGATTTATGGTGGTAGAGCCTCCCGGGCACACTTTCTGAAGTAAGGTGGTGGAGGCTCTTTCTGCCGTGAACGATGAAGTAAAGCAGTGGTTTTAAAACCTTTTCCCACTGATGACACCCTAAGCTCTTATCGTATTCTGTGACGCCCCTATTCAATTTTCTATCTGTATCGTTGCCTTAAGAATATTGCAGGCTTCACAAGTTAAATTATTGGATGAAATACATAATTTCACGAGTGTTTTGTGGGCTTTTTTTTTTGCATACCATGCCGAGGCTCATTTAAGAACTATATTTACTACCACCAGTGGATTCCAGATAAACCAAGATTAGCCCGTCAAAAAGATATATTACTGTTACAACTTCCAAGCTGCATTTGATTTCATTTGCGTAATGGAACTATAAATAACGAAACGAGAAGCATTGGTCTATATGTTCCTGGTATCGGATTCCACCAACAGAGAAAGTAAAAATCCCTTGAACAAGTGAACGTGGACGAGATTAGCGAAACAATTTCCAATTAGACTTGTCAAATACCCATTGAATGCCCAATTTTTGTCGCAAATTTGCTACACTGGTTAATAAGTTATAATTCACAACAATCAAAAACTTACACGTAATGTTGCACAATCTGAGAGTGATAGTGATTTTATTTTTAATGCCGCGAACAAAGTTTAGTATCGAAATGTAGGCAAACAAAGAAACGTAGATAAATGTAGGTGAAATGTGGGCACAGGTTTCAGCCCTATCACTCAATAGTGAAGAATCACTTAAAATTCTTTGATGCGGATCCGTATTCAAATCTTAACCAAAAGCCAATCATTTCACTCTGGAAAAATAGATATGACCTCAACATGACCTTCATATCAACGACACCTTCATGAACAGAATCAGATGCCGAAAAAGAAATATTGCCTCAACATGACCTTCACAACAACGACCACAACAACTACAACAACATGATCGCTTCGGGCAAAGAATTTGTTGGAGACCTGAGGCCCATACATGATATGCCCTTCTTAAGGCCCGTGACCGCTATCGGCTGCAATCTTTCGATATATACTTGATGTTCGTTTTACACAGAAGGGAAAACTGAAATGGAAGGCATGATTGTGAATACTTGATAATGCTTCTGCAGATCGCTTGGGCCAACATGGCTTGGATTTATCCTGGATGATCCCTTGGGTGGTGGAGGCACCGGGGCACGTGTTGAGTGGTGGAGGCACCAGGGCACGTGTTGGGTGGTGGAGGCACCGGGGCACGTGTTGGGTGGTGGAGGCACCGGGGCACGTGCCCTGGTTGCCCTTGGGTAAATCCGGCCCTGCTCCTGAGTTTCCTTCTGTATCCATCTTGCCCATCCCCATGCGGTCTCTCTTGCCCCTCAATCCTCCACACCCATTGGTTATCCAAGTCTCTCTCTGTGTTGGTGCCCACCCTCTCCACTGTTAATTTTGTCCTGGTACTTCCTGATCCGTTCAGTGTATTCGTCAGTACATGTCTCGACAATGTGAACAAACAAAAAAAAATCCCGTTGTAATGTTGTGTTGATTTACCTGTTGTCTACCAATGTCCCTGTAATTCCTGGTACACCAAGTCTCCGCTATCCTTGTTTTTCTTGCATTTGATACACGTACAAGCTCCTCCAAAAGTCTTTGATACACGTACTTGCTCCTTAGATCATGATAAGTACATATAAAACAAGAGCGCAAGTGAGCACAATATACACCCGAACAAGAAGGTATATACAGAATTGTGCTACGACATGGAAAACAGCATCTTGGTTGCCCCGGCAACTACTTTAGAAGACGAACGTATGTTGCGACACACTGTCTCCACAGTCTGTACCTATGTACCAAATATGAAACGTGAAAGTTGAAAACTTTGGGAGTTAGAGTGCGGACAGGAACGGATGGAAAACAGCATCCTGGTTGCCATGGCAACCACTTTAGATGACGATCGTATGTCGCGACACACCGTCTCCACAGTCTGTACCAATGTACCAAATATGAAACGTGAAAGTTGAAAACTTTGGGAGTTAGAGTGCGGACAGGAACGGACGGGCGGACAAGGACGGACGACCGGTATCATGTAATTATGCCCCGATATATATATATATATATATATATATATATATATATATATATATATATATATATATATATATATATATATATATATATATATATATATATATATATTGGGCGTATAATAAAAACTTCCCAACTTCCACTGATAGACAAATATGTCTTCAACACATCCCTCAGCCAACTATATTCGTTCATATGTCCTGTACACTAATTAGGAGCCACCGATATGATGAGAATGTAACCCCATTACTGACTCCCTTCTCCCCTTCATCTACTCAACATACTCCCCTCTCAACCCTCCCTACGTATTCCTATGCACTCCCAACTCCATTCCCTCTTCTCGGCCCCCAATCCTGCCACACTCCTCTATTTCCACTGGTATATCCTCCTTCATTCTCATATTTTTCGCAATATCCCCATCAAGCAGAAATGTTCTGCATAATGGGAAAACATTTGGCCAATACTCTTCTCTTCTCCCACTTGATCTTGATTGTGCTCAAATCCACACATTCCCATTTCTACAAATTTGCTTCCCGAGGAAAGAGATCCCAAATTCAAGAGGAGGGTGCTCGACATGGAATCCATGTTCAAGAATGCATTCCTCAAACTGGATCGAGACCAAGTAAGGCACCAACCCTCCTCCACCCCCCAAAATCCCACAACTGTAAAGAATGCATACGAGAGAAATTTTATTTCTATTTCTATTGACCCTTGGAATGGCTAAACAATTCAAACAAACTGAAATGGAATGGATTATTTGGACATGGAATGAACAAACGAATGGGATGCAAGAGAAGAAGAAAGAGGTAAATTGATTTTAATGTAAACGCGAGAGTGAAAATTCTTCTTCCCGAAACACGATGACAAATGCAGCGAACAAAAGAAAACTATTGGCATTCACATCAAGAAGTGAGGGGGTAAAACACAAAAAGCAATGGGTATTTAATTATACATTTCATTTTGGCAAAACATTCCCATTATGAAACTGTCTAAAGTTCAGAACTTCTTGTCAAGCACACTGTGGATTGTAAGTTATGGAAATTATCTTCAAAAGGAAAGGTTTATAGAACCACAACTTGGGTCACCTGATAAAAAAAAAATCAGTTTATTTAAACTTTAGTAAAGCATCACAAAGATTGTTAGTCAATAGTCATAAATAAGCAAAGTCATCTTATTTATAAAGCTCATTCTAACCACTGACTCACTGGTGTTAAAGTTTTGTACCTTCTGGGTGACGTAGAAAGCTAAATTTTTGTGTGCCGCCGAACATCGCCGAATAATCCAAACAAATAATACCGATACGCAGGAAAAATCACAGAACAATTGGAAAGCATCCATAAATGAAAATATAAATAAATCAAAAATAATTAAATGAAAAAAATAAATGCAGGTGAGGGACCCAAGACAATGGGGAAGCACGGTTCATTATTGCTTACAATGTGCAAGCATACTCCACTAGCAAGTTTAAAAAAAAAAAACTCAGTGGAAAGGAGGGAAACACTCAGGCAGAGTAGAGAAACACAACAGAGGTATACTTGGAGGAGGAATGGGTGAGGGGAAGAAACGCTCACAAAAAAGTCTGAGGTCACAAATGGACGTTTTACACCTACAACCCCAGGGGTTGCTTCGGGGTTTGCTGCAAGTGGATGTCGGATCGGCAGTTCCTCCTTCCAGTTCATATCAAAGCTAAGTTTCCCAGACCAGGTGCAGTGTGTTTTACTGTTATATTTGCATTACTGCATTGCTGGTCGGGGTTTGAATATTGCAGCAGGAGATTTAATCGTAAAGCTGATTTATATTTATTTTACGTGATTATTTCAATTGTTATGTGCTTACTTTTTGCCTGCCACTCACCTTCCTTTATGTTTTCTTGAAGGCCGAGAACGCTAACCCCCTTATTACCATAGGAAATTGGATTTAACTATCACGGTTCAATATCGTGGTTTTGAATATTGCGGCATTTTCAAGGAACGTAACCCCCACAATATTTAATGGTTTACTGTACAAACAAAAATCTGTTCACCCCAAAAAGAAACAAAAAAAACAAACAACAGAACAAGCCGGTAGGCGACGAGGGATTTGCTAGGATCGAAGCGCTGGATACTATGCTTTTCATTCTGACCGATCCATCGACGAAGATTCATTGCCAAGACATATTGGTTCACATACAATTGTTAGATACAATACACATTGTATCTAACAATGTTCACATACAATACACAAGCAAGTGGATGAATGAACAGTAAAAGAGGAGAGAAAGGAGGGGAGGAAACAATAACCTGCAGGTAAATAGCATAAAGTGAGTATGGTTGAGGTATATAAATAATTTGGGGATGAGATTTTGAAGACAAGAAGCAAAATACTATATATATATATATATATATATATATATATATATATATACATATATATATATATATATACACATATATATATATATATACACACATATATATATATATATACACATATATATATATATATATATATATATATATATATATATATATATATATATATATACACACACACACACACACACACACACACACACACACACACACACACACACACACACACACACACACACACAGACACACACACACGTCGGAGGCATAATTACCGAGGTAATATTATGTGTAGATAAAAGAACCATTGAAATGCAAGGATGTATGTGCTCTTCCAAAAGTATCTCAGAGAATACAAAACCAGCATTAGTACCAAATTACTAAAACCATTTGCAATCCATGCCTCTTTATTTCCCATTGTCCTTTTTTCCCCCAAAAAGATCATTGCACTAAATTGTTGGAGGAATTTCATGCTCCATTGCACACAACCAAAAAGACTCAAAGGTGAGAGGCCAAGGCCTGACCTTTCGTGGCTCACCACTACATACCGTATAAGCCAAGAACGGAAGAGGGAAACCACTCAGGCAACAGCAGAACAGAGTGATGAAGCAATGAAATGATGAAAATGCTGAACCACTTTGCCCTTTTCTCTGAAAACGCGTGTTCTTAGCATGTGCAACATCTGACCCATGTTTAACACACAAGGCGAATCCATCAAAGGTAATGTCTGCACACCTGCAGGAACCCCATTTAATACCAGCCATTGGAATTAGGCTGTTTTGCCTTCCTCTGCATTTAGTCTTGAATCGATGCCAGGAGAGCTTACAGGCTCGAAGGCGTACTTGAAACTTACACGTTTACATATTGACATGAGGATACAAAACATCACAACGTCTACAAAACATTTGCCTTGCGAGTGCCAATTGAACAAAACAACATAATTTGTACGTTTCCATTGCAGAAACAGAGCAATTAGCTCGTTTCAATGTCTTAGCAATTCTCCTCAAAAGAGAAAGCAAAGTATTAATGTGAAAGACACGTAAACATGAAACAGCACAAATGGGTGAAAAAAAAAGATGAAGATATTGTGGATGGATTTCAAAGTCTATGGATTGTAATTAAATATATAAAACATCATTTATTGCAAATTTCCCAATTCAGCACACAAATAACTTGGAAGGGGATCCTCAAGAGGAATACTGATGAATTTCCAAGAAACTTACAGCTGAGTACAAAGAGGAATATCCAACAGCACAGCGTACTTTACCTAATCTATTTACTGGGGGTAAAACAAACTGTAAGGGACAAAGACATCATGTTCTCCCCCACCACAACGAGAGAGGGGTGAAATCTCATGTTGAAAAAGTTTTACAAGCAAGACACTCACAAATAGTACAAAGAAACAAGACACTCACAAATCAAATAGTCCAAACAAACAAGACACTCACAAATAGTCAAAATAAACAACACTCACAAATAATCCACACAAACAAGACACTCACAAATAATCCAAACAAAAAGACTTAAAAATAGTTCAAACAAGACACTCACAAATCAAATAGTCCAAACAAACAAGACACTCACAAATCAAATAGTCCAATCAAACAAGACACTCAAAAATCAAATAGTCCAAACAAACAATACACTCACAAATCAGAGTCCAAACAATCAAGACACTCACAAATGGTCCAAACAAACAAGACACTCACAAATAGTCCGAACAAACAAGACACTCACAAATCAAATAGTCCAAACAAACAGGACACAAATCAAACAGTAGACACAAACAACACACTCACAAATCGTCCAAACAAACAAGACACCCACAAATCAAGTCGTCCAAACAAATGGGATACTCACAAATCGTGCAAACAAACAAGACACTCACAAATAGTCCAAACAAACAAAGAATTCATAAATCAAATAGTCCAAACAAACAAAGAACTCAAAAATCAAATAGTCCAAACAAACAAGACACACAAATAGTTCAAACAAATAGGACACTCACAAATAGTCCAAACAAACAGGACACTCACGAATCAAGTCGTCCAAACAAAGAAGATACTCACAAATAGTCCAAACAAACTAAATGCTCATAAATAATTTAGTCCAAACAAACAAGACACTCACAAATAGTCCAAACAAACAAGACATGCACAAATAGTCCAAATAAATGGGATACTCAATAATAGTCCAAACAAACAGGACACTCACAAATCAAGTAGTCCAAACAAAGAAGATACTCACAAATAGTCCAAACAAACAAGATACTCACAAATGAAGTAGTCCAAACAAATAAGACACACACAAATAGTCCGAAGAAATGGGATACTCACAAATAGTCCAAACAAACAGGACACTCACAAATCAAGAAGTCCAAACAAAGAAGATACTCACAAATAGTCCAAAAAAACAGGACACTCACAAATCAACTAGTCCAAACAAACAAGACACTCACAAATAATCTAAACAAACGAGACACTTAAAAATGGTTCAAACAAGACAATCACAAATCAAATTAAAACTGGTAAACCAGTAATCCCGGGCTTCAAGGCGTGCCTCCATTTTAACAAATTTCAACACCATCACCGTGTCACATGATATGGGTTTTCCGAGTTAGAAAGTTAGTTCAAGTCTGCAATGGGGTCCAGCTACGGGGTCCCTCATGTTATCTCAATGAAGGATTGAAAAGCCCAGAGCAATACATGATAGAGAAAGAAACTTCACATTGGACAAATCAAGGCTGGACAAATTTTCAAGTCCCCAAAAAAGTCCAATAACTCCACATTTGCATATTAATGTAAAATGGCGAACTTGTAGAACGTTAAAATATCTTCCAGAATTTGTGGTCACTTTTTGTCTATCTTTTTTGGTTTTCACTTTACGACATGTCAAAAATGGGTGATTTTCAACTTTGGGGGGCTCTGGGGCCTCACTGGGGTAAAATACAGACATAGTGTAAACATATTTGGAGTCCCCTCTTCAAGGCCTATCAGAATCTGTCATTAAATTTTTTCAACTCTCATTTGCATATTTGGCATATTTAATGAGGCGAATCGGCATCATTTTAATCATATAAATTATGCAACGATTTCGACGAAATTAACAACTTAACATTCCAATGGAACCTCGCAAATGTGTGCAAAAGTTTGAGGCTGTCGTATTACCCCTTCTGGAGAAGAAGATGTTTTTAGGTTTTGGACAAAATCCAATATGGCCGCCATACCACGTGACCTGCGACATCAAAATTTTCAAACTATAAACTTCAGGTGGAGAATTATTAAATGGATAAGTTTCATTCAATTTCATCCAAGCGTTGTTTTCATTTAACGACATTTCAAAAATTGGTCATTTTAAACTTTGGGGGACTCTGGGGCCTCACTGGGGTCAAGTCCAGACATGGTATAAACATATTTGGAGTCCCCTGTTAATGAACTATCTAAATCTGTCATTAAATTTTTTCAACTCTCATTTGCATATTTTGCATATTTAATGATGCGAATCGGCATCATTTAAAATCATATAAATTAAATAACGATTTTGACCAAATTAACAACTTTACATTCACATTGAATATTGGACATGTGTACAAAAGCTTGAGGCTGTTGGGTTATCCTTTCTGGAGAAGATGTTTTTAGGTTTTGGAGAAAATCCAATATGGCCGCCATACCACGTGACCTACGTCATCAAAATTTTCAAACTATAAACTTCAGGTGGAGAATTATTAAATGGATAAGTTTCATTCAATTTCATCCAAGCGTTGTTTTCATATTATGACATTTCAAAAATTGGTCATTTTAAACTTTGGGGGGCTCTGGGGGCTCACTGGGGTCAAATACAGACATCGTATAAATATATTGGGAGTCCCCTGTTTATGTCCTATCTAAATCTGTCATTATATTTTTTCAACTCTCATTTGCATATTTTGCATATTTAATGAGGCGAATCAGCATCATTTAAAATCATATAAATTAAATAACGATTTTGACTAAATTAACAACTTAACATTATCATGGAATAGTGGACATGTGTGCAAAAGCTTGAGGCTGTCGGATTATCCCTTCTTAGTCAGGAGGCCCAATGCAGAATAGTGTACGACCCTGCTGATTCCGTGTTAGAATAGTGCAACAGGTGTAAATTGACTGTCCAGACACACAGAAACGTGAATCAACTTGTTGCCAACTCTCGATATGGATAGTATGGCCGCCATGACAGTTTACAAAATGGTCACCATTAAATACACTTTTCGTCATATTTCAGCCGCAAATTGACATGAAATTACAAAATTAGGGTCGATTTCCATGTTTTTGAGCATGCCTGAGCTGATGGGAGTATAGAAAAAAACATTGCTCCATCCATTTTATAAAAATAATGACTTGTTTTTCACTATATTATTTTTAAAGAAATGTTCAGGTCAGGTCAGGTATGGGAGCATGTGCCAGAACAGTACATCGCTGCGTCCACTTTCCGCCGGTACTCCAGGGGCCTCCGTCTGGCCATCCCCCAGGCAGATGCCAGGCCCATCCCCATCTCCTTGAGATGATGGTCAACCTGTTGCAACCATGAGGCACGTGGTCGACCCACTGGCCTCCTCCACTCATGAGACTCCCTCGCTGAGAGAATCTGGTGAGCAGGATCAGAGTCAGGAAAACGAGCGACATGTCCATACAGCCGCAACTGACGCTCACGGACTATGCAGGTAACAAATCTCATCCGAGTCTCTCTCAGCAACCGCTCGTTGGACACAAAATCCGACCAGCGATAGCCAAGGATTCTCCGAAGAGACCTGGTACCAAAGGAATTAAGTCTCCGTCTCAGATCCTTGGTCAGAGTCCAAGTCGCGCACCCATAGAGCAAGACTGGAAGTACCAAGGACCTGAAGACTCGGACTTTCGTCCTCCCGCACAGGTACCGGCAGCGCCACATCCCATGATCCAGTGAATCCATGACTCCCCAGGCCCGACCCAGACGTCCATTGACCTCTGACTCGCAGCCAGCAGAGACATGAATATCACTGCCAAGGTAAGTGAATCATTCCACGACCTCAACATCCTCACCACAGACACAGACAGGACAGCAGCATCCAAGATGTCACCGAAAGCCTGGATCTTAGTTTTGACCCAAGAAACCCGTAATCCAAACGGCTCCGACTCCTCATTCAGCACCTCGAGGGCCCCCAAGAGGATGTCTAAAGTCTCCGCAAAGATGACTGCATCATCTGCGAAATCAAAGTCAGAGATCTTGACATCCCAAATGACGCACCTTGATCTCTCCGACATCCTCCCTAGAATCCAGTCCATACAAGTGCTGAAAAGTGTGGGGGCAAGTACACATCCCTGACGAACTCCAGTAACAACTGGAAATGAGTCAGAGATGGTACCACCACACTTCACAGCACTCTCAGTACCAGAGTAGAGTTCAGACATCAGATCGATCAGTTTTGGTGGCACCCCACGAAGACCAAGAATCCTCCAGAGGACATCCCGATTCACTGAATCGAACGCTTTACAGAGATCAACATAGGCTGCAAGCAGCCCCTGCCGAAACTCTCGTCTGCGTTCGGTGAGGACACGAAGTGCAAGGATACGGTCAATCGTTGACCTCTTTGGTGTAAAGCCTGACTGCTCTGGACGCTGGTGCTCAAGCAGATGGTGGCGAACCCTATCGAGAATTATCCGAGCAAAGACCTTGCCCGGCACTGAGAGCAGCGTCACCCCTCGGTAGTTGTTGCAGTCTTGGCGATCACCCTTCCCTTTCCAGAGAGGGACAACAAGGCCCCTCTTCCAATCAGTTGGGATGATGCCTGTGTTCCAGGCAGAGCACAAAACTGCATGCAACGACACGAGTGCAGCATTTCCACCAGCCTTGAGAAGTTCGGCATGGATGCCACAGATCCCTGGAGCTTTGCCCCGTTTCAACTGGTTCACCACAGCCCGTGTTTCCACAAGCGTAGGTGGACCACAGTTGATTCGAGGGTCAGCAACAGGGATTGTAACACCCTTGACGTCCAACTCGACAGTTGGAGGATCAGCCTGGTACAACCGCTCAAAGTAACCGGCCCAGCGGGCCTTCACTTCAGACTCCTCTGTCAAGAGCCTACCACTCTCTGCTCGAACTGTAGTGCTCCGAGGGATGGGCTTGGATGAACGTAATGCGCGAATTCCCCTGTAAGCAGGACGAGAATCACCTGTCCACAGGTGATGCTCTACCCCCTCACAGATTCCTCGCACATAGGCCTCCTTGTCCACCCTCAGTGCACGTACAGTTTTACGCCTCAGCTCCCTGAACAGCTCAGCTCTGCCATTCAGCCTGGCCCTGCGACTCTGGTCAATGGTATCCAGTGTCCCTTGAGAGACAAAATTCTTCTTTGCCCTGCGGTGAGCTCCAAGGCATCCACCGGCAACATCAAGGACGGTGGTCTTGAAGGTGCTCCACAACTCTTCAGGACCCCCAAAGCACCCAGACCCCCCAAGTGTCCACTCAGCCTGTTCGCAAACTCCTCAGCTACTCTCTCATCCCTGAGCTTGGCAACATCCAGCCTCGGCTGGGATGGTACCATTCTCCAGGATTTAAGGTGCAGCTTTAGAGTTGCTACAACAAGCCTGTGGTCAGTATTGAGGAACTGAGCACTCCGGTAGACCCTGCAGTTCTGGATCATCCTCCAACGACCGTCAATGAGGACATGGTCAATCTCCTTTGCCACACCGCCAGCATTGGAATACCAAGTCCAGCGATGAGCTTGTGGACGCTGAAACCATGAACCAGCCACCCTAAGTCCATGACTTCTTGCAAAGTCAAGGAACTTAGTGCTATTCTGGTTCATAGTTCCTGACCCATGGGGACCAACACACACCTCATAACCGTCCCTATCAGTTCCAGTCGATGCATTGAAATCCCCCAAGTCTAGAAGTGTATCTCGTCTGGGGCACTGATCAACCACAGACTCGAGTGTGGCGTAGAATGCATCCTTCACGGTGAGATCACTCGCCTCAGTCGGAGCATAAACAGAGACCAGGGAAATGACACCTAAGGAGTGACGAATCCTTAATCTCATAATACGCTCGTTGACCGGTGTTACCTCAATTATCATTGGGGTCAGCTTATTGGACACAGCTACAGCAACTCCTTGGGTATGGTAACCATCAGAGCGACCAGACCAATAGTAGGTGTAACCACCCACCATTATCTCGCCGCAATCCGGTCTCCGAACCTCAGAGAGAGCTGCAATCCCGATGTCCAAACACTTGAGTTCAGATGATAACAGAGACAGGTGATCATCCTCTCTTAGGGATAGGACATTCCAGGCACCCACCCGAAGGGACCGCCTCAGGTTAACCCAAGGAGACCGCCGTCTGGTGGACGACACCTCAGCACCACTCCGACACACTCTCCCGCAATCTGACCCAGGGATGTTACCCCGTGGTTTCCCTCCTATCAAAGATTGGGGGTCCCAAAGGCTTTGCCCCAATCCCGTCATCCGGTGAGCTGCCCTGCGAAGGGAAGCTGCACAGGAGGTACTCCCACGGAGTGGGTTTTCAGATTTTTTTGCGTTTTTGCGTTTTGCGGAATGAAGGGTTTTACGGTGGCCGGAGTGCAAATCCTGCCACCAACCTCCTAATAAGAAGTGACCCAACTGCAGGAGGACGTCCGCAGACACAGTTGGGCACTAGATATGGATGGCCGTTGGCTCACAAGGAGCTCCTCCGCCCTTTGACAGGTTTTGTTTTTAATCCTGCTGGGTGTCCATATCCAAACACCCTCCTCACCAGAAAAACTGGTGGGGGAGACGGTTTAGTCGCCGGCAACCCGACCATGGAACAGGTTAGTACAGGTTTACATGGTACCTGTAGCAGGTCACAGATCGAACCTGACCTGACAATGTTCAGGCTCGAATTAGAATGTCTGATTATACAAACCACAATCAATGAATTTTACAACTTTGCTATAAAATGAACCTAAACTCCATAACTGTGTGTTTTTCTGTTACCCAGGACTAACTGAAAAATGAAAGCCGCAAGATTTCTCACAGGGGGTTCAAGGGATCGAGAAGAAGAAGAGCATGTAGACTGGAATAAATGCTTTATTTGCCAGGACAGTTCAAAAACTAGCAAGTCAACGCCACTTCGAAAGACTACAATCGTTTGTGTGAAAACTGTAGCTGAATGTTGCAAAGAAAGAGAGAAATATAATGACGTTAAATATGTTGACTCATTCTCAAGAATCAGAAAATATTCTGTACCGGAGCACGTCGAAAAGATTCAATGGCACAAATTCTGCTATAGTGACTTTACTCACGCACAAAAAATAGACAGACTGAAGTCAAGGATTCAGCCACAATCTGTGACTTACGCAGAAGAGATACCCACAACATCAGGTTCCTCAGAGAAATACCATGTCCCAAAGTCACTAAGATCCGCGCACAGCGCTATGGATTGGTCAAAATGCGCTTTCTGCCAGACTGACATTCATGGAAAAGCTGGTGTCCTGACAAATGTTGAATTTGATCACACATCATCCAGGATGCTTAGTTTGGCCCAATTTGACCCCACCATGCGTCACAGGTTTGCAGGTGTTTCAGACTTGATGGCAGCTGAAGGTAAATATCACCTCAAGTGTTATGTTTCTTTTCGCAGAAAGTATAAAAAGGAGAGTGGAGAGAAAAACCAGTCTCCTGAAAGCATCTGTTTCAGAAATGTGATGAACCAGCTTGAGAAAGAGCTGCAGAAGGGACATGTGTTTACCCTGAAAAACATCTGGGAACACATGGGAACATCTGGGAACAGCATGCTGTTATTGAATGATTTCCGAATTGAGGCTGGAGCCTCAATTCCAAAGTTCCTCAAGAACAAAGTTCTGAGCATCTGCCAAGACATTATTCATGTGGCTTCAGGACACTGATGTCCTCATTCTCCTTGTTGCCTATCAGCCGCATCTCAGTCCCTTTCTCTGGATGAATGCAGGGACACCCAAAAAGCAACACTACATTCCCATTGACTCCATCAATATCCCAGATTCGCAGAGGGAGTCACTTCTGGCATTTCATGCAGTGACAGGTTCAGACAGCACAAGCCAGTTTGCTGGAATTGCGAAGCGCTCTGCATGGGCTGTCTTTCAAAACAACTCCCACCTGTTGAATAACCTAGGCAAAGAGGAAATTCCTGATGAGAGTGTGATTGCAGATGCTGAGTCATTTGTCTGCAGGCTTTATTACCCTCATGGCCAAGATAACTAAATTCAGCGAGTAAGATGTGATCTGTTTCTCAGTCTGACCAAAGCTATTGAGAATCTGCCTCCAACTCGCGATGCTCTGATTCTACACATCAAGCGAGCGCACTACCAGACTTTTGTGTGGAGAAAAGCCTTGGAATCTGAACCACATCTACCTGCACCTGAGAACTGTGGGTGGGAACAGGTCGTCAAAGATGGCAACGAGACATTTCAGCCGCGACTCATGACTGCACAGCCTATTACTGCTTACTGTGTAGAACTGACGACATGCAAATGCCGTGGGTCATGCTCAACTCGACGGTGCAAATGTACACGGAATGGACTGCCTTGCACGAAAGCATGTGGATGCAAAGCCCTTTGTAGGAACCCGTTCAGTGTACAAGCCGATCAATAGCTCTGAAAATTGTACTTGGGTGTTCTCACAACACTTTTCTCTTCTGCAAAGCAACGTAATTTTGTGTTAGAAAGAATCTGACAGCTGTTGAAATAACCTTTGACTGACTGTAAACCCATCTCCATCAATAGTGCTAAACATTTTCTTTTTCACATTTGTTGCTCGTATGTGCATTTTCAATTTCGTCTTTAAGTTGTCAATTATGTGAAAAGTTGTGATCCAGTACAAAAATAAAGCACAAAATAGTGTTCCTCGTGTCAGATTACATAGTATTTCACAATCATGACAAATTTCTGGCTAGTACAATTTGCAGTAAGAAAAAGACTAAATCTGATGGCGGCCATTTTGATTACTGTCATGGCGGCCATAATATTCAGATGCAGACTTGGCAACAAGTGTAACTAGACTTGGTCATGCCTAGACTCTTCAAAAACACCAGTTGCACCATTCTAACATGAAATCAGCAGCGAACCTATTTTCTAGGCTAGCTACAGATTTTGGCTTCTAGACTACAAACAAGACACTCACAAATCAAATAGTCCAAACCAACAAGACACTCACAAATCAAATAGTTCAAACAAACAAGACACTCACAAATCAAGTAGTCCAAACAAAGAAGATACTCACAAATAATCCAATCAAACAAGACACTCAAAAACAAAATAGTCCAAACAAACAAGACACTCACAAATAGTCCAAAGAAGACACTCAAAAATTAAATAGTCCAAACAAACAAGACACTCAAAAATCAAATAGTCTGAACAAACAAAAACTCACAAACCAAATAGTCCAAACAAACAAGACACTTACAAATAGTCCACATAAACTAGACACTCACAAATAGTCTACACAAAAAAGACACTCACATATAGTCCAAACAAATGAGACACAAATAGTCTAAACAAACAAGAAACTCACAAATAAAATAGTCCAAACAAAGAAGAAACTTACAAATAGTCTACACAAACAAGACACTCACAAATAGTCCAAACAAACATGACACTCACAAGTAGTCCAAACAAACAAGAAACTCACAAATCAAATAATCCAAACAAACAAGAAACTCACAAATCAAATAGTCCAAACAAACAAGACACACACAAATAGTTTACACAAACTAGACACTCACAAATAGTCCAAATAAACAAGACACTCACAAGTAGTCCAAACAAACAAGAAACACACAAGTAGTCCAAACAAACAAGAAACTTACAAATAGTCTACACAAACAAGACACTCACAAATAGTCCAAACAAACAAGAAACTCACAAATAAAATAGTCCAAAAAAAACAAGACACACACAAATAGTCGACACAAACTAGATACTCACAAGTAGTCCAAATAAACAAGACACTCACAAATAGTCCAAACAAACAAGAAACTCACAAATAAAATAGTCCAAAAAAACAAGACACACAAATAGTCGACACAAACTAGATACTCACAAGTAGTCCAAATAAACAAGACACTCACAAATAGTCCAAACAAACAAGAAACTCATAAATAAAATAGTCCAAAAAAACAAGACACACAAATAGTCGACACAAACTAGAAACTCACAAATAGTCCAAATAAACAAGACACTCACAAGTAGGCCAAAAACCTATGCTGAGGGTTTTATTTTCCAAGAGTCATTTGTTCATTTAGGGTAACTCGAAACACTCGCTCCCTATGGGAGTGATGCATGTAGGGGGAGGATAGGAGATTGGGACCGTACTCTGTGCAGAGCGTTGGTGCTGCTTAAGAAGTTTCCTTGGCTATTGGGCACAATCCTGGACGGGTCGCCACTCTGAAACAGTTTGCCAGCATGCTGGCACTCATTTTGCCGACTTCGGAAGGATGACAGGCCGAATTAACCCCACCTGGTATTAATTAAACAGCTGAGCGGAATTTGAACTCAGGACCCTGGGATCCAAAGCCCACCACTCAAACCATTAAATAAACACCAGGCATATTGGGGGGATGGGGGAGGGAAGAAGGGGTGAATAGGAGGGAAGGGGGAGCATGCGAATATGCATGTGCACACCACATGGGGATGGCGGCTTGTCAATATTTTCCTTATTCTTTTTTAACAGCCACAATTATTCCCAAGATATTGTGGAGGTGGTTGAGGGAAGCTGGCCCCAAGTCTTTTACAAACCAGCTGGGCAGGTCTGATGCTTGACTACCTAAGGTTAAGGGAGGAGTTTGTTATTTGTTCAAGGTACCGCCGATAGCTCGCCCACTCTTGGAGGACAGTGAAGGGTCTCTAAAGTCCACCAACTGATGGTGGCAGATAACACGCCGGTTTAACGTCCATCCGAGGGTCAGCTCACACATTGATGAATCACCCTGCTGGTGAAACACCAGGGTGACAGTTTATAGCTGGTCAGGTCAGGTCAGGTATGGGAGCATGTGCCAGAGCAGCAGCATGTGCCACACACTCCTGACAAACTCCAGTAACAACTGGAAATAAATCAGAGATGGTCTCAGTCGTATCACCACATTTCACAGCACTCTCAGTACCAGAGTATAGTTCAGACATCAGAACGATCAGTTTTGGTGGCACCACACGAAGACCAAGGATCCTCCAGAGGGCATCCCGATTGATTGAATCAAACGCTTTGAAGAGATCAACATAGGCTGCAAGCAGCCCCTGCCGAAACTCTTATCTGCATTCGGTGAGGACCTGAAGAGCAAGGATATGGTCAATCGTTGACCTCTTTGGTGTAAAGCCTGACTGGACGCTGGTGCTCAAGCAGATGGTGGCGAACCCTCTCAAGAATTATCCGAGCAAAGACCTTGTCCGGCAATGAGAGCAGCATCACCCCTTGGGAGTTGTTGCAGTCTTGGCGATCACCCTTCCCTTTCCAGAGAGGAACAACAAGGCCCCTCTTCCAGTCCGTTGGGATGATGCCTGTGTTCCAGGCAGAGCACAGAACTGCATGCAACGACATGAGTGCAGCATTTCCACCAGCCTTGAGAAGTTCAGCATGGATGCCGCAGATCACTGGAGCTTTACGCCATTTAAAGCGGTTCACGCAGCCTGTGTTTTCCACAAACGAAGGTGGAGCACAGTTGATTTGAGCATCAGCAACAGGGATTGTAACACCCCTGATGTCCAACTTGACAGCTGGTAGATCAGCCTGGTCCAATCGCTAAAAGTAACCGGCCCAGCGAGCCTTCACTTCGGACTCCTCTGTCAAGAGCTCACCACCCTCTGCTCTAACTGCAATGCACCGAAGGATGGGCTTGGATGAATGCAATGCGCGAATTCCCCTGTAAGCAGGATGAGAATCACTTGACCACAGTTTATGCTCTTCCTCCTCACAGATTCCTCGCACATAGGAGTCCTTGTCCACCCTGAGCGCATGGACACTTTCATGCCTCAGCTTCCTGATCAGCTCAGCTCTGCCATTCAGCCTGACCCTGCGAATCGGGTCAATGGTATCCAGTGTCCCTTGAGACAAAACTCTTCTCTGCCTGAGGATGAGTTCCAAGACATCCACCGGCAACATCAAGGGTGGTGGTCTTGAAGGCACTCCACAGCTCTTCAGGATCTCCCAAAGCACCCAGACCCCCAAATCTCCACTCAGCCTGTTCGCACTCCTCAGCTACCCTCTCATCCTTGAGCTTACCAATATCCAGCCAAGGCTGGGATGTTACCATTCTCCTGGATTTAAGGTGCAACTTAGGAGTTGCAACAACAAGCCAGTGTTTGCTATTGAGGAATTGAGCACTCCGGTGGACCCTGCAGTTCTGGATCATCCTCCAGCGACCATCAAAGAGCACATGGTCAATATCCTTTGCCACACTGTCAGCATTGGAATACCAAGTCCAGCGATGAGCCTGTAGGTGCTGAAACCACGAACCAGCCACCCTAAATCCATATATGTATGTATAAAAACATGTCCTGTTATATATATATATATATATATATATATATATATATATATATATATATATATATATATATATATATATATGTATATATATATATATATATGTATATATATATATATATGTATATATATATATATATGTATATATATATATATATATATATATATATATATATATATATATATATATATATATATATATATATATATATATGATGTCCTGTTTATTACACAGAGCCACTTGTTCCATCATACTGGAAGCTTTCTTCCCTGAGAGAGAGGGAAGAAATCTTCCAGTATGATGATGGGTTGGTTCAGTGTCACGTAGTGGGTGGGAGTCCTCCACACCTGTCGAACCATTTGTTAAGTAATGGGACTTGGGCAGCTCCAAGCTGCGTAATGATGTTATATCTGTTCCGAAGTACAATTTTGTTCTCTTTTTGTCACTTTCCCTTCTGAAAGTTCTTATCCACTTGCATTTTGCCTTATTTGGTTTCTGCTCATGTCCTTCCTCCTCGCTGCTCTCGATGGTGGTCTCTTTCCAGGCCTGGGTGATAGGTGGCAAAACCATCTTGTCATTGTCTCTTTGTATTACTTGTTATGCCACACACGCACACACAAATACACATGTGCAAAAGACTAACAACCGAACACCAGTTGGTATATTGACTTGCAACCAGGCCTTAATGGCAAAATTACAGCAATAGTTTTGTATTATAATCAAACCAGAGTTTATGTATTAAAATCACAAATGACTCCATAAAACAGGAGTGTATTGGAAATAAATCAAGCATACTTGGTACACACATCAAGGTGGAGAACAAAGGACATTGTGTGGAAGAATGTGAGAGAAGAACAAATGTGTCAAAGTGCAAGAAAGATTCCACCACTATAAAATAAAAACACTTTAACCAATTTGAATGTGAACTTTGAACTCTCTTGACACCGTTTTCTGACTTTGTCATGTTGACTTCAATTTAAATGTCTCTCAAAACAGATCAGGAGAATCGTTTTGGCCTTACACCTTGTCTTCCCTGGAGGATGCAGATGAACACTGGAGTTTGTAGAAATATTGGGTGACAAGCAAATATTAATTTATTTTTTGATATTTTACCTCTTGTAATTTAATGATGTGTACCAGCCATGAGGAATTCTTCGAGAAACCACCACCTACTTTTGTTTGGTTGATAACCAGCTCAGTGAGCCTACACCAATCCATTTTTAGGGTGACTGCACTGAAGAGCGATCCAAGGACTGAACAACCACCTGAATGACCACAGCATGCCTGGTGTTGGCTTAATGGTTAAGGTAGTGGGCTTGGGATCCTAGGGTCCTGAGTTCAAATCCCGCTCATCTGTTGAATTAACACCAGGTGGGGTTGACTCTGCCTGTCATCCTTCCGAGGTCAGCAAAAATGAGTGCCAGCATGCTGGTATACTGTGTCGGAGTGGCGACCCGTCCAGGATTGTTCCCAATAGCCAAGGAGACTGCTTCGGCGGCACCAACGCTCTGCACAGAGTATGGTCCTAATGGATGGATGGACCACAGCGAGAAGCAGCTTCTGTTGTGCTCTGGGTGCAAGTCACCCATGACTTGGAGAAACTCACAAGTACCCTTAATCATCTTGCAACCACTCAGATAGTGCAAATCGACCATTTCTCGATTCCTCAAAACCATATGCTGTACTGGGGTCAAAAGTGATTACCTTCTCACCACCTGGATGATATTTAACCATGAGTGAATGATGACAACCTGAAACAAGAAAAAGAGCCATCAGAGATTGCAGACCCTCGCCAGGACTTCTTTTGTGTGGTGTATTTTGTGTGCTGGTTGTGTAGTTTTGTGTGGTGTGTTTTGTGTGGTGTTTGTGCACTGGTGTGTTACGTAATTAAAAATACGTAGACAAAATTAGAACTGCTACTTTACAACTGCTGGCAGTGATGACCGGGTACCAAGAATTCCGACTTTAATGCAACCCTGCTTTGATCGGACACCTGAACCTGACCCATGTCGTTTTTTAAATTATTATTCATTATTCAATTGAATTTGTAATGAGATTAAAATAAATTCAATTCAAATCAAATGGAACACCAATCAGTACAGTCCTGCATTGGAGTAATCAGAAGGAACCCAAACATGCAAAAAGCAAAGATGAAGTTCTCAGGAGGAACCTGGATAGGATTCGTATTTCAGCTGTGCTACTCGTCTACCCTCAAACCCATCCAGGCACTGCCAAGTGAGCCTCAAATCAAAAAAACAAAAATAAACCACATCAAAAAATTAAATAATTTAATAAATTCAAAAAATTAAATATCAAAAAAAATAATTTACAACATATATTTCCCATTACAACTACATCATAAATGTGAAGTTTCACGTTGATTGATTAAGCGGTTCCAGAGAAAACATTATTTAATATTTTCTTCAATCCAATATCGCTACCAATCCATGTGACCTCTCAATTATTCCTAAACAAATTTGTACACCCACGACTTGGGGAACATTTGGGTGAAGTTTCCACTCCATCTGTCAAGCCATTCTGGAGAAGATATTTATAGGTTTAAGGTAAATCCAATATGGCTGCCAAACCATGTGACCTATGACATCATATGTGTGAACTTTTTCTTCCTCATGGATAGGCGGTCATACATGTAAAGTTTCGCCTCAATCTGTTCAGCGACTTCAGAGAAGAAGATTTTTGAAGGTTAAAAAAAAAAAATGCCTGCCAAATCACGTGATCAATGACACCAAAATTTTTTTCTGTGGACCATTTATCCCGAGATAACCCTCAAAATTTTTCATACTGATCAGATGTCGTGTTCTACGTATGCAATTATGACGTCAAAACTAAGGCTCCTATGACATCAACAACAACAAAAAAATCACACTTATTACCCATGAGGAGTACTTGCCGTGTGTCATGTTTTAAATTTTTTACTTGGTGCGGTTTCAGAGATAGAGGTCCAAAGTTTGTTTCCCCGTTTTTACAACATGGCTGCCACGCCACGTGACCTATGACATCATAATTATTATTACAACGTTCTACATGAGTAGTCGCACCTAAGATGAAAATTTTGTCTCAATCCGACAAGCGGTTGCCGAGAAAAACACAAAGTTCTGTGTGGCCAAACAGACAGACAGACAGACAAACAGGCAAACAAAAAATCACTCACTGAGCGACACTTGTCAAAACAAAACAAAGTAGAATGGCACTCAGTCGATCACATACCTCCACCAGGTTGAACAGTTTACATTTGGTATCTCACTGATGGGCTGGATCTAAACCAAAATCTAATCTGCTTGTTCTTGTCACCCAACCAGCACATCCACCAAGTTTGTCATAACTCATCCACAACTTTTTGAGACATAATAATATATGTATACATATATATATATATATATATATATATATATATATATATATATATATATTATCGCTTTTGGCCCTACCTATCAATTTTAGCTATTAGGTTGACGTTTTGACCTTATAAAGAATTGGTGGTTGAATTTAGTGACCTGATATGTAAATCCTCTTCAAATTTCAAGTCAATTGGATGAAAATTGACAATTTCAGAAATTCAGCCTGTGTTGATCGTTTGGCCGATGTTGACTTAAAAATGAATAGGTGGTTGAATTCAGTGATCTGATGTGCGAACGCTCTTCAAATTTCAAGTCAATCGGATGAAAATTGAGGATTTTAGAAAATTTGGCTCAAATTGCCCTATTGGCCTATGTCGACCTTTTGGCCTATGTTTACCTCAAAATTAGTAGGTGGATCAATTCAGTGACCTGATATGCAAATTGCTCTTCAAATTTCAAATTAATTGGATTAAAATTGAGGATTTTAGAAATTTGGCCTTTGGTGGCCTTTTGGCCAATGTTTACCTCAAAATTAATAGGTGGTTGAATATGGTGACTTGATCTGCAAATGCTCTTCAAATTTCAAGTCAATTGGATGAAAATTGAGGATTTTAGAAAATTTGGCCCAATTGGGCCTTTGGGCCTATGTTGATCTCAAAATCAATAGGTGGTTTAATTCAGCGACCTGCTGTGCAAATGATCTTCAAATTTCAAGTCAATTGGATGAAAATTGAGGATTTTAGAAAATTTGGCCCAATTTGGCCTTTGGGCCTATGTTGATCTCAAAATCAATAGGTGGTTTAATTCAGCGACCTGCTGTGCAAATGATCTTCAAATTTCAAGTTAATCGGATGAAAATTGACAATTTTTGAAACAATTAAAAAATTTGGCCTATTTTGGGTTGACCTTATGGCCTCTGCTGACCTTTTGATCTATGATCACCTCAAAAGTAAGAGGTGGTTGAATTCACCGACCTGATATACAAATGCTGTTCAAATTTCAAGGTATTCAGATGAAATTTGAGGATTTTAGAAAATTTGGCTCAAATTGGCCTATTTGGATCGTGGGCCGAGCTCCTGTTTTGCTTAGTTTCGTGACCCACCTCGTGTATCCACCTGTATTTATAATATGTTATGTGAAAATATTATAGCAATCATATCTGAAACTCATCAAGCACCAAACGTGCACATTTTTTTCCAAATATTGAAAAAACACCAGAAATTGTAACAATTTTCTTATAAACACCGTCCAATCGCAGCGCTTTTGACATACAGCACCACGCTCATCAACCAATCACGTGTCATCACCAAAATCACCAATATCAGTATCATCGTGCTTCGTTTCAAGCGAGCTGTAAACTCACTTGCTGTCGTGGCAGCATACATGTCGTCTGATGCTAGCACTGCCGAAGATTCTTAAGGCAATTCTTCGGGGTTCTGTTTGATGCATATCATCACCCACAGCAAAGTAATTCCATTTAGTGAGTAAAACATTTGTGGAAGGAAGCCCCGAAAGTAAGGTCGCTGTCAAGGCGCTTCAAGTATACCACAGTTTGCATAGGCTCGGTGTGGGGATTGCAG
>NC_140965.1:12900690-12908190 GCF_056783735.1 Eptatretus burgeri | reverse complement strand
CTTTCTTGCAGTCCCGTGGAAAGGTCCTTTGGTTCCGTGGTCTACAAAAACGGTCACCGATTTTGTCTGACAACATAAGGATGTTATAAATCTCGAGTTATTGTCAAGAGCTCTGTGGGCACATTCATTTGCATCTGTTAAAGAACGGATTTGAAGTGATGGATAAAGTTTGTCGGGTTTTCCAAGTCACACGATTTCAAATTCCCTGAAACTTGGACATCATCGACCCCGTGACATTTACAAATACGTTCTGATATAATTTGAGAATTGCGTCACTTTCTTGTTCACATTTCTCTTTATTCATTCTAACTCTTGCTTTTTCTTT
This sequence comes from Eptatretus burgeri, assembly GCF_056783735.1. Lineage (NCBI taxonomy): Eukaryota > Metazoa > Chordata > Myxini > Myxiniformes > Myxinidae > Eptatretus > Eptatretus burgeri. Next base: position 12,907,865 of record NC_140965.1, on the reverse strand, counting down.
TATTTTATCTCTTTTACATTTGACGGTGCATCGATTTTGACCTCGCAACGCCCGTGGAATTGTAACTCTCAAGTGACCATGAGACCCAAAGCCCAAATCATCTTCTTCCTGATGCATGTATTTAGACAGTATACACATCTTTAATGTGTCGAGTCGTTTAAGAGAAAATAGTCAGCAATAATAGCAAGGACCTGTGCATGACCGACATGAATGAGAATACCACAGAGTTATTTAGGTACATACATACATACCATACACCATGCAGAGTGTTGGTGCTCTCTAAGCAGTCTCCTTGGCTGTTGGACACAATCCTGGTTGGACACACAATCCTGTTGGACACACAAGACGGGTCGCCACTCCGACAAAGGATAGCAGCAAGCTGGCACTCATTTTGCCGACCTCAGAAATATGACAGGCAGTCAACCCGACCTGGTATTAATTCAACAGCAGAGCGGGATTTGAACTCAGGATCTGAGGATCCCAATCTCACCACCCTAACCATTAAGCCAACACCAGGCATATATATAGTATATGGGCCAGCAGAATGGCCAAAAGATGCGCACTCATCTGCCTCAAAGTCGTCTTGCCTGGGTTCGAATCCAACCAGGCTATAAACTTTATCCCACAGTTTCACAGGCAGGGTGATTGGTCAATGCGAGTGCCGTCCCTAGGATGGGCGTTAAATCGGGCGTCCCGAACGCCAGCAATAGTTGGCCGACGTTAAATATTCCATGGTGTCTTTCGCAAAGAGGAGGTGAGCTATCGCCAGCACCCTGACCAAATTACCAACTTCTCTTCTAATTTACTGCTAGGAAGGCGATAGTAAACCACGCCGCAGTCCAACCTGTGCCAAGAAAGGGCTTCTGCAACAGGGCAGCACCAAGCGTGGTCTGCACATGAATGCATTGCCTGCCCTGCTGATCACCAATTAGGAGGTGAGGTTGCAGTCAGGAATGAAAAATTAAATAAAAGGAGCAACACTTGAGAAAAAAACATTAAGGAAGACGAGGAAGAAAGCTTATATGGCCGAAACCTTGTAACCAATAAAGACAATCCAGGAGCTACGTCCATAACTCATTGAACTTCCTCCGGTGATACAATTTATACAAACGAGGAACCCTATAACCCACAATGTAGAGTTTATGCTGTTTCTCAGAGTTACACATATATACATATATATATGGTCACAAGTCTTCAAATCATGGGTCCAACAGTCATGTTGAAAGTAAAACATTGTGAGATGAGAAACACATGGAGGTTCAACAAAAACATAACCAGAGTCCATGATACCAACCACTGCAGTGACAAAGCTGAGACCAATAGCACAGATTACAAGTTAATTCTGTTCACACAGGCACCAGTTCATTATCCTGGGCTTGTTTGCAAAATATTTCCACCAGCATGAGATACGGGGTTGCTTTCCACAGCAGGACATTGCCAATGGTCAAATTACGAGAATTCTTGCTTCAAAAGTGAGCACATCCTGCTTCATCAGCAACTTCACACATTAGATGGAAAAGTTCTAGCACCTGAGAAAGCTTTGGGCCATCTAAAAAAAATGTATTACATACTAGCAAGTACAACCCATCACTTCGCTGATGGAAATATTAAGGAGGGGGAGTAAGGAGGAGAGGAGGGAGAGAGAAGGGAGAGAGGAGGGAGAGAGGAGGGAGAGAGGAGGGAGAGAGGAGGGAGAGAGGAGGGAGAGAGGAGGGAGAGATGCGGGTGAGGGGAGGGGTGGGGGAACAAGAGGTGTTTTTAATAACGTCGCAGTTATGTGGCAGTGAGGTGTTTTTAATAACGTGGCAGTTACATGGTGGTGAGGTGTTTTTAATAACGTGGCAGTTATGTGGCAGTGAGGTGTTTTTAATAGCGTGGCAGTTATGTGGCAGTGAGGTGTTTTTAATACTGTGGCATACACGGTGGTGAGGTGTTTTTAATAATGTGGCAGTTACGTGGCAGTGAGGTGTTTTAAAAAACGTGGCAGTTACACGGTGGTGAGGTGTTTTTAATACCGTGGCAGTTACACGGTGGTGAAGTGTTTTTAATAACGTGGCAGTTATGTGGCAGTGAGGTGTTTTTAATAACGTGGCAGTTATGTGGCAGAGGTGTTTTTAATACCGTGGCAGTTACGTGGCAGTGAGGTGTTTTTAATAACATGGCAGTTATGTGGCAGTGAGGTGTTTTTAATACCGTGGCAGTTACACGGTGGTGAGGTGTTTTTAAAAATGTCGCAGTTACGTGGCAGTGAGGAGTTTTTAATACCACAGCAGTTATGTGGTGGTGAGGTGTTTTTAATAACGTGGAAGTGACGTAGCAGTGAGGTTTTTTTTTTTTTTTAAATAAAGTGGCAGTTATGTGGCAGAGGTGTTTTTAATACCGTGGCAGTTACGCGGCAGTGAGGTGTTTTTAATACCGTGGCAGTTACGTGGCAGTGAGGTGTTTTTAATAACATGGCGGTTATGTGGCAGTGAGGTGTTTTTAATACCCTGGCAGTTACACGGTGGTGAGGTGTTTTTAATAATGTGGCAGTTACGTTGCAGTGAGGTGTTTTTAATAACATGGCGGTTATGTGGCAGTGAGGTGTTTTTAATACCCTGGCAGTTACACGGTGGTGAGGTGTTTTTAATAATGTGGCAGTTACGTTGCAGTGAGGTGTTTTTAATACTGCAGCAGTTATGTGGTGGTAAGGTGTTTTTAATAATGTGGCAGTTACGTGGCAGTGAGATGTTTTTAATACTGTGGCATACACGGTGGTGAGGTGTTTTTAATACCGTGGCAGTTACACGGTGGTGAGGTGTTTTTAATAAGGTGGTAGTTATGTGGCAGTGAGGTGTTTTTAATAACATGGCAGTTATGTCGGAGTGAGGTCTTTTTAATACCGTGGCAGTTACACGGTGGTGAGGTGTTTTTAATAATGTGGCAGTTACGTGGAAGTGAGGTGTTTTTAATACCGCGGCAGTTATGTGGTGGTGAGGTTTTTTTTAATAATGTGGAAATTACGTGGCAGTGAGGTGTTTTTAATACTGTGGCATACACGGTGGTGAGGTGTTTTTAATAATGTGGCAGTTACGTGGCAGTGAGGTGTTTTTAATAACGTCGCAGTTACGTGGCAGTGAGGTGTTTTTAATAATGTGGAAGTTATGTGGCAGTGAGGTGTTTTTAATAATGTTGCAGTTACGTGGCAGTGAGGTGTTTTTAATAACGTGGCAGTGACACGGTGGTGAAGTGTTTTTAATACCGTGGCAGTTACATGGTGGTGAGGTGTTTTTAATAATGTGGCAGTTACGTGGCAGTGAGGTGTTTTTAATACCGCGGCAGTTATGTGGTGGTGAGGTTTTTTTTTAATAATGTGGAAATTACGTGGCAGTGAGGTGTTTTTAATACTGTGGCAGTTACGTGGCAGTGAGGTGTTTTTAATAACATGGCAGTTATGTGGCAGTGAGGTGTTTTTAATAACGTGGCAGTTATGTGGCAGTGAGGTGTTTTTAATAATGTGGCAGTTATGTGGCAGTGAGGTGTTTTTAATAATGTTGCAGTTACGTGGAAGTGAGGTGTTTTTAATAACGTGGCAGTTACACGGTAGTGAAGTGTTTTTAATACCGTGGCAGTTACACGGTGGTGAGGTGTTTTTCTAACATGGCAGTTATGTGGCAGAGGTGTTTTTAATACCATGGCAGTTACGTGGCAGTGAGGTGTTTTTATTAACATGGCAGTTATTTGGCAGTGAGGTGTTTTTAATACCGTGGCAGTTACACGGTGGTGAGGTGTTTTTAATAATGTGGCAGTTATGTGGCAGTGAGGTGTTTTTAACACCGTGGCAGTTACGTGGCAGTGAGGTGTTTTTAATAACGTGGCAGTTATGTGGCAGTGAGGTGTTTTTAATAATGTGGCAGTTACGTGGCAGTGAGGTGTTTTTAATAACGTGGCAGTTACACGGTGGTGAGGTGTTTTTCTAACATGGCAGTTATGTGGCAGTGGGGTGTTTTTAATCACGTGGCAGTTATGTGGCAGAGGTGTTTTTAATACCGTGGCAGTTACGTGGCAGTGAGGTGTTTTTATTAACATGGCAGTTATTTGGCAGTGAGGTGTTTTTAATACCGTGGCAGTTACACGGTGGTGAGGTGTTTTTAATAATGTGACAGGTACGTGGCAGTGAGGTGTTTTTTATACCGCGGCAGTTATGTCGTGGTGAGGTGTTTTTAATAATGTGGCAGTTACGTGGCAGTGAGGTGTTTTTAATACCATGGCAGTTATGTCGCAGTGAGGTGTTTTTAATAACGTGGAAGTTGCATGGTGTGAGTTGTTTTTAATACCATAGTGGTGAGGTGTTTTTAATAACGTGGGGGTGAGGTTTTTATTGACATGGTAGTGAGGTGATTTTAATACGTGGCACTTACATGGTGGTGAGGTGTTTGTAATAACGTTTCAGTTACGCGGTGTTGAGGTGTTTGTAATAACGTGGCAGTTACATGGTGTGACATGTTTTTAATACCATAGTGGTGAGGTATTTTTCATAACGTGGGGGTGAGGTTTTTATTGATATGGTAGTGAGGTGTTTTTAATACGTCGCAGTTACATGGTGGTGAGGTGTTTGTAATAACATGTCAGTTAAGCGGTGGTGAGGTGTTTTTAATCACGTGGAAGTTACGTAGCAGTGAGGTGTTTTTTAATAACGTAGGGGTGAGGTTTTTATTGACATGGTAGTGAGGTGTTTTTAATACGTGGCAGTTACACGGTGGTGAGGTGTTTGTAATAACGTGTCAATTACGCAGTGGTGAGGTGTTTTTAATAATGCAGCAATTACACGGTGGTGGTGTTTTTAATAACGTGTCAGTTACGCGGTGGTGAGGTGTTTTTAATAACGTGTCAGTTACGCGGTGGTGAGGTGTTTTTAATAACGTGTCAGTTATGCGGTGGTGAGGTGTTTGTAATAACGTGTCAGTTACGCGGTCGTGAGGTGTTTTTAATAACGTGTCAGTTACGTGGTGGTGAGGTGTTTTTAATAATGCAGCAATTACACGGTGGTGGTGTTTTTAATAACGTGGAAGTTACGTCGCAGTGAGGTGTTTTTGATAACGTAGTGGTGAGGTTTTTATTGACATGGTAGTGAGGTGTTTTAATACGTGGCAGTTACACGGTGGTGAGGTGTTTGTAATAACGTGTCAGTTACGCAGTGGTGAGGTGTTTTTAATAATGCAGCAATTACACGGTGGTGGTGTTTTTAATAACGTGGAAGTTACGTTGCAGTGAGGTGTTTTTAATAACGTGTCAGTTACGCGGTGGTGAGGTGTTTGTAATAACGTGTCAGTTACGCGGTAGTGAGGTGTTTTTAATAACGTGTCAGTTACGTGGTGGTGAGGTGTTTTTAATAATGCAGCAATTACACAGTGGTGAGGTGTTTTTAATAACGTGGCAGTCATGTGGCAGTGAGGTGTTTTTAATAACGTGGAAGTTACGTAGCAGTGAGGTGTTTTTCATAACGTGTCAGTTACGCGGTGGTGAGGTGTTTTTAATAACGTGTCAGTTACGCGGTAGTGAGGTGTTTTTAATAACGTGGAAGTTACGTCGCAGTGAGGTTTTTTTTAATAACGTGTCAGTTACGTGGTGGTGACGTGTTTTTAATAATGCAGCAATTACACGGTGGTGAGGTGTTTTTAATAACGTGGCAGTTACGTGGCAGTGAGGTGTTTTTAATACCGTGGCAGTTATGTGGTGGTGAGGTGTTTTTAATGCCGTGGCAGTTATGTGGCAGTGAGGTGTTTTTAATAACGAGGAAGTTGCATGGTGTGAGTTGTTTTTAATAACGTGGCAGTTACACGGTAGTGAAGTGTTTTTAATACCGTGGCAGTTACACGGTGGTGAGGTGTTTTTCTAACATGGCAGTTATGTGGCAGTGGTGAGGTGTTTTTAATAATGTGGCAGTTATGTGGCAGTGAGGTGTTTTTAATAGCGTGGCAGTTATGTGGCAGTGAGGTGTTTTTAATTGGCATGGCAGTGAGGTGTTTTTAATACCGTGGCAGTTACATGGTGGTGAGGTGTTTGTAATAACGTGTCAGTTACGCGGTGTTGAGGTGTTTGTAATAACGCGGCAGTTACATGGTGTGACGTGTTTTTAATACCATAGTGGTGAGGTATTTTTCATAACGTGGGGGTGAGGTTTTTATTGATATGGTAGTGAGGTGTTTTTAATATGTGGCAGTTACATGGTGGTGAGGTGTTTGTAATAACATGTCAATTACGCAGTGGTGAGGTGTTTTTAATCACGTGGAAGTTACGTAGCAGTGAGGTGTTTTTTAATAACGTAGGGGTGAGGTTTTTATTGACATGGTAGTGAGGAGTTTTTAATACGTGGCAGTTACACGGTGGTGAGGTGTTTGTAATAACGTGTCAATTACGCAGTGGTGAGGTGTTTTTAATAATGCAGCAATTACACGGTGGTGGTGTTTTTAATAACGTGGAAGTTACGTAGCAGTGAGGTGTTTTTAATAACGTGGAAGTTACGTAGCAGTGAGGTGTTTTTAATAACGTGTCAGTTATGCGGTGGTGAGGTGTTTGTAATAACATGTCAGTTACGCGGTCGTGAGGTGTTTTTAATAACGTGTCAGTTACGTGGTGGTGAGGTGTTTTCAATAATGCAGCAATTACACGGTGGTGGTGTTTTTAATAACGTGGAAGTTACGTCGCAGTGAGGTGTTTTTGATAACGTAGGGGTGAGGTTTTTATTGACATGGTAGTGAGGTGTTTTAATACATGGCAGTTACACGGTGGTGAGGTGTTTGTAATAACGTGTCAGTTACGCAGTGGTGAGGTGTTTTTAATAATGCAGCAATTACACGGTGGTGGTGTTTTTAATAACGTGGAAGTTACGTTGCAGTGAGGTGTTTTTAATAACGCATCAGTTACGCGGTGGTGAGGTGTTTGTAATAACGTGTCAGTTACGCGGTAGTGAGGTGTTTTTAATAACGTGTCAGTTACGTGGTGGTGAGGTGTTTTTAATAATGCAGCAATTACACAGTGGTGAGGTGTTTTCAATAACGTGGCAGTTATGTGGCAGTGAGGTGTTTTTAATAACGTGGAAGTTATGTAGCAGTGAGGTGTTTTTCATAACGTGCCAGTTACGCGGTGGTGAGGTGTTTTTAATAACGTGTCAGTTACGCGGTAGTGAGGTGTTT
>NC_140965.1:12885690-12893190 GCF_056783735.1 Eptatretus burgeri | reverse complement strand
ACGATATACCAACGAATAATTATCGTGTAGCCGGCGTTCACAAACTATGCCCAACGATAGCCTAACTTATCCATATCGTGTGGCAGTTTATCTTTGCCGGTGACGTGGGGTTTGCTATTCATAGGCTGCCATTAACGATTTAAATGGCTGCATCTCCACTATTGAAAGTAGACGCTTGCGCTCAACAATTGGATTTTTTTTTTACACTCAACGACTTTTAAACGGTACCACTCAGCTATTTTCATTGTTTACAATGAACGATTTAAATTGCTGTCACTCGCCTTTGTTTTTTGACGCTGGGGTTTTGAAATTTGAAGCGTTTCTTCTGAACGTGTTAAAACGCTCAAACTCGACTATTTTAAATAGACGCTGCGGATGGACAATTGGAATCATAGCAAAGCTAGGCATCGAAGTGTGAACATCCTCGTCATGCAGAAGAAAAGTTTGAAGAATGCTGCAAATAAGTGTCCTGGCCGTGGCCGTGGACGCTGACGCAAGGACGATCCATTATACCGACGTCTTTCAGCCTATGAGCAACTTAAAAGTAACGTCTGTCGATGTGTGGCAACGATCGCGTAACATGCCAACAACACGTTAATCATAGGTTAGAAATAAGTTTCGGGTACGCTAAGCATTACCTCGGCGTGTCTCAACTTATGATTAACTTACAAGTAGCATGTGTTGACGTCTGTCAACGATCACAGACCGTGCATACAACTTGTGGCCAGCGTAGCGGAACGTGTGAGTCATACGCCGGCATACGTCGTGAAATTTCAAGCATGAAAAAATTTGAGGACAACCAAAAAGTACAACGTTTAAAGCCAACGTACAACGACATATGGCAGTGTTTTTCAGCGTGCTCTCAATGTTATCAAAACTTACCCATAACATATTCAACGTGTGCCAGCGTTTTAGAAAAAAAATTCTAAAATCGGCATACGTTGGCTAAAACGTCAAGGTGTGACCGGGCCTTTACTTGTGAAAAAGGAATGTTTTTAAAGTATATTGGTTGGCTGCATGTGTTATTACTCGGCGAAAAAAAAATTTGGACAAGTATGTTGGTCTGTATCATCTGTCTGTTAGCCAGCGATTTTTGGCCACAGTTTTCAAGCAATCGTTCTGAAATTATTTGTGTGTGTAGGTGGCCGGCCAAAGAGAGCAACGCTTAATTTTGGTGAAGATCCGAATCCGGATCCGGATCTGAGAATTTTTAAACTGATTCTTCACCATTGAGAGATAGGACCAAAAACGAGATATATAGCATGATATCTCATAAGGTTATGGATGGGTTCACACGAAACTTGGTGGACATGTTGGGAGAGTAAAGAGGAAGCATTGATTCAATTTTGGTAAAGATCCAAGTACAGATCTGGACACGAAAATTATTTAATTTTTAACTGATTCTTCACCATTGAGAGATGGGGCCAAAAACGATAGATAGCACAACATCTCAAAAGGTTATGGATGGATCCTGCAGAAACTTTGTGAACCGGTTGGGAGTGTGAAAGGGACTAATTGATTCAATTTTCATGAAGATTCGAATCCGGATCTGGATGCGAGAATTATTTAATTTTTAACTGACGCGGGAAGTGATTCTTCACCATTGAGAGATGGGGCCAAAAACGATGTATAGCATGATATCTCTAAAAGTTGTGGACGACTTGTGACAACACGAGGTGGAAAAGTTGGTTGGGTGACAAGAACAAGCCGATTCGATTTTGGTCAAGGTCCAGATTCAGATCCGACTGATTAGTGGCATACAAAATTTAAATTGTTCAGCCTGGAGGAGGTACTGCATGCGCTGTACCGAGTGCCCTCCCTTTTCGCCAAGTGTCACTGTCGGAGTGATTTTTCATTCTTTTGTCTGTTTATTTGTATGTTTATCGCCTCCAGGTCACAATATGAAACCAATCTTCACGAAACTTGACCACATGGTAGAGTTCGTCATGACATAAAGAAACAGATTGTTGTTTTTTTTTAGGTCAAAAGGTCAACATAGGCCAAAGGTCAACAAATTTGTTGAGTTTCTAAAATCCTCAATTTTCATCCGATTGACCGGAAATTTGAAGAGGATTTGCATATCAGGTCATTGAAGTCAACCACCAATTATTTTCGAGGTCATCATCGGTCATAAGGTCAACATAGGCCGAATTTCTAAAATTGTCAATTTTCATCCAATTCACTTTAAATTTGAAGAAGTGTTGCGTATTTGGTAATTTAATTCAACCAGCTATTAATTTTGAGGTCCACATAGACTGAAAGGTCAACATAAGCCAAAGGTCAACAACTAAGGTGGAGTTTCTAAAATTGTCAATTTTCATCTGATTGACTTGAAATTTGAAGAGTTGCATGTTTGGTCATTGACTTAAACCACCAATTATTTTTGAGGTCAAATTTGTTTTGATGGAATTCACAAGTATTGTGTTCTGCATAACATCTTTCTTGTTTGTTTGTGTGAAGAATATCTCAAAAAGTTGTGGACGGATTCAGATGAAATTTGGTGGACAGTTTGGGTGTGTGACAAGGACGAACTCATTAGATTTTGATGACAATCCGGATCAGGATACTAGAATTTTTAAAGTGATTCTTCATCATTGAGAGATAAGGCCAAAAACTATACATATAACGATATCTCAAAAAGTTGTGGATGAATTTGGACAAAACTTGGTGGACAGGTTGTGTGATTGACAAGGACGAATTCATTTGATTTTGGTGAAGATCAGAATTCAGATCATGATATGAGAATTATTTAATTTTTAAAGTGATTCTTTGCCTTTGAGAGATAGGGCCAAAAATGATATATAGCATGATAGTTCAAAAATGTATTGGGCCCGATATGTTCTCGTGGATCAGGCATTACATGGCGGAGGTATGTGCTCTACTGAGTGCCATTCTCGTTCATAAAGCAATTAGTCTTCTTCTTTGCAAATCAAATTGGTCTGTATTTATCACACATAAATTTGAAATGCTGAAAACAATAAACTGCCCTGTAAAATGTTTACTCTCAGGGTGATGACATCATCAGTCTTTAAAGATGAAAACAGTCAATTACAACAGCATTCGGGAGAGCACAAACCCCCGCCAGGCTGAACAGTTTACGTTCTGTATCCCACTGATAGGCCGGATCTGCATCCGGACCTGAACCAAAATCTAATCAGCTTGTTATCTTGTCATCGAAGTACTATTACTGAGTCACTTTTCGATCCAACACAAGGAAGAGAGGTCCATCGCGTACCTTATAAACCATAAAAGATTACCCAAAGTTTTTTTTTTTAACTTTCATGTGGCGTGTTCTTTCTAAATCAAACTTCAGACCAAGAAAGAACCGAAAGAAGTAAAGAGCAAAGTTTGAGTCATCAGGAGGAACATGGATAGCATTCGGGTTTCAGCCGCTACTCTACAACTCTCAAACATATCCAGACGCAGCCAAGTGAGCCTTCCAGAAAAAAATTTCTGCAAGAATTTACTTTTCCTGAGAAAGATAGATAAAGAAAGAGAGCAATAGAGAGGAAAAGAGATGAAAGAAAAGGAAAAGAAGGAATTAGAATGAATAAAGAGCATTGTGAAAAAAAAATGAGAAAAAAGTGTGAAAAGAACAAAGAACAAAGAAGTCGGGAAGAACTCGGACAGACATATTTCAGCAGTTACTCCACAGGCTCAAACGCAGCGGTTTCCCAAAAATTCAGAAAGATGAATTGACTTTCACCATTACCTGTCCACGATGCAATAAGTGTGTGCGAAAGCAATTACAGCATGAGCAAACCAAGCATCCATCAGTGGGTGAGAACTGAGAAGCAAAAGACTGAGTGCGGGTACACTGATGCAACTAGCGGCACCACCCCATGCCTTTCATGCAGGTCTGACTTATGGAACTACACCACAAGCCATTCATCAAGCCACGTTTGAGTTTACCTTGATCACCACACGATGTGACCTACAAGTCCCAAATGTGGTTGATGATATAAAACAATTCATTTTGCTCTGCTCTGTTCACACCGTAACTTGCATGAGACGTTCAGGAGTAAAGGTTTACTGTGTGCCACAGCAAAGCAATGTTGAGGATTTCACACACAGCCTTCTCGAGGGAAATCAGAAATAATGTTATTGCACTTTGTTACAGAGAGAAGAAGCAAATGTAATGTACACTTTAATACAATGTTGTTGTTAAATATAAATGTTTTATCCATGCATGTGCAGGTGACCCAATCCCTCAGTTGACTCAAATATCATGGTTTAATATATATATATATATATATATATATATATATATATATATATATTTAAAAAATTAAAAATTAAGCTCCCAACTTATCAAAGGAGTTTTAAGGTGCAACTCACTTGCTCAACCATAAAGGCAAACATGAAGACCAAGGAGTTTTCCAAAGAAGTCACACATAAAGTGGTGGAGAAGCACAGCTCAGGAGAGGATTACAAGAACATTTAAAAGTTACTCATTATCCCTTTGAGTACGGTGAAATCCATCATTAAGAAGTGGAAGATGCATCATACTACCCAGATTCTACCCAAGCCAGGTTGCCCATCCAAACTCAGCAGCCGGGCAAGCAGGAAACTGGTTCGGGATGTCACTGTAAATCCAACAATGACTTTGAAATGTCTGCAAGGCTCAATGTCCAAGATAGGGGGTCAGCATTCTTCAACAAACAATATCCTGTTCCCTTCACAAAGCTGACTGGCTTCCATGGACTGGTGACAAAAAAAGAAGCCAAATTACTGAAAAAGTAACATCTAAAAGCTCGTCTGGAGTTTGCAAAAAAGCATCTTGATGATGCTGCAGGCGTGTGGAGAAACATTTTGTGGTCAGACGAGACAAAAATTGAACTTTTTGGTCTCAATGCAAAGTGTTACATCTCGTGCAAAACTAACACTGCACATCACCCAGTTAACACCAGCCCTACTGTCAAGCATGGTGGTGCTAGCATCATGTTATGGAGCTGCTTTTCATCAACAGGGACTGGCAAGCTTGTCAGGATAGAAGAGACAATGGACGGTGCAAAGTCCAGGAGAAACCTTGATGAAAACCTTCTTGATTCAGCCATTAATCTGAAACTGGGTAGGAGATTCACATTTCAGCAGGACGATGATCCGAAGCACAAAGCTAAAGCCACACTGGAGTGGATGAATAAGAAGAAAATAAATGTTCTTTAGTGGCCCAGTCCAAGTCCTGACTTTAACCCAATTGAACATTTATGGCGAGAGTTGAAGATTGCAGTCCATCGACGATCCCCATCAAACTTGGCAGAACAAGAGCAATTTTCACGTGAAGAATGGGCAATCATTTTACCATCCCACTGTACAAAGCTGGTGAAGACCTTCCAATAAAGACTCAAAGCAGTCATTGCTGCAAAAGGTGCTTCCACCAAGTACTGACCTCAGGGGCTGAATACTTTTACAACCAGTGAATTTTGATTTGAACATAACTTTTGCAGGTATTACTGAGATGTAACCAATTCAACTATAACAATGTTTAGTTTGATCTCTTCAGTTATTAATTATAAAAAAGTTAATTTGGAAAAAATTTTTATGCATATTTCGTAATCTTACGATGCCGTAGTTAATGGACCGGTGGTTGTGTGTTTGTTTGCTTGTGTGCTTGTTAGTCATGCTTCTCCTCCTACAGTTTTGGGCTGATTACATTCAGACTTGCTCGTAGGCTCCGCACGACCCCAAATAATGTATCGGGGTGTTTTTATCTCTGCCGGTGGTCTTGGGGATGACGTGAGGAGGGGGACGCAAACTCTCTATGTAAATGTGTATTGTGTAGGGCTGCCTCCAGGTGGGGAAGATATTACAAGTCTCCACCATTTACAGCACTGTATTCCTGTCCCCACGTTTTCCAGTGTTGTGAGGTGTTTTGAATAATTATAAGCAGTGGGTATGTTGTTGTTCCATGCACGTAACCCAGGTTTTTTCTTTTGTTTTTGGCCGAAACAGAGTTTTCAGTTGCCTATACACTGCCAAAATAAAGATCGGTGTCAGCCGAACGTGTTGCATGCTTGGAACAAGATCGCCCGTCGGACGGGTACTCGGCTAATTCATCTAAATGTGGCATTACTGGTATGGGGTGAATACTATTGCAGGCCACTGTATTACGTTTTTTAAAAAATCATTTGTTTAGCTCAGGAGGAAGGGAACAGCCTGCAGAAATTCTCCCTCACAAGGTAAACACTCGAAACTTGGTTTCTTATGACGGTTCTTGCTGAGTGACCAAGAATAAATTCCCCCCCAAAATGAGATTTGATAAGCGTTTCTTTCCTTGGATAGCAGTGGGAGGAAAGAATTGAACGGTAGATCAGCAGATGCTGCAATGAGCTCAGGGAGAGACAGCTTGGTAAATTTGGACAAACTGTGCCATTGTGACGTTTTACCACTGCTATATTGGCATCTCACTCCTCTGTGCATGTATGATCAGGTCAAATTCAGAGACAAAGTACTGTAAAATGGCAGGTTTGTTTTTCGATACATGTTCCGATTTGTGTTCAAAATACAACATTCAATATAAATAAGTGGTTCCTCGATCATAAACTGATGTTTGTAGACACACGGGCAGACAGACGGACATGAACCAATTGGTTAAGCCCTCTTTTCGCTTCGGGGGAGCAGGGTAATGACGTACCTCTGTGCAAGCCATGGCTTTCTAAGAAAAACAGGATGTACCGCCTATAGCAATGCTGTGAATGTCAAGACTAAAAGACTTAGCCAATGAAAGCAAGTCATTTGCTCTGACATGGTATACCAAATCCCCTTTCACACTTTTACAACAGATTGAGAGAGTATCTGAATCAATGGACCTTGAATACCTGTGCCTGTGGTGCAGGCTGCTAAAGGTGGAGAAATGATTCAGCTGGCATTGTTCAGGACCTTTTGTCCAACTGCAAGGCCACGCTCCATCCAAGGTTTATTTAAAGTGCACAGATTCACACTTTGGTTTTACTCATGTATCCAGATCATAACGTCATGGTTCAGGATGACAATGGCATCATCCATCATGCTCAAGTGTTCAGAGCTGGGTTGAGTGTATAATACAAGGTAGACATCACACATTCGCTTGTGACCACCATGTGTGGTGTCCGGATAAACATTTGATTGAAGACCAAAAGATGTCTGGTTTAAGCAACAGTAAAAGTTAAAAATGCTATTTCTGAGAAAATAAATGAGAGTGCAAGGTAAGATTGAGCAAGAACCTAAAACTCAGAGGTAAAAGAGTGAAGGTGATGTTTTTAATTAAGAGTAAAGCTTTTTTAAAGTGTAAAGTCCAGGAAAACAATAGAACCCAGTCATTGTTTTTCCTTTAGAAAATACCAAGGACATGGAAGAGGAGAGAGGGTGATTGAGGATAAAAAGGCACCAAACTGATTGATAGTGGGGCAGTGTGGCCACAGTTGGACAACAAAAGCAACTCCCACACACTTTCTGCAATCCCACTCTTCCCTCCAGGTCTTCAAAACAGCTGTTCATCACCATCTCTTATCTTCCCCCTTC
>NC_140965.1:12873190-12878190 GCF_056783735.1 Eptatretus burgeri | reverse complement strand
CTTTCAATCATAAGCATTGAGAGTGAAGTACTGAGAGGACTCGACTTCTCAAAACCATTGACAAGTTTACCTGAAAACAATCAAAGAAATGATCATTGTAATGTCATACATGTAATGGTTTTGGTGGAGCAACTGCCTGAACCTTGGAACGCAAATGACAAATGATAGTCTTATCATTAAGTTATGTGGTCTTGTTGCCCTGAGAAGAGGAGGGGGTGTTGCATCTGGGTCCGTTTGTTACTTGCGAAATCGAAGATACGCAAGTATATCGGTTGGTCAGGTCCGTGATTCTGTGTCTGTCTGTGTCTGTTTGTCTGTCTGTGTGCTTGTATGTCAATTGCCTATAGGTCACAATTTCAAACCGATCTTCACGGAACTTCACCAAATGTTAGTTTGTCATAAGTAAGAAACCTATTGATTGTGAGGGCAAAAGGTCAACATAGGCCAAAGGTCAACAACTTTGTTAAGTTTCTAAAATCCTCAATTTTCATTTGATTGACTTGAAATTTGAACAGAATTTGCATATTTAGCCACTGAATTCGACCAGCCAATTATTTTAGAATCATATTTGTTTTACTAGTACGTGCCCGTACGTGCGTGGCCGTACATGCAAAAAAAAAAAAAAAAAATTCAAACCGCGAGCCAGAAAACCACACAGGCCGTTCCTTCGCTCTCTCTCGTGCCCGTACGCGTGCGTGGCCGTACGTGCAAAAAAAAAAACTTTCAAACAGCGAGCCAGAAACAACAACCACACAGGCAGTTCCTTCGCTCTCGTAAACGACGACTGGATTGGGGCATTGTGTTTATCTATAAATGCGCATAAGAAATCGAGAAATTATTAGAATACAGTAAGTCATCACTATCCGGAAGTGATGCGTGCCCATACGGAATGTTCACATCATTCCACGAATTATCGCTTTCATTGAAGTAACAACTGCTGTGACACTTACATACAGAGTTAATTAAAATCCAAATTAAAATCAAGTTTACCTCCCTGTCTTTGCTTGTCATGACATTCTCTGCCATTGACCATTGCCACTCCTACGCCACGGTAACTAAATGGCGCCCCTTTCCCATCATAACTGGCACGGCCCGTGACGTCATCATCGGCCGGCCAGGCAGCGGCCTACGCAGCCACACCTACGCAGCAACGTGTCTTGTCATTGGTTTGGTAAATAAATGGCCGCAGCAACGTATCTTGTCATTGGTTGGTAAATAAATGGCCATAACTTGGGAAGCACTTGTTCGATTAATATCAAACCTTGAAAAGGCACATACTCGGGGCCCCAGCAATATACCTGGCAAGTTTCAATTAGATCGGACCAGTGGTTGTAGAGAAACAGCAGTGAGACACACACACACACACACACACAGATTGCTGGAATTATAGACGAGTACATGCCCGTAATTGAACGGCCTCGCACGTACGTGCAAAAAAAAAAAAAAACTCAAACCACGAGCCAGAAACAACAACCACACAGGCCGTTCCTTCGCTCTCACGTGCCCGTACTTGCGTAGCCGTATGTGCGTGCTCATACGTGCAAACCAAAAAATGTTTTTTTTTTTTTAACTTTCAAACCACGAGCCAGAAACAACCACACAGGCAGTTCCTTCACTCTCGTAAACGACGACTGGATTGGGGCATTGTGTTTATCTATAAATGCGCATAAGAAATCGATAAATTATTAGAATACACTAAGTCATCACTATCCGGAAGTAGTGCGTGCCCATACAGAATGTTCACCTGCATTCCACGAATTATCGCTTGCATTGAAGTAACAACTGCTGTGATACTTACACACAGAGTTAATTAAAATCCAAAGTAAATCAAGTTTACCTCCCTGTCTTTGCTTGCCATGACATTCGCTGCCATTGACCATTGCTACTCCTTCGCCACGGTAACTAAGGCACCGATCCCCATCGTAACCGGCATGGCACGTGACGTCATCGTCGGCCAGCCGCGCACCAGCCTACGCGAAGTTAAGTCCTCACTGTCCAGAAGTTCGCATATCGCAGTTACGATTATTCGCAATTTAGTTTTAATGGCCAATTATTCAATTAGCGCCAAAGTAGTTGCCTTTTCGCAATGTCATCGCAAGGAAAAACAAAAAGAGAAGAGAAGCGAAAAAAAAAATAAAAAAAATAAAAAAAAAACGTACGTACAAAAACAAAAAACAAAAAAATAATTTTCAAACAACCACACAGGCTGTTCCTTCGCTCTCGTAAACGACAACTGGATTGGGGCATTGTGTTTATCTATAAATGCGCATATGAAATCGAGAAATTATTAGAATACACGAAGTTATCACCATCCGGAAGTCCGTACGTTGTAACCTGTAATGGGGAACGCGGCTGAGGTTCTCTTCCCCATCGGCCATGCCTACGCAGCAATGTGTCCTGTCATTGGTTGGAAAAATAAATGGCCGCAGCAATGTGTCCTGTCATTGGTTGGTAAATAAATGGCCATAACTTGGGAAGCACTTGTCTGATTAATATCAAAGCTTGAAAAGGCACATCCACAGGGCCTCAGCAATATACCTGGCAAGTTTCAATTAGATCGGACCAGTGGTTGTCGAGAAACATAATGATAACGATGATAATAATGATGATATTAATAAAAAAATAATGACGATATTGATAATGCTATATGGTAATAATGCTACGTGAATACGTCTATTAATTACCTATTATATTGGAACGCGAGTATTATGTTGGAATGTGAGTACGTCTATTAATTATGCACCGTTGTAGCATGAGTAGGTCTATTAATTACGTTTCATTGAAACTTATGTACATGAATTACATACCAATGAAATGTGAGTACTCCATCTGTTAATAAGATTTCTTTCATTTTGCAAATCCTTGCATTTATTTGCCACATAAAATAAACCACACAAAACAAGTCTTAGCGAGGGTCTGTAATCTCTGATTTCTCTTTCTGGTTAGCCCATCCCATGCACAGTGGATGACGGGGTTGTGCAATCACATGTATGTGCATGCATGCGTGCGTGCGTGCGTGCGTGCCGTAACGTTTTAATCATTTGAGCTTTTGTCATCAAATTCTCAACAAAGCTTTATTCTGAGAAGATGATAAAGACAAATTAATAATTTTGTTAAAATAATTATCATGGTTATTATTATTATTATTATGATGACCGAGCGTAGTGGCGTGCGCCTGTAATCCGGCTACTCGGAGGCTTGGGTTGGAGGATCGCTTGAGGACGGGTGCTCTGCGCTGGGCCGCGCGATGAGAGGGTGTCGGGCAGCCCGGAATCATGGCGAAACCCAATCCTTATCCCTGTGTCGTAAGAGGCGACCAGGGTTGCGTCAGGAAGGGCATCCGGCGTAAAACCTGTGCCAAATCAGTATGCGGATCATAACGGATGATCCAATGTGGCGACCCCTAATGGGAGCAGCCGAAAGACGAACAACAACATTATTATTATTATTACGATTGTTACTTTTGACCCTTGTTTGGACTTTTTTTTGCTCTATTATTTTTTGAACATTATTTTTCTCAGCAACCACTTGTCTGATTGACACAACATTTTCAGGGTATGAGCAACCCCCCATGGAGAATATTTTAATGACAATTGAGACGTGATGGGTCACGTGGTATTGCAGCCATCTTGGATTAAATTCAAAAAATTAAAACATTATATCTATGAAACCACTGATCAGAAAAATGTGAAACTTGGTACATCTCATTTTACTCCCAATGGGGAATAGAGAATTGGAAGGATGACTTCATCGGTGACGTGGTGGACCAGCCATAAATGTTTTAATCAAAACCCTTGTTTACCATTGAGATTCAGTATGTCCAGGCCGTAACATTTTTATCAGTTGAGCTTTTGTCATCAAATCTTCAACAAACCTTTATTATGAGATCGTGGAGAAAAAAAATGAATAAACTGCACAATCTTTTTAAACTCTCCTTTTCGTCAAGTTTAGTTTAAGGATGGACTTTGCAATTTAAGATGCTTTCTGGTTCTAAATTGGTGTCATTGTCAATTTTGTTTCAAAATGTAACAATTTTTTTCATTAACACATTGTTGTTTATTATAAGACGTTTCGTTTTTTTAGAGAACATAAAATATTAAATGAGCATCGTCATAGTATCAACTAGATAATTTATAGAACATCTTACAGTCTTGATAAAAAAAGGACATGGGAAGGGTCTTTTCAACTCTTGCTATTGTGGTTCCAAGCACAATTTATATTTCTTACGAACCGCCATTTTGTCCGAATGATGATATTTCCCAAAGCTAAGCGAGTGAGCATCAAATTTGATCGGTCAAGATGGCGCAAAATCGTGTAATATTTTGTCCAAGTATTGCTGAACAGAAGGATTTTGAAAGAGCCAAAAAGGTGATTTGTTGAGTATAACTAAATTGAAATACAATTCTTAAATTTTTAAAGAAAAAACAAAGTAAACCATTTATTCAGAAGTTTTCCACCATTTATGTATTTTGCACCACCTTATTTATCACGTTACCATTAGTTCTTCGTGACTGTCATTTGTGCCGTTTATGACGTCCCGAAAAACAGTAAGTTTCCTGTTTGGAATGATTTTCAATTTTGTTTGATTGGCAGACAGGCAGAGAGACTAAAACAATTACCTTACTCCTCTCTCTGCATGCATAATGGAGATGAGATTCAGTACAATTTTCCAAATTCAGAGCCAAGGTGCTGCCCAACTGCAGGTTTGTGTTCTACAGTGTTCAAAATATAAAATTCAATTGAAATTAAGTTGTCCTCGATTATAGACTGATGTCTATTGACAAACAGACAAACAGACAGACAAAGTGAACCAATTGTTAACCCAGGTTTTTGCTTTGCATGCACGGGGTAATAAAAACATATATTGAGATATTGACCTGACCTGACCAAACTTTGCCCTTATGCATACTTAACATAGTGCTCTGTGAGGAAGTTCACTGTTGTCTATTACTGTGGGATGAGAAGGGGAGTAGATGAGAAGGGTTGGGTGAGCACTCAAG
>NC_140965.1:12865690-12868190 GCF_056783735.1 Eptatretus burgeri | reverse complement strand
ACAGGAGGGGACAACAGAAACTTATAAATGTATAGAGACACGGGAGACAGAAAAAATAGAGGAGAGACTGCATGAATTGGACAAGGTTAGAGACGAACACACACACACAGAGGTAGTGGTGGATAATGGGGGTGAGCTGGCGGACTGGGTAGAGACCCAGTGCGAGCACCTGGATGGCCTCCTCCAGGAACGAGGGGAGGGAGTATGCCCCCTTGAGGCGAGTCACGACCAGGTGGATTCGGTCGTGCTTTGCGAGGTTGAGGGGACGAGTGCTGTGGACAGGTGCACGGAGAGCTTGGGGTGTATAGAGGCCCTGGAGACCCTTGTGGGGACACGAATCCCCAGTGTGGTTGTCCCTGTGTGTGTGGTGCAAGGTGTGAGTGCGTCCCCGTGTGTGGAAGCGACCCCGTGTGTGAGTGGTGTGGTGGCGATGGTGCCGGAGTACGTGCTTCCCAGCACGCCGTGTGTGGATGAGGCACCGTGTGGAAGAGGCCGTGTGTGTGAGTGAAACGGCCTGTATGAGTGAGGCACCGCGGGTGAGTGCCCCCGCGTGTGTGGGTGAGGCACCGCGCGTGAGTGAACGGCCGAGAGCAAGGGAGACCGTGTGTGTGAGAGAGCGGTATGTGAGGGAGATGTCGGTTGGCATGCGGGAGCACGCAGCCGCGTCTCCCGGTGTGAATGGAATGGAATGGAGTGTGAGCGTCGTAACACGCAGGTGTGCGTGGGTCGAATGGCGACGGCGACATGTGATGAAAGAAAGCCGAGTAGCGGCTGTAGCTATTTCGGGGACCGTGCCGGGTTCACCCAGCAGTGAGCACGCGGTCCGTGCTGTGCAACGCACGAGACCGCCACGTGCTCGCTTGCGAGAGTGAAGTCCCGGTCCGGAAACGCCAGCGGTGGATTTGCCGATCCCGCGGACGGACAAAGTTTAGGCAGGTAAACGGATTTGGACCGGATGGGTTCTCCACGCGATCGTGTGTGTTAAGCTCCAACGGGCAAAGCACATGTGTTCGCGTGGGGAACCCCTCGGGACGTGGGGCTTGTGTTTTTTTTATGCGCACGGTGACGTCATGGCTGCACGTGGGGTTGGAATCCGGCAGGAGGGGTATCCCTGCCGGATGGTACCGTCCAAGGAGGGACGAGGAACACGTGCAGCTGCATGACGTCACGGGCAGGTGCAAAGTGCGCGAGTTGCCTCGCTGGTGCTGCGCATGGAAAAAAAAACAAAAAAAACAGCAAGCCTCACTTACGGGTGCACAGGATTCCTGGGCAAGGGGTGGAAGACCCCCTTGACAGGGCACAGGATGGAAACTAGTTAGGGGGAAGGGTTAGCTTAGCTAGACCGACTCCATGGGGCAGGGGTAAGTCCTCATGGAGTCCGTGGAATGGATTAGTTCGAGGGATTGTAGCCAGATTTAGGTTGGGAAATAAAATGGGATTATTAGGAGACATGGACAGACTTGTGGATGTGTAGCGGGGACGTAGTTTAGCTACGTAGTGTTAAATGGAGCGTGCTGTAGTATAAGGGACGACGTGGGAGCACGAGTTAGTTAGGGGAGGTAGTTAGGAGGATGGCAAGTTCAGCGGTGTGTGTGTTGAAGAGTTGGTGAGTTGTGAGGTGAGTACTTGGTGAGTGAGTGAAGCCAGCGGGTCTGGGTGTATGGAGCGAATGGGGAATGCATGGTGCGATGAGTGATTGGGGGGAGGAGTGACTCCCGCCCAAGGGACCCCGGGGTCAGTGTAGACTGAGTTAGGGGGGTTAGTCAAATTGAAAAATGGAGGTTGTTTTGTTGTTGGTGGGAGTGTAGGCTCGAGACCCATTTGGAGGGGTGCAGGAGCCCTGTTGACGGGCTTGGGAGCGTGGCTGCGAAAGGTGAGTATCGCTGAGTGGGTACCCCGGGCACCAGGCTAGTCGGCCGCGGTAGGCCATGGGCCCATGGGGGGCCGGGATAGAGTAGTGGGCACGGGTGCGCCTGCTTGGTGCGGGGGCCCGGGGCGCCATTAGCCGCGTGGGCAGTGTTGTGGGCATGGGTGACCCTCGGAAAGGGGCCTGGGAAGCCAGCCTGCCGCGTGTGCGTTTCAGGGGAGGTGCCATGGGGGGCACTCCCCGGTGTTAGGGAGCTGGTAGGCTCGGAGGCAGTGTAGTGCCCGGGGGTGCCATCGTCGGAGATTCGGCAGAGGGTCGTGCCTGCCAAAGGGAGCCACGTGTCCCAGCCATGAGACCGTGTGAGGGCACGGAGAGAAAATTGGGGGGCGAGGCCCGAAATTGTGAGGACACCAACACAGGCGACGGGAATCTGGGTTGTTAGAACCAATAGTTTAAGCGAGAGGCGCTTGTTGAAAGCCCCGGGGTAGTTTAACAGTTAAATGGTTAGGGTAGATTAGGAAGTGTACCCCTCCGCACCATCCATCCCCTCGCTCTCGTTGTGGGCCGCTGGACCCACTTTGGTTATAGATCGCCGAACTCTGGGGAGGCCATTCTGAGGCTTCGTTGGGCCTC
>NC_140965.1:12668190-12855690 GCF_056783735.1 Eptatretus burgeri | reverse complement strand
TGCAGCCTATGTTGATTTCTGTAAAGTATTTGATTCAGTGAATCGGGATGCCCTCTGGAGGATTCTTCGTCTTCGGGGGTGCCACCGAAACTGACCGACCTGATGTCTGAACTCTACTCTGGTACTGAGAGTGCTGTGAGATGTGGTGATACCATCTATGACTTATTTTCAGTTGTTACTGGAGTTTGTCAGGGATGTGTACTGGCCCCCACACTTTTCAGCACTTGTATGGATAGGATTCTGGGGAGGATGTCAGAGAGTTCAAGCTGTGGTGCATCATTTGGGAATGGCAAGATCTCTGACCTTGATTTCGCAGATGATGCAGTCATCTTTGCGGAGTCTTTTGATATCCTTTTGGGGGCCCTCGAGGTGCTGAATGAGGAGTCAGAGCTGCTGGGATTATGTTTTTCTTGGGTCAAAACTAAGATCCAGGCTTTTAATGACATCTTCGATGCTGCTGCCTTGTCTGTACCTGTTTGTGGTGGGGATGTTAAGGTCATGGAGAGATTCATGTTTCTGCTGGCTGTGAGTCAGAGGTCAACAGACGTCTGGGTCGGGCCTGGGGAGTCATGCATTCACTGATTCATGGGGTGTGGCGCTAACGGTACCTGTGCGGGAGGACGAAAGTCTGAGTCTCAGGTACTTGGTTCTTTCAGTCTTGCGCTATGGATGTGAGACTTGCACTCTGACCAGAGATCTGAGAGAGACTTAATTATTTTGGTACCAGGTCTCTTCACAGAATCCTTGGCTATCGCTGCTTGGACTTTGTGTCCAACGAGCGGTTGCTGAGAGAGACAAGTAATGTCTCAGGGAACAAGTAATGGGTTCGCAACTGCAGCTGTTCTGCAGCAATGGAAGTAAATTAAGCCTTGAAAGTTGATGCAATCAATTCCTCCAGGTGTCCCAACTGTTGTTGATTAGTTACAAACCGTCTGTCTGTATAAAAGCAGTGTTGGAACAGACTGTGTTGCTGCACCCTCTGAAGCATTATTTGGACAATATTGCACTGCAGGAAGTAGTATATTGCTATCATAATGGTGATAAAATTACAATTAACAAAGGAAGACCGACAGACCATCATCTATATATTACTAAAACTCTCATCTTGTATATATGCATGTATGTATGTATGTATGTTCCTGAAATACAGCCAAAACGATACACGATAGCGCAAAAGTTTAGGGCCACATGACTTACCATTTTCCTGTGGTGTGCAGTTTCAAGTTTTGTTCAAATCGGGCAACGAAAAAAATTATTAAAAATTAAATTCCCGAATCAGTAAAGTACTCTTCAGGAGAATTTGATCAATGCAAACAACCTCAGCGGTATAGTTCACTAGAGCTGTCTTTTTTTTTCTTGAAATGATTTTCTTCATCAACCGCTGTCACAATGGGAACCCTATGGGTTCACGGGTTGTCTAGTAACCCTTAAAGGTGTATGTCTTTCCTTCAGAGAAATTGCAAAGAGCCAAGGTGTCAGTGAGTGCAGCTTTCTACACCATCAAAAGGCACTTGGAAACTCTGACAGGAAGAGGTCTTGCAGACCCAAAGCCACAACACACTCAGAAGACAACATTCTGAGTCAACAACTTGCGTGATCGTCAGCTCACAGGACAGCAGCTTCAAGCACAACTTAACACAGGTCGAAGTAAGAAAGTCTCAGTTTCAACTGTGAAGAGAAGACTTCGAGCTGCAGGTTTGACAGGTCGCGTGGCAGTAAGAAAGCCATTGCTAAGATAACAAAATAAGAAAAAGAGGCTTGCCAGGGCCATGTAGCACCACCAGTGGACTACCCACAACTGGAAGATGGTCTTGTGGACCGATGAATCAAAATTTGAAATCTTCGGTTCATCACACAGGGTATTTGTACGCCGCCGAGTCGGCGAAAGGATGGTTCCTCAGTGTGTGACACCAACTGTCAAACATGGAGGAGGAAGCGTGATGATCTGGGGCTCTTTTGCTGGATCCAGAGTCTGTGACTTGCACAGAGTGACTGGCACCCTGAACCAAAAGGGCAACCGCAACATTTTGCAGCACCATGCAATACCCTCTGGTCTATGCCTAGTTGGTCAGGGGTTCATTCAACACCAAGATAACGACCCAAAACATACCTCCAGGCTCTGTCAGAACTACCTTCGAAGAAAAGAACAAGACGACCTGAGCCTCGTCCTGGTGGAGGTGTTGCTCTCTTCATCAAAGACTCTATTCCTCACTCTCCATGCACTGCTCTCACTCCCCCACACCCCCAGGAATACCTCTGGCTTCGGCTTCCCCTTCACTCCCACCTCATGTTTATATGTGTACTGTACCGTCCACCGAACAGTGATGACTCCATCTACACCTCACTATCCGAAAACATGGACCATCTTCTATCTTCTCATCCAAACTCTCTCTTCCTCTTATGTGGTGACTTCAATTGTCATCACGCCAGTTGGCTAGGTGTGGGTACCTCTCTCACCTGCCATGGCACCTCAACAAAAGCTTTCTGCGACTCATTGGGACTGACTCAATCGGTCAACTTCCCGACCCGGATCTCAACCAATGGTACTCCATCTCTTCTGGATCTGATTTTGACAAATTTCCCTGACAATATCTGCTGCTCTTCCTTCGCTCCAATTGGTTCTTCTGACCACGTCCTTGTTAAAGTGGACATCTCTCTGGCTGTTATCAGAGAACCACCTCACCGCCGTCGAGTCTGGCATTTCACTCAAGCCGACTGGCAGGGTCTCCGAGCAGCCATCAAACTTACAGACTGGTCTCCTATCACTACTTTCTCAAACATCAACTCATCCTGGGAATTCTTTCAAAGAAACTTGCTCTCCCTCATGCACAGATTTATCCCCTCTCGTGTTCAGTTGTCTTACCCTTCCTCCCGCCCTTGGTTTACTGAAGCTTGTGGCGAGGCAGTTGTCCTGAAACAACTTGCCTTTGCCTCATGGAAAGCAAACCCAACTGAGGGCAATCTCAGTTCTTTCCACAAAGCTCGGAACAAGTGTGTATCTACCCTCAGGAGAGCCAGAAAACAACATCTTTCTCATCTCAAGTCTGAACTCTCAAACCTCTCTCCCTCCTCAAAATCCTGGTGGCGTTTAATCAAATCTGTTTCTAGTGTATGTTCCCCCTCCATCCCCTCCCTTACCTCAAATGGCCGCACTGCTGATTCCACACGTGATAAAGCTGAATGTCTAAACTCGGTGTTTGCAGCTAAATCTTGTGTCCTAAACCCATCACTATCTCTACCCACTTTACCCAGTCGCACCCAACTGTCCCTGGACTCTGTATCCTTTTCTCCTGACAAGGTGGAGAGCTTGCTTTCAAACCTCGAGTCAGATTCTGCAACCGGTCCAGACGGCATCAGCCCACGTGTCCTCAAAGCCTGCTCTTCTGCTCTTGCTCACCCTCTCTCTGTTCTATTCACCCTCTCATTTGCCCAAGGTCATCTGCCATCTGCTTGGAAATCTGCTAACATCACTGCCCTGCATAAAAAGGTGCAAAAACAGATCCCTATAACTACAGACCAATCAGCCTTCTCCCAATCATCAGCAAGGTGATGGAATCCATCATCGCCTCAGATATGAAATCCTTCCTCTTCTCCAATGGCTTGATTTCCAATCATCAATTTGGTTTCAGACCAGGTCACTCTACCCTGGATATGCTGCTTCTGCTCTCCCATCAATGGATGGAGGTCCTCAATGCCAGACAGGAAATCCGAGCCGTATCCCTGGACATATCACGTGCTTTTGACACAGTCTGGCACCCTGCCCTACTCACCAAACTCTCTTCCCATGGTATTCAAGGCCATCTCCACTCATGGCTCGCAGACTTCCTCTCCTGTCGCAGTCAACGTGTGGCCCTAAATGGAGTTCTTTCATCCCCTCTTCCTGTGCAGGCTGGAGTTCCTCAAGGTAGCATTCTGGGCCCTGTTCTTTTTCTGGTTTTCATCAATGATCTCTCGGACTCTCTGGAAAATCCTCTATTTCTCTTTGCCGACGACTCCACCCTCTGCCGTACCATCTGTCATCCCTCAGACCGGCAAGCAGCAGCTTCTTCACTCACTGCAGATCTGGATAAAATCACAAACTGGTCCAACACGTGGAACATGTCTTTCAATCCAGACAAATCTCACACTCTCACTATGTCTCTTCGAAAGGACCGTTTACAAAACCTCCCCATCCACTTTCTCAACAATCCTCTGGAAGAAGTCTTTTCCTTCAAGCTTCTGGGTCTCACTATCTGCCATGACCTTTCCTGGGAAAGTCACATTTCCAACCTCGCCTCAAAAGCCAGTCGCCGACTGGGAATCCTCCGTCGTGCTAAGTCCTTCCTCGGCCCTCTTGAGCTCCTGACCACTTACAAAGCTTTTGTCCATAGCCTGATGGAGTACTGCTCTCCCCTCTGGGCTGGTGCTCCTGCCTCCCACCTTTCTCAGCTTCACGCTGTCGAAACCAGGGCATTTAAGATCATCGGCATCTCCCGCAATGAAGCTGAGTCTTTGGGCCTCTCACTCCATCACCGCAGGTTGGTCGGTGGTCTTTCTGTCTTCTACCGACTCCTCTCCAGCCTTGCCCCCCCTGCTCTCTCTGCGATTTGTCCCCACCACATTTCCACAGGGCGCTCAAGGTCCGCCAACAACCCCCTTCTGGTAAAACTACCAAAATCACGAATCACTGCCCATCTTCACTCTTTCATTCCTCTTTTTCCCGCCTTTGGAATAAACTTCCTCACTCTATTCTTTCCCATTCTTCCCTCCAGGCTTTCAAAACAGCTGTTCACCACCACCTCTTATCTTCCCCCATCCAAATCCTCGATCTTTTCTACCCCCGATAATCCACCCAAGCCCACTTCCTTCATTTCTCCTACTTTCCTTCCTGAAAGTCCCTGAAATGTCCATCTTCTCTTCGCCATGTTCCCCGTCCCATCCCCATCCCTCTCCCTTCCACGGTTCACCTAATGTGTCTGTTCCCCACTGTTTTGTCCCTTCCACTCCCGCCCCTCTTGTCTCATGCCTCCTTGCTGTGAGTTGTGTGTTAGCTCTCATACGAGCCTCGACCAAGGTATACAAAAAAAAAAAGACGATAGGCTTCAAATCATGGAATGGCCAGCACAGTCTCCAGACTAAACCCCATCGAGCTGGTTTGGGATGAACTGGACAGAAGGGTGAAAGCAAAGAAACCTACAAGTGCAACACATTTGTGGGAACTTCTGCAACAGTGTTGGGAAGAACTTTCCGAACAATATTTGATTTTCATTGTAGAAAGAATGCCACGAGTATGTTCGGCTGTTATATTTGCAAAAGGTTGGCTACTTTGATGAGTCAAAAATTCAGATTAAGTTTTGTTCAACAAAACGATTCCATGATTTATTTTTTATCTGCAATTGTTTGTTTGTTCTATGCTTTAATTTCAGAGTACATTGAAACAATAAACTGTTTCAATTTCAGTAAAAACTGGAAAAATGGGGGTGTTCTAAAACATTAGATCGATAGTGCACATATATACATTCATACATACATACATACATACATACATACATACATACAGTATTCCTGGTGTTGGCTTTACGGTTAGGGTGGTGGGCTGGGGATCATGGGATCCTGAGTTCAAAAAAAAAAACAGGTGGGGTTCACTCTGCCTGTCATCCTTCTGAGGTCGGCAAAATGAGTACCAACATGCTGGTCCTGTGTCGGAGTGGCGATCCTTCCAGGATTGTGTCCAATAGCCAAGGAGACTGCTGAGGCAGCACCAATGCTCAGCACTGAGTATGGTCCCGATGGATGGATACATATAGTGTGTGTGTGTGTGTGTGTGTGTGTGTGTGTGTGTGTGTGTGTGTGTGTGTGTGTGTGTGTGTGTGTGTGTGTGTGTGTGTGTGTGTGTGTGTGTGTGTGTGTGTGTGTGTGTGTGTGTGTATTAAACACCCTGCTGCTGTCTGTGCTTACCCCACTGTTCTCACCCCCATTCCTACATCCTCATACCGCTGCTCCCAGTGAATTCAAGTTGATAAAGTCTTAAATTTAATTATCACAGTGTAGATATAGTACAGGCTTGATCGGCCAGATGGTCTGCTCCTGCGTCCAGATTCCTTGTGTATCATTGTGAGTTCCTTGTACTGGAGCTACACTGGAGTGTTTCCACTCCAGTGTGAGCTACACTGGAATGTTGACCCTTGGTGTACAGTCAATACAATCATTAGGAAGTGGAAAGCATATGGTACCACCAATTGACTCTGCCTCGATCAGGCCGTCCCTCCAAACTGGATGACCATGCAAGG
This sequence comes from Eptatretus burgeri, assembly GCF_056783735.1. Lineage (NCBI taxonomy): Eukaryota > Metazoa > Chordata > Myxini > Myxiniformes > Myxinidae > Eptatretus > Eptatretus burgeri. The sequence goes on along the minus strand of NC_140965.1, from coordinate 12,849,421 downwards.
AGGAGACCGAGCAGAGAGACCACCAAGAAACCAATGGCAACTTTGAAAGAGCTACTTACCGTTATGGCAAAGACTGGTCACTGTGTGCATGTGACAACAATATCCCAAGCACTCCACAAATCTGGCCTGTACAGTTGGGGAGCAAGAAGGAAGCCATTACTCAACAAAAAAAACCCACCTTGAGTCCCGTTTGAGGTATGCAAAAACCCACTCCGGAGAATCAGAAGCCATGTGGTAAAATGTTTTGTGGTCTGACGAAACCAACATGGAACTTTTTGGCCTAAATGCCAAACGTTACATTTGGTGCATACCCAACACAGCACATCACCAAATAACACCATGTGTGAAGCATGGTGGTGGAAGCATCATGTTATGGGGATGTTTCTCATCAGCAGGGACTGGGCCACTTGTCAGGATAGAAGGGAAAATGGATGGAGCAAAATGCAGAAAAATCCTGGAGGAAAACCTGCTGTCCTCAACAATAAAACTGAAATTGGGACAGAAGTTCACCTTTCAGCATAACAACTACCCGAAGCACACAGCCAAACCTACACTGGAGTGGTTAAGGAACAAAAAGATAAATGTCCTTGAGTGGCCCAGTCAGAGCTCCGACCTATATCCATTCAAAAATATGTGGCATGACTTGAGGATTGCTGTCCATCAACGCTGCCCATGCAAATCGACTGAGCTTGAATAGTTTTGTACAGAAGAATGGGAAAATATTGCACAATCAAGGTATGCAAAGTTGGTGGAGACCTATCCCATCAGACTCACAACTGTAATTGCTGTCAAAGATGCTTCCACCAAGTATTAATTAACTCAGGGGAGTGAACACTCATCCAACCAAGATATTCTACTTTTGTATATTTAAATAATTTTCTGAAATTTGTAAAATTTGATTTTCACTTGGAAGTTGTGGGTTACGATGTGTAAATAGAGATGGAAAAAGTCTGATTTAATGCAATTTAATTCCAGGCGAAAAGGCAACAAAAGGTAAATATTCTCAAAGTGGGGTGTCGACTTTCTATTAGGTACTGTATATGTCACTGACACACAAATGCCTGAAATTTACCAAAAGCTGTTGTGCTAGCGTAATTTATATATACACACAGACAAAATGAGCACTCACATGTACACACAATAGGAAGAATAGTTACAGATGTAATTATTGTAATTCTGGAGTTGTGGAACAAATTCCAAAGTACAATTATAATGGAATCTGCTGTAGCAGCAGACTCAGCGATGCCACAAAAAGTATGGCATTTCAGCATCCGCAATGGCAACCTTTGAAGCACAGAGGTCATCAGTGATAACCTTTAACTGCCATCGATGGCAGTTCAGTGGCACCACTCATCCAAAGGAAATGCTTTAAACAAGCCACAACCAATGTTCAGGTTTTTGCGGGATGGCTGAATGCAAGGAACACAGAACACATTGTCGACATTGCAATGAAATCTCATTAGCAGCTAAGGTGATGGTGAACCGCAATGCTCCGCACAGCCGTGCCTTTCGGGCAGTTTCATCCCAGGGACATCCATGGGCATTTCCAACCAGGGTCAGGGATGTCCACAGGCAACTACAGTACAGCTGGGATCAAGAATGGCTCCTGGAAATTCCAGCCATGGATGGCCACAGGCAATTCCAGACAAAGATGGCCATGGGTGATTAGAGCTAGGATCAGGGATGACCATGGGCAATTCCAGCCAGGGAGAATCATGTGATTTTCTAGCCAGGGCCAGGGACTGCAACAGGCAATTCCAGATTGGATCAGGGACCGCTACAGGCAATTACAGCCAGGGATGGCCACAGGTAATTCAGTCAGATGTGTGCTTGCATCTCGAGATACTGTATCTTCATATTTCTCAACGCAGATGTTTATAGGAACTCAATATATTCAACAACCAGATGGCAACCACGGAAAGGAAAGAAAAGAGTCGATGGATGCCAATTTCATGAGCCTGCACTCGGCAATATCTTACTCAATATTTGCTTTTATATATCTCTATAATCCAATTCAAGTGTCAGGCCTGACGCGTTGATTGTAAGGTGCTCAATACATCCTGAGGAGAAATAGATTTCCAACTGGAATCCGATTCAAGCAAATCAACGCTTCACAGAAAAACAGTTCAACACCAGGAAAGTCACAAGCTCTAAAGTTTCCAACAGTTATATTTTCCAATAAAAGTCAATAGGAATCATATTTCTAGACACACCAGCATGAAGTCTTGCGAGCAACAGGTCGGGGGTAATTAGAGAAAGAATTAAACACGAAAAAAAAATTTTGGCAGAGAGTTTCAGTTGAGTGCATTACAATTGACAATCCAGCTCAACCCAAACAGAAATTGTGAATGTCCTTACAATTATATTTTTGTGACTACACCCACACCCCACACAACCCCATTTTCACTTCACATGCCAGAAGAGCTGTCATCATCATCAACAATGTATCCAACTCTTTACAGAGTGCGAGTGCTGCTGTATGAGTCTCTTGGCAAGGGTTGTGCTGGATGGTTTGTCATTGCCTTCCCAGCAATCAGTCAAGGCAGGAATTTGTAATTAGTTCTGGGTGAGGTGAAAACTCAGACGTTCAATTCCTATTTTCCCCACTTTCCCAATGTCCCCCATACCTCCCAACTAAACACTCTGTTTCTTGTCTTAAATCCAAAACAAAAAACTACCTTTCTCCCTGCATCCCCACAAGCACCACTCCTTCTTCTCTTCTTCTTCTTCGTCCTCCTCCTGCTGGCACACCATCTTTATTCTACTTGAGCTGACCCACTCTCTCCGTTACCTTAACAAATTCTTCCGACAATCTTCCATTCCCGAATCTTACCTATTCTTCAAAAATACATCAAAAAATAATCTTCCTTGTATCCTTTCGATCTATACACCTCCTGTAACAACGTGTCTCTCTCCACCCTCTTCCTGATACTTTTCATCGACCCAGCAGCTTCACACTGCATTTACAGTTCCAAATTCACTCTACACCTCCACGATTTTACTTCAACCTGCCCTTTTCCGAATGTTATGCAATCGGTATTTAAAATAAATAAATTCACTTTTGACTATACACCTCCCATAGCTACGTGCTTCTCCCGTAACCACATGATCTGTTTTCCACCCTCTGCATTTGTGGATTTTTTTCAACAACATTCCCATTACCAAATCTGATGAAAACTCTCTCAAACAATAAAAATAATAATATTAATAATAATAATAATAATAATAATAATAATAATAATAACGATCTCTTATAATGTTTAATCTTCCTCTTTTACACATGTGGTACTTTACTGTATCATAATTCACTCCTGTTCTTCTATTTCAACAGACTGCTCTCAATTCGACCTTTCATTCATACCTTGCCTCAAAAAATCCAACTGTTACAGCGTTTCTTCTCTCCATTCTCTGAATTCGCCTTTATTGCATCCAACAAGAAACGTCTTGAATCGCATTTCTGACCTAAAAAGTATTAAAAACCCCACTTTGCTATGAATGTTCGCTTTCCATCAACCATTCTTTTTTTTCCAACTTCAGTGCCAACTCACCCCTCTCACTCTCAAAGCAACCATCACACTCTTCTCCCTCCAAGCCTCCCTCTCACCTTTTTCAAAAACTCTGCCCTTACCTTTCTCCCTCAACTCTCCCCCACTCACTCTTCTCCCTCCATTCACCCCCCTCACTCACCCTTCTCAAAGTTGCCCCCTTGTCACATCCACAAAGCTGCCTCCTTCCCCTGCCCTCTCATCACTCCACCTCCTCAAATCCTCAACTGCCTTCTGCCTCCTCTCTTGCACCTCCTCTCCCCAAGCACCGCAGAGCCTTTTCTCCTCCTCATCCGGCCCCCTCCCCAAGCTACTCTGCAATCCCCCACACTCATTCAACAACCCTCCTTACCTCCCCCCCCTCCTCCCTTGTCCGACCCTCCCCCTCCCCTCCCCAACCGCCTGCACCAAAAGCCTCCTCCCCTCCCTCTTCATTAACAGTGTGGACCTCAAATATCCAGGGTCTTCACTCAAACCTTACTGATCTTTCCGTATAGGTTGCCACTGACAAACCAGACATAATCTGCCTAACAGAAACTTTCCTCCCTCAAGACGTGTCTGACTCCCAAGTATCTCTCCCTGGTTACTCCCTCCTCCGGTATGACAGACCTGAGCTTCGTCCTGGTGGAGGAGTTGCTCTCTTCATCAAAGACTCAATTCCTCACTCTCCATGCACTGCCCTCACTCCCCCACACCCCCAGGAATACCTCTGGCTACAGCTTCCCCTCCACTCCAACCTCATGTTTATATGTGTACTGCGCCGTCCACCAAACAGTGATGACTCCATTTACACCTCACAATCCGAAAACATGGACCAACTTCTATCTTCTCATCCGAACTCTCTCTCTTCCTCATATGCGGTGACTTCAATTGTCATCATGCCAGTTGGCTGGGTGTGTGTACCTCTCTCACCTGTCATGGCACTTCAGCAAAAGCTTTCTATGACACATTGGGACTGACACAATCGGTCAATTTCCCGACCCGAATCTCAACCAATGGTACTCTACCTCTTCTGGATCCGATTTTGACAAATTTCATTGAAAATATCTGCTGTTCTTCCTTCACTCCAATCGGTTCTTCTGTCCACGTGCTTGTCAAAGTGGACATCTCTCTGGCTGTTATCAGAGAACCACGTCAGCGCCGTAGAGTCTGGCATTTCACTCAAGCGAACAGGCAGGGTCTCCGAGCAGCCATCAAACTTCTCAACTGGTCTTCCATCACTACTTTCTCCAACATCATCTCATCCTGGGAATTCTTTCACAGAAACTTGCTGTCCCTCATGCACAGATTTATCCCCTCTCGCCTTCAGTTGTCCTACCCTTCCTCCCGCCCATGGTTCACTGAAGCTTGTGGTGAGGCAGTTGTCCTGAAACAACTTGCCTTTGCCTCATGGAAAGCAAACCCAAATGAGGGTAATCTCAGTTCCTTCCATGAAGCTCGGAACAAGTGTGTATCTACCCTCAGGAGAGCCAGAAAACAACATCTTTCTAAGCTCAAGTCTGAACTCTCAAACCTCTCTCCCTCCTCCAAATCCTGGTGGCATCTAATCAAACCTGTTTCTGGTGAATGTTGCCCCTCCATCCCCTCTCTTACCTCAAATGGCTGCACTGCTGATAGATACCGCACGTGAAAAGGCTGAATGCCGAAACTCAGTGTTTGCATCGAAATCTTGTGTCCTAAACCCATCGCTTTCTCTACCCACCTTACCCAGTCACACCCAACTGTCCCTGGACTCTGTGTCCTTTTCTCCTGACAAGCTGGAGAGCTTGCTGTCAAATCTCGACTCAGATTCTACAACCGGTCCAGACGGCATCAGCTCACGTGTCCTAAAAACCTGCTCCTCTGCTCTTGCTCACCCTCTCTCTGTTCTACTCACCCTCTTATTTGCTAAAGGTCATCTGCGATCTGCTTGGAAATCAGCAAACATTTCTGCCCTGCATAAAAAAAGGTTAAAAAGCAGATTCCTGCAACTTCAGACCAATCAGCCTTCTCCCAATCATCAGCAAGGTTATGGAATCCATCATTGCTTCAGACAATAAATCCTTCCTCTTCTCCAATGGCCTGATATCAGATCATCAATTTGGTTTCAGACCAGGTCACTCCTCCCCTGGATATGCTGCTTCTGCTCTCCCAACAATGGATGGAGGTCCTCAATGCCAGACATCCAATCAGAGCTATATCCCGAGACATATCGCGTGCTTTTGACAAGGTCTCACACCCTGCCCTGCCCACCAAACTCTCTTCCTATGGTATCCAAGGCCATCTCCACTCATTGCTCGCAGACTACCTCTCCTGTCGCAGTCAACGTGTGGCCCTAAATTAAGTTCTTTCATCCCCTCTTCCTGTCCAGGCTGGAGTTCTTCAAGGTCGCGTTGTCGGCCGTGTTCTTTTTCTGGTTTTCATCAATGATCTCTCAGACTCTCTGGAAAATCCTCTTCATCTCTTTGCTGATGACTCCACCCTCTGCCGTACCATCTGTCATCCCTCAGACCGGCAAGCAGCAGCTTCTTCGCTCACTGCAGATCTGGATAAAATCACAAACTGGTCCAACACGTGGAACATGTCTTTCGATCCTGACAAATCTCACATTCTCACTTTGTTTCTTCGAAAGGACCATTTAGAAAACCCCCCATCCACTTTGTCAACAATCCTCTGGAAGAAGTCCTTTCTTTCAAGCTTCTGGGTCTCACCATCTGCCATGATCTTTCCTGGGAAAGCCACATTTCCAACCTGGCCTCCAAAGCCAGTTGCCGACTGGGAATCCTCCATCATGCAAAGTCCTTCCTCGGCCCACCTGAGCTCCTGACCACATACAGTGGTACCTCTACTTACGAATGTCTCTACATACGAATGTTTCAGGTTTCGAAGCGCCTGAACGGGAAAATATTGCCTCTAGTTACGAAGGCGTTTCAGGATACGAAGTCAAAAATACAGTACAGTACGCGCTGCTTTTCGCTGCTCCCAGAGTTTCCCGAACGTAAACAAACTTGTACCTGCTCTGCCATTGGCTATTGCCTAAAATCTGCCTGGCAACCCTATGCGTATGCGTGTATCCAAGCATGCTCTTCGTGTCCCCGTCCCGCTCTGTAAATATAGTTATACTGTATACAGTCTATGGTCCCGCTACAAAGTGCTCGGACAGTGTTACAGTACAGTACGCGTGTGGATTACTGTAACTTTTATTCACAATGGACCCCAAGAAAGCAATGAAGAAAAGTGGACAAGGAGAAAAGAATAAGAAGAGAATTTTTCTGGCCATACAAACAAAGCAAGAGATAATAGAAAGGTATGAAAAGGGGATGCGTTAGATTGATCTCGCAAAAGAATATGGCCGTAATATATCTAGGATCGGCACGATAATAAAACAAAAGGAAGCCCTAAAAGCTACGGCTCCTTCCAAAGGCCTCTCTGTCATTTCCAAGAGGAGGTCGGCAGTGAACGATGAGATGGAAAGGTTGTTACTCGTGTGGATAAAGGAGAAAGAGATCGCTGGTGACACAGTGACAGAGGCCATAATTTGCGCAAAGGCAACCGCCATCTTCACTGACCTCGTGAAGGAGGATACAGGCGAGGGAAATTCGGCGCAAGGACTACACCAGGAGTTTAAGGCATCGCGTGGGTGGTTCGAGAAGTTTAAAAGGAGGACTTGCTTCACTCTGTTCTTCGCCATGGCGAAATTATTTCGCTGGGAAAGGGCATGGGTCTTGAGGTGGATGACGAGGACATCAACGAGCTGATTCAGGAGCACAACGAGGAGCTTTCGACGAAGGAGCTGCAGGAATTGGAGGTGATGCAACACACCGCGGTGCAGGAGGAGTTCAAAGAGGAGGAGGAGGAGGAGGAGGAGGAGGAGGAGGAGGAGGAGGAGGAGGAGGCAGCCATTATTCCATCAGCCCAAATCAAAGACATTTTAGGAAAATTCCATGAAGTCTCGGAATTTGTTGAAAAGAATCACCCGGAAAAAGTGTTCACAAGTCGGGCTATCGCGCACTATGACGATGTCTGCCTTGCGCATTTCCGACGGATTGTTAAAAGCCGGCAAAAGCAGACGTCATTGGATCAATTCTTCACGAAACGCGAGGCAAAAAACGCTGCTGATAAGGACCAGTAAACAAAGAGGCCAAAAAGTAACGAGAATAGTAGTTAAAAGGTAAATGAATATTTTTATTATTTCCTTTATTCTTTGTTTTTTACATTATGTGCCTCTCGTTTTATGTTTATTGTGCGGTATTCTAATTTTAACATGTATTTGTTTCATGTTCTGATGCATTTTTATGATTTATTAAAAAAAAATGTCCGAATTTTGCGGGGCTTGGAACGGATTAGCGCATTTACATTCAAAAAGGCGTCTCTACTTACGAAGGTTTCAGGTTACGAAACTACTCCCAGAACGAATTAAATTCGTAAGTAGAGGTACTACTGTACATACAAAGCTTTTGTCCGCAGCCTGATGGAGTACTGCACTCCCCTCGGGTTGGTGCTCTTGCCTCTCACCTTTCTCGGCTTCACGCTGTGGAAACCAAGGCATTTTAGATCATTGGCATCTCCTGCAATGAGGCTGAGTCTTTGGGCCTCTCACTCTCTCACTACAGGCAGGTCGGTGGTCTTTCTGTTTTCTATCATCTCCTGTCCGGTCTCGCCCCCCCCCCCCACTGTGTTTGCAATTTGTCCCCACCACATTTCCGCAGGGCACTCAAGGTCCACCAACAACCCCCTTCTGATAAAACTACCAAAATCACAAATCACTGCTCACCTTCACTGTTTCATCCCACTTTTTTTTCCACCTTTGGAATAAACTCCCTCACTCTCTTCAATCCCATTCTTCCCTTCAGGCCTTCAAAACAGCTGTTCACCACCACCTCTTATCGTCCCCATCCAAATCCTCAATCTTTTCTACCCCCGATAATCCACCCAAGCCCACCTCCTTCAAATTCCCTGCTTTCCTTCCTGAAAGTCCCTGTAATGTCCATCTTTTATACCCCATGTTCCCTGCCTCATCCCTCTCCCTTCCACAGATCTCCTAATGTCTCTGTTCCCCCTGTTTTCTCCTTCCCACTCCCACCCCTCTTGTCTCATAACCCCCCTTGCTGTGCGTTATGTTTTATCTCTCATACGAGTCTCGAAAAGGTAAACAAAAAAAACTTTAAAAACTCACCTTCTCTTTAAGAAAGATACCATGGGATCTTTAGCATCCACCATGGTGGACCATCGCTAGCAGATGGATCTTCTGGCTTAACCTCCATTCGATAGACGACGCACACATCGATGTATCATTTGAAATGCAAGGATGACCATTTATCATCTGGGTCGAGATTCATATCCAGATGAGACAGCTCAAAAGTGAAGTGCATATATCTCTAAGCTATCCTGTCAGCCTGAGATAGCGATAGTGATTGAATAATGGAACCAACACCCTCCCATCCTTTCCTCGACTTCGAGCGACTCAGATTTGATCAAAACAAATTAACTGCAAATGACAACTGCCTTACACAAGACAAGCTTAGGAAGTATTGAAAACATCAATTACACGATGATCAATGACTGAACCATGCATATGAGATTGGGTTTCCTATTTGGTTCAATGACAAAAGCTTATTGATTGTGCTGTCATAATACTTCACCCCATAAAGTAGTAGAAGGAACACCACGGTGTATCATACGAAGCATCACGCCGACGCTCAAACGGACATCTCGTTTCATCCCGTATGGATTGAGAGTCTGTGCGGAGCAAATGAGTCAGACAGATTTTCTCGGACACAGTAGGAGTTTCCAATCCGAGCGTGGACGGCTAGGTGGCAAACTTTGGGCTGAAAGATCAGACTGCAGCCGGGAGAAATCCACAAAGCAACAGATACAACCCACCAGCTGTTTGCTTCCTTTTCACATTTTTGGATTTTCCCGACATCCCACACCGCGATTGTCAACTCCGTATTACCACTTCCAACTCATTATTCTCTCCATTGTGGACTTCCCATCAGTTGTAGTTCATATCTTCGAGTCGTTTGACTACATCTTCATTTATATTCATGTCAAATAGATTCGTATTCAATAAGTACGGTTCCGTTCGCTGACTAAGTTTCACAGCACAAAGCGACGACACCGTCACCCCCGTCGGCTTCATGATCACACAGCCCCATTCTAACTAGACTAATTGTCTTACATTGTGATGCCACATTCATTTTCATTCATTTCACTGGCTTGAATCGCATATCGAACAATAAATTGTACAGGTAGCCTTCCTTTGTCATTAAGTAAAGCATTAATCTTGATACAATTAAGCCAGTCTGCAATTTCAAACCTCTTGGGGTCATAAGGGAAGGGAAGGCGGGGTTGGAGACCTTCGGGACAATGCACCATGGCGATACATTATTCCCATGAATAAGATCTCGTTTATTGAAGGCCACTGTCGGTGCATGATTAAATGAGCTTGCAGCTCTCTGCCTCAACAAATGCAATTATTTGTTTCTAAGTCACAGAACGGTTCTGAACAGCAAGATTCCGGCTGAACGCCCCGGGCACCCGAGAGTTAACCCGGCGTCTGTTGAAGCGGATCAGCCGGCAATGAAAATTAATTGTTGAAGGTTTATTTGCCATCCTGTAATACGAGAAAAATATCACTGAGTGCTTGCTCTCATAAAAGCTGCACCTCTCATCAGGAAATCATATTTTGGATGCTAATGAAATGTTTTCTTTACCTTGGATGCAATAAAATATTGGAAGCAGTGACAAGAATCATAACTCTCATCGGCACAAAACTGGGAGTTATTATTTGTGAGCATAAGAATAATAACGCTTCCGCATTGCCATAAAGCATCCCCTCCCCACCCAATTCAAACAAGCCAAGTAATAGCCGAACATCAATCTCCATCTCCTCACTACTATTGGCAAATACTTCCTTAGGATGATTTATGCTGTGACTCGATCTTGTGAGAGATGGAAAAAGAAATATAAGGAAGAGTAGCTCCCACTCCCCTCCCCTTCCTGTACAATTAGTCTTCCTTCGCTTACCCACCACAACTGTCCCCAAAATGTGTCATCTTTGGAAGGAAATAAATTCCTTTCATCGTTAACAGCAAAACATCAAAGGTGCCCATGCATGCTCAGTGGTATCCAATCACCAGACAACACATCGCCGGAGGCCAAGATGATGTTGAACGTGCCAAGAACTTCCGCCTCCATTAGTGGAGAGTTTTAATGCTACACAGGTATGGAACACAAACGAGGGCATCAATATCATCAGCCAGCATGGTGTCAAGCAAGAATATATATATATATATATATATATATATATATATATATATATATATATATATATATATATATATATATATATAATATATATATATATATAATATATATATATATATATATATATTATATATATATATAGTATATATATATATATATATATATATATATATATATATATATATATATATATATATATATATATATATATATATATATATATATATATATATAGTATATAACGAACTAACCTCATTCTCAAACATCCTTTCTTAAACTCCATCCTTTCCCTTATTTCTCATACTTCATTCTCAAATCTCAGCCTCAGATATTATTCTCGTACTCCATTCTCAAACCACATTATCAAGACACTTGTGGAACATAAAACCACTTCACCAGAACTTTGACCATATAAGTAGCATCCCAGCACTTCGATCTCTTCGGCTCAGGTCCAATCACAGCAGGTGGGCAATCGTGCAGGCGTGAGACGTACTGTACCGCCCTTCCACTCACCCTGTCCTCTGTTTCACTGAACAAACCAGCGGCCCTGCCCCTTGTGCTTTGGGAACGAATCACAATAGCTGGATCATGAATGAAAATAGCCAATGAGCGTGGCGGGATGCCAAAAAGCAGACATGATTGTTGACAGAGGCGAATACGATAAGATCCCCAGCAGCACAGTTCTTAGCAAGTTCGCTCCATGTTTGAGTTCAAGTCCGAGTTCCAGTTCTAAAAGAGTTGGAGTTTAAGTCTGAGTCGAGGGAGTTGAGTTGAGTCCAGAGAGCGGCAGTTCCGAGCATCATTTTTGATCGTCAGTTCAGAGCGTCAGTTCAAAGAGTCAAGTTGAACCACACCAGGTGCTTCAGGGAACCTGACGCTGAAAAGTACCAGGTGGAACGAGAACACAGCCATGGATATCCAGGCATGGTTACAACCTACTCCCTGACCAAATCTCCTCAGAACTGACTTCTCTTCTTACACGTCTTTTACACATGCACCTTATATCTTTGCATCTTTCAGCTCACACACCTCATTGACTCGTACTGTTGTAGAGTATCGACTGAGTCCGCAACACTTCTTTTCAGAGCTCGCATTACACACACCGGCACACACAACACCTCCCCACCTGCACTTCTCAATCATCGGCACCATACACCTTGTTCGTTGCACATGAGCCATCCGGCTCACATATTGGTGAGGCTGCAGTCGACACCATACCCCACCTACTTCGCTTTGTTATCTGTCTATCACTCTTGCTTATGTCGTTTCCCAGAATGATTGAGGCACCTGTGTCTGTAGATTCATGTTAAAGTGACTGGCTAAGGGGCTTGTGTGTTTAAGGGTGAGGTTATTTTCTGTGACATGTCTTTTGCTCTGTACATGGCTGCATTTTGCTCAACATGACCAATCGTTTCCAAACTCATCTCTTTCTCCATTGGTTAGACACGAGTGTGTAAATGGTGGATAGGAGTTCTGCCCTGCTATTTCACTCCAGTCAGTTACCAGCCAGGACCCACTTATGGTATTGCTCAGCCGTTCTTAATTTATTGGTATTGCTCAGCCATGAGGCGTCGAGAGAACGGTTCCCTATCTGGGGGATTAATTTGCTGGGAAGGTAACGCGGGAATTGGACGTGAGGACCCTACCGAAATTAATAGTCTCAGACGGGGTCCGTGCTTGCTTAGTAACCCGTCATGCCACAGAGTTATCTGTAGCTCATCAGCTTCAGGACCGAAGATCGGGAAGCGGATCCGAGAAGCTGCTCGTGACCTGGCCGGCAAACCTGGAGCAAGATAAAGCGAAAAATTTAATAATGACCCAATCTAATAATTCTCAGGTTTTTAAATGTGACAAGTGTCCCATTATATTATTTTGTGTCGTACACTTGACTGTGGAATTGCATCATTGCTGTGAACAGGGCTGTGCTGTTGATGCAGTGCCCCCTCAAGGTCACAGCAGCAATTTAAAATTTCTTCACGGTGTCGGCGATCACTCATCTACTCTTCACGAAGGGTACTTTGGGGTATTCAATGCCCATCGAATACTGGCAGGCTTGGCATACCATCCATTCGAGGGAAGACACACTTGATGATGCAATGCCCTGCCTGTGAAGTACGAATCCAACAGTTTATACTTGGCTCAATCATCTAACCCAGGATAAACAACTCAAAGGCAGGTATGGTACGCGACCTCTTCATTATCCTTTCAGGACCACAGGATATGCTAAGTGTGACAATAGCATAATTATATTCAGGTACTTCAGCTTCTCAACAATCAACAAGTCACCATTGCAGGCATCGACAGCATTTTCCTGTTGTCTCGTAATGAGCTAGTCTTGCTTTGGCATCTGGAAGGACAGCTAGATGAAAGCAGGTGAGACAACACATAAGCTTGAACCCCCCAAAAAAACAAATGTGATGGCAGTGCTGTCACAATGATTGTATGTACCCCATATTATTTCATCAACAAGACAAGGGAAGTCTTCTGGCCCTGTCCTTGATTGCTCTCATCTGTGAGTCGAGTGGTCAGAATCCAACAAACCTTCATGTTGTGTACGGTGGATGAATAGCTCAAACTGGAATCCACAAGGTCCCCTTGATTGAGTGTTTTGAGCACAAATCAAATGTCTCTTGACTGCGACCTGCCAAATCACACCGCCATTGTCTAATAACGCACATTCCCCTAACCCAGTGAATAAGAATGCCAGGAAATTTCATGTGCATGCTATTTACTTATCGAAATATAAATAATGAGAAAGTTCACAATACTTTAAGGCAAATGTATAACATCATTAACGGATTAATTTCAATGAATGACATCCAATCAAATGAGAAACTAACGATTTCAGTCTCCCAAGGGTTTTGACCTTTACACCAAATTACCTCTCAAAGCGGTGTGCCTTATTTAATCGGTTAAATTCACTGAGCTTGTACTTGCTGAAAAATGGAACAATTCTGCATGTAAGGAGGGAAAGTGAAAAAAAGAAGGAACTAGAACAGCACTCGGTAGGCTGATGAGTTTACGTTTTGTATCCACTGATAAGCCAGATCTGAATCAAAGTCTAATGGACTTGCTGTTGTCACACACCCAACTCATCCACCAAGTTTCGTCCGAATCCGTCCACAACTTTTTGAGATATCGTACTATTTATCGTTTTTGGCCCAATCTCTCAATAGTGAATAATCATTTTAAAAATTGCACTCTCCAGATTCGGATCAGGATCTTCATCAAAATCTAATCAGTTCTTCCGTGAAACACGCCCAAACTGTCCAAGTTTTGTCCGAATCCCTCCATATAGTTTTGAGATATCCTGCTCACAGACAGAAAAATAGGCAGACAAGCCGGTAGGCGGCGATGGGTCGCCGAGCATGGAAACTATAAGATATAGAGCAAAATGGATGTCATATAGCGGATAGGGAATCACCTTAACATTATGCATATCAAATCTCATCCAGTTCCATCTACTGGCACCTCCAGCTCTCGCATATTATTGATTTTTGCACTAATTGACCTTTGACCCCTGACCGAAGCGAAATCGGTCAATATGTCCTGAGGCAAAGTTGTAGTACTCATTGAGTACCATGAACCTGCAAAGTTTCATTCGTATCGATGCACTCACCTGGTCGCTAGGGGTCCTTCAATTTTCGCCAATTAACGTGCATACCCTAATTGTAGGGGGCGCTGCGGATAAGGTATTCCATATATCACAAAAAACGGAATATATATGATAGAGCATCACCTGTACATCATTCGTGCCAAATTTCATAACCCTTCCGTGGGATAATGGCTTTCGGAATTGATTTCGCGTGAACGGTACCGATTTTGAAGGTTTTTCAGTTGTCGCTGGGGAACCAAAGCGTCCCTAGCAACCATCACAATTTCCAAAGCACTAGGTCATAAGATGTACCTACCACCCAAGTTTGGTCAAAATCCACCCACGTTTACTACCAATTATGCTGATGACAAACGAACAAACATCCAAACAAACAGACAGAATTACTGACAATAAGGGTCACCTATTTCGGCGACCCAACAAACAGGGATGAAAACATATAACCTCCATCCACCTTCGCTGGCTGAGGTAATCAAGACTTATGTATCAGATACAGTATAGCAATTCTGGGTTTTTAAAACTTGATGAGTGTTTACCTTCACTTGTCTGCAACAGAGAGGAGCACACCACAAATGGATATGAAGAGTGCTGGATGTGGATAAAAGTCACCTCCCTGTAGAACACCAGCAGGAACACAAAGTGAAACCGAAGAGTGACACTCAATAACTACTTGCTCTTTGAGACAGAAAATCTGAAAACAGAGTAGAAAAGAGGGCAATCATTGGCCAGAGATGAAAGTTTGGAAAGAAGAGCAAGGTACCACACTGTTCCAAAAGTGCCAGCTATGCGTATGGGTTGAGTGGCATGTCTTGAAACTTACTTCTTCAAAGCAAAAAACAGTAATTAGATCGTTTTCAGACTTGAATCGAACCCTTTTATAAATGAAAAAACAACTGTTTCAAAATAAATATTCCATTTGTAGTTGATGGTTTGCCAAAAATGAAGAGAATGTTAACCATAATGATAACAAAATGCCGTTTTACAAGTTTAAACAAGAAAGAGCAATCAGATGACCCTCGGCAGGACTTGCTTTGTGTGGTGCATTCTGTGTGGCAAGTAAATGGAACGATGTTCTAAATGAAAGGTCTAAATGACGTCGTTGTAAAGATGTGAAGGTCAAAAGGTGTTGTTGTAAAGAGCAGTTGTTAAGCTGTAAAATCAAAAGGTCTGAACGGGTCGAAATGTTCCAAAGTGTCGAAGGAGTCTTAAAAAGTCAAAGGGGTTTAAAGTATCAGAATTGTCGAAAGGGGTCAAAAGGGTCTTAAAACGTCTAAAAGGGTCTAAAGATCAAAGAGGGTATTATAAGGTCAGAAAGGTGTGAAGCTCAGAAGGCCTAAAAGTATAAAAGGGTCTAAAGGGTAGAAAGGAGTCTAGGGGGTCTTAAAGGTCTTAGGGGTTTTAAAGGGTCGAAGAGGGTTTAAATGGTCTTAGGGTTCTAAATGGTCAAATGCGTCTGTGGGGTCTTCAGAGTCTAAAAATTCTAAGGGGGTCCATAGGGTGTATAAGGATCTTAAGGGTCTACCGGTTTTCAGTGGTCTAATGGGTCTAAATATTTAAAGGGGTCTACAGGGACTACAGGATCTAAGGTGTGTTCGGGTTATAAAGGGCCTTAGGTGTCTTAAAAGTCGTTGGGTGGGTGCTGAGGGTTTTAGGGGTGTTAAGGGTTTTAAGGGGACTTCAGTGTCTTAAGGATCATAAGGGACCATAAGGCGTCAAAAGGGGTCTCAGCAATCTAAAGGGTCTAAAGGTTTAAAAGGTACTGTTGCGGTTTTGTAAAACCGCCACTCCTTCGAGGCAATGGCACACAACATACAGTGATCCCAAGGCAGTTATTTCATTAGTATGTGTTTAGTTAGTCCTTTCCATATGTCTAGTGCGTAAGTGGATAAGATGCGTTGCGTAGGGCATTTAGTTGTCTCCAATCTTCAATCCTTGCTCTTATTTCACTCCTTTATCTTACTTTACTCCTTCCACAAACCACGCAAGCACGGACACAGAACAGTGGCGGTGCCAGGAATACGAAGTACAGTAAGATTCATTTGCGACTGCACGCCATTTTCCGTTCAAACTGCACGCCAAAATCCAACTGCCATCTCACCTCAGACCTTCTTTCTGTTCACCACAATGTTACAACCGCTCACCATAACCACTCCACACGTCTCCTAAAAATCCCAACAACAACCTATGTCCACTCCTTCACTACAAACGCCACCATTACGAACACCTCCTTTTTTACTACAAACACCACCATTACAAACACCTCCTTTTTTTACTACAAACACCACCAATACGAACACCTCCTTCCTCTTCACCGCAACGCCACCTTCACAACCACCTCTCCTAATCCCTTTATATAAATGCCACAACGCTCTCTTACTTCTCTACAACTGCCGCAACTGCCATCTATCCCTTGGACACTGACCACAGTCAAACGGTTCCAATGGGGTCAAGGGGCCCTGCAGGGTCTTCGGGTCCTAAAAGGTGTTTGGGGTTTTAAAGGGTCTTAGGGTAATAAAGGGTTTTAGGGGCCTTAGAGGTATTGAAAATTGAGGTTTTTATATGACCTTGGTTTTTGACCTTTTGACCTATTTATCTCAGAAACAATAGGCTTCCAGCTTGTCACTACCGCGAACAGGTGGTTATGTTTTGTGAATATCGGAGTAAAAATGTCACCTGTATGTGATTCACAAACACACAGATAAACAAACAAGCCGGTAGGCGGCGATGGTTCGCCGAGCATGGAAACTATAAGATATAGAGCAAAATGGATGTCATATAGCGGATAGGGAATCACCTTAAGATTTTGCATATCAAATCTCATCCAGTTCCATCTATTGATAACTACTCGGTATCCATTTGAATGAAAAGTACCGAAAATGCGGTTTAAAATTGGAAATCCCCAAAGTTCGAAGGGGTGCTGTGGGTGAACAAAGATCTAAATCGAAAATCCGGCTCGATCGTTTGTGCACAATGTATTCCAGACGATTAATGTGAATTTTCATGACCATCCGACCATAACCCTCGGAGGAGCAGCATTTGGCACGAAGGCACCTCCAGCTTTCGCATGTTATCGATTTTTACACTAATTGACCTTTGACCCCTGACCTAAGCGAAATTAGTCAATATGTCCTGAGGCAAAGTTGTAGTACTCTTTGAGTACCATGAACTTGCAAAGTTTCATTCGTATCAATGCACTCACCCGGTCGCTAGGGGACCTTCAATTTTCGCCAATTTTCGCGCATACCCTAATTGTAGGGGGCGCTGCAGGTAAAGTATTCCATATATAACAAAAACCGGAATATATTTGATAGAGCATCACCTGTAGATCATTCGTGCCAAATTTCAAAACCCTGCGTGGGATAATGGCTTTCGGAATTGATTTCGCGGGAACGGTACAGATTTTGAAGGTTTTTCGGTTGTTGCTAGGGAACCAAAGCGTCCCTAGCAACCATCACAATTTCCAAAGCTCGAGATCATAAGATGTACCTACCACCCGAGTTTGGTCAAAATCCGCCTACGTTTACTACCAATTATGCTGATGACAAACGAACAAACATCCAAACAAACATCCAAACAAACATCCAAACAAACAGACAGAATTACTGACAATAAGGGTCACCTATTTCGGTGACCCAACAGACAGAATAACAGACCAGATCAACCAATATACTTGCGAATCTTGAATTTCACAAGTAAGAAACAAACAGATAAATGGATCCAAAGGCAATACCATCTCTTCTGGTGAGGGTAAAAGAGAACATAACAAGTCCTCTTAATGAAATATAGTTAGAATGCTCACCTCATGGTAACACCACTGAAATCATCGATGGCTTTGCAGGAAAAAGCAGTTGTGCTCATTTCACCCACATCACCTTGCTATCCCATCAACCAAGTACAGAACACATCACTTGGTAGAAGACAAGCACAACTGTCCACAAGTAACAGGGAAGAAATGATGTATTCATAATGTATAGATGCAGCCAACCTCTCCATACTAATCCCCCTCCCCATCCATAAAAATATCCTTTCATTTCACCTTCTATGTGGCATTGAAAGAGGAGGAACAAGCCAAATGAAAGGGACAAAAAAGGAAGAAATGGCACAAAGTAAGGGTGAGGTGAGGTGACGGGTAGGTGGGTGATACACAAGCCACAATTTGGGAAGGAGACAAAAATCTTACTCGCTCATTTGAGAGAGACAGGGTGCATGTGGGAATACAACATTCCACACAAGTGACTAATCACCCCGATACATCGACACCTATATTTTTGATTACTTTAGGTAATTGTTAAATTCACTTTTAAACTCTTCTTACTTCCATTACCCTTCCTGAGAAGTTACTCCCAAAGTAAAGACCCTGTTCATCTCAATTCGAATTCCTTTTTTCTAAATTTCAGGTTCAATCTCTCCTGATTATGCTTGGTGTTGGCTTCATGGATAGGTGGTGAGCTTGGGGATCTTAGCATTCAGAGTTCAAATCCCACTTGGCTGTTGAATTAATACCAGGTGGGCTTGACTCTGTCTGTCATACTTCTGAGGTTGGCAAAATGAGTGCCAGCTTGCTGGTATCCTGTGTCGAATATCCGTCCAGGATTGTGCCCAATAGCCAAGGAGTCTGCTTAGGCAGCACCAACGCTCTGCACCGTGTATGGTCCCAATGGATGGATTCTTCTGATTACCCCCTTGAGAAGCGTTTTATTTTATTTTATTAACTTACATCCCCTTTAGTACTATGGGTACCATAATCATATTCCCATGTAACCTACTCTTCTTCTGAGGTCCAACAGATGTTTCAGGTTTAACTTAGTGTTGCATAACAGAAATACAAAATCATGAAAATCAGAGGAAAATTATTCAAGTTATGATCAAAAAAGTTTTTTGTCAATTGGATCACAATGGGAAAAAGTAGGTCAAGGACACGAATCAAATATCAGGATCACAACTTCAGTGCAGATCCACTATTTTGATGCAAGAACATATTGGAGGGCCAAGCGTTCTTCAAGATCCCGCATTGGCAAAATTGAGCGATGACAAAAAAACATTTTAATTATATTTTCAGACCACCGTTTGACCTTGACCTTAAACTCGACAAGGTATGATGTAAATGAAACATAAATGCAGCTCACTTGAGGCTATCCGAAGAGGGCAATATCATTCCGATTGGACAAACGAGTCAAGTTCTGGAGAAAAATGGTTAAATGCCGAAAATTGGGTCATAACCTTAAAATTAGCT
This sequence comes from Eptatretus burgeri, assembly GCF_056783735.1. NCBI lineage: Eukaryota > Metazoa > Chordata > Myxini > Myxiniformes > Myxinidae > Eptatretus > Eptatretus burgeri. The sequence goes on along the minus strand of NC_140965.1, from coordinate 12,829,782 downwards.
CAAGGTCAGAAAAAAATTATGTCAACCCTGCATACTTTTCATTCCCATTATTGATGCAAAATATGCATTCCAAAAGTCCCAGCCAGATCCAAGATACAACTCGATAATTGACAGTGAAGGAAGAAAAATAAACAAAAAAAGAACCTAAATATTTTGGTGTCAAAGAAACTCTGAGATACCATTAAAATTGGGGGGTACCAAACCTTATAAACGGTATAAGGCCCCCTCTTCTGAAGGAGAAGGCTTTACTAAAAAGTCATTCGTTCAACATAATTCATCTCAAAAACAGGCATCTCTCAATCATGTTTTGTAACAAGGTTTGTTTTTTTTTGTATAACTTGTCGAGGCTCGTGTGAGAGCTATCACACAACGCACAGAAAGGGGGGCATGAGACAAGAGGGGTGGGAGTGGGAAGGACAAAACAGTGGGGAACAGAGACATTAGGAGATCTGTGGAAGGGAGAGGGATGGGGCAGGGAACACGGGAAATACAAGATGGACATTACATGGACTTTCAGGAAGGAAAGCATGGAATTTGAAAGAGGTGGACTTGGGTGGATAATCAGGGGAAGAAAAGATCGAGGATTTGGATGGGGGATGATAAGAGGTGGTGGTGAACAGCTGTTTTGAAGGCCTGGAGGGAAGAATGGGAATGAATAGAGTGAGGGACTTTATTCCAAAGGTGGGAAAAAAAGAGGAATGAAAGAGTGAAGGTGAGCAGTGATTCATGATTTTGGTAGTTTTACCAGAAGGGGGTTGTTGGCGGACCTTGAGCGCCCTGCAGAAATGTGGTGGGGACAAATCGCAGAGAGAGCAGGGGAGGCGAGGCTGGAGAGAAGACTGTAGAAGACAGAAAGACCACCGACCAACCTGTGGTGAGAGAGTGAGAGGCCCAAAGACTCAGCCTCATTCCTGGAGATGCCAATGATCCGAAATGCCTTGGTTTCCACAGCGTGAAGCCGAGAAAGGTGGGAGGCAGGAGCACCAGCCCAGAGGGGAGAGTAGTACTCCATCAGGCTGCGGGCGAAAGCTTTGTAAGTGGTCAGGAGCTCAGGAGGGCCGAGGAAGGATTTGCACAACAGAGGATTACCAGTCGGAGACTGGCTTTGGAGGCGAAGTTTGAAATGTGACTTTCCCAGGAAAGCTCATGGCAGATAGTGAGACCCAGAAGCTTGAAAGAAAGGACTTCTTCCAGGGGATTGTTGAGAAAGTGGATGGGGGGGGTTTATAAACGTTCCTTTCGGAGAGACATAGTGAGAGTGTGAGATTTGTCCGGATTGAAAGACATGTTCCACGTGTTGGACCAGTTTGTGTTTTTATCCAGATCTGTAGTAAGCGAAGAAGCTGCTGCTTGCTCGTCTGAGGGATGACAGATGGTACGGCAGAGGGTGGAGTCATCAGCAAAGAAATACAGAAGATTTTCCAGAGAGTCAGAGAGATCATTGATGAAAACCAGAAAAAGAACAGGGCCCAGAACGCTACCTTGAGGAACTCCAGCCTGGACAGGAAGAGGGGATGAAAGAACTCCATTTCGGGCCACACGTTGACTGCGACAGGAGAGGAAGTCTGCGAGCCACGAGTGGAGATGGCCTTGGATACCATAGCAAGAGAGTTTGGTGAGCAGGGCAGGGTGCCAGACCGTGTCAAAAGCACGTGATATGTCCAGGAATACGGCTCGGATTTCCTGTCGGGCATTGAGGACCTCCATCCATTGTTGGGAGAGCAGAAGCAGCATATCCAGGGTAGAGTGACCTGGTCTGAAACCAAATTGATGATCGTAAATAAAGCCATTGGAGAAGAGGAAGGATTTAATGTCTGAAGCGATGATGGATTTTATAACCTTGCTGATGATTGGGAGAAGGCCGATTGGTCTGTGGTTGCAGGGATCTGTTTTTGCACCTTTTTATGCAGGGCAGTGATGTTTGCTAATTTCCAAGCAGATGGCAGATGACCTTGAGCAAATGAGAGGGTGAATAGTACAGAGAGAGGGTGAACAAGAGCAGAAGAGCAGGTTTTTAGGACACGTGAGCTGATGCCGTCTGGACCGGTTGTAGAATCTGAGTCGAGATTTGACAGCAAGCTCTCCAGCTTGTCAGGAGAAAAGGACACAGAGTCCAGGGACAGTTGGGTGCGACTGGGTAAGGTGGGTAGAGAAAGCGATGAGTTTTGGACACAAGATTTAGCTGCAAACACCGAGTTTAGGCATTCATCCTTTTCACGTGCGGTATCTATCAGCAGTGCAGCCATTTGAGGTAAGGGAGGGGATGGAGGGGGAATATACACCAAAAACAGATTTGATTAGATGCCACCAGGATTTTGAGGAGGGAGAGAGGTTTGAGAGTTCAGACTTGAGATGAGAAAGATGTTTTCTGGCTCTCATGAGGGTAGATACACACTTCTTCCGAGCTTTATGGAAGGAACTGAGATTGCCCTCAGTTGGGTTTGCTTTCCATGAAGCAAAGGGAAGTTGTTTCAGGACAACTGCCTCGCCACAAGCTTCAGTAAACCAAGGGCGGAAGGAAGGGTAGGACAACTGATGATGAGAGGGGATAAATCTGTGCATGAGGGAGAGCAAGTTTCTTTGAAAGATTTCCCAGGATGAGTTGATGTTTGAGAAAGTAGTGATAGGAGACCAGGCTATACGTTTGATGGCTGCTTGGAGACCCTGCCTGTCAGCTTGAGTGAAATGCCAGACTCGACGGCGGTGAGGTGGTTCTCTGATAACAGCCAGAGAGATGTCCACTTTGACAAGGACGTGATCAGAAGAACCGATTGGAGCGAAGGAAGAGCAGCAGATATTGTCAGGAAAATTTGTCAAAATAAGATCCAGAAGAGACGGAGTACCATTGGTTGAGATCCGGGTGGGGAAGTTCACCGATTGAGTCAGTCCCAATGAGTCGCAGAAAGCTTTTGCTGAAGTGCCATGAGAGGTGAGAGTGGTACCCACACCTTGCCAACTGGCATGATGACAATTGAAGTCACCACATTTGAGGAAGAGAGAGTTTAGATGAGAAGATAGAAGTTGGTCCATGTTTTCGGATTGTGAGGTGTAAATGGAGTCATCACTGTTTGGTGGACGGCGCAGTACACATATAAACATGAGGTTGGAGTGGAGGGGAAGCTGTAGCCAGAGGTATTCCTGGGGGTGTGGGGGAGTGAGGGCAGTGCATGGAGAGTGAGGAATTGAGTCTTTGATGAAGAGAGCAACTCCTCCACCAGGGCGAGGCTCAGGTCTGTCATACCGGAGGAGGGAGTTATCGGGGAGAGATACTTGGGAGTCAGACACGTCTTGGGGAGGAAAGTTTCTGTAAGGCAGATTATGTCTGGTTTGTCAGTGGCAACCTGTATGGAAAGATCTGAAAGGTTTGAGTGAAGGCCCCGGATATTTGAGGTCCACATTGTTAATGAAGAGGGAGGGGAGGAGGCTTTTGGTGCAGTAGGTGGGAGGGGGGAGGGTAGGACAAGGGACGAGGGGAGGAGTTAAGGAGGGTTGTTCAAAGAGTGTGGGGGATTGCGGAATAGCTCGGGGAGTGAGCCGGATGAGGAGGAGAAAAGGCTCTGTGGTGCTGGGGAAGAGGGGGCACAAGAGAGGGGGAAGAAGGTCGTTGAGGAGTTCAGGAGGTGGACTGAAGAGATGGAGGTGAGATGGCAGTGGAAGGAGGCAGCTTTGTGGATGAGAGGGGGGGGGAACTTTGATAAGGATGAGTGAGGGGGGTGAATGGTGGGAGCAAGGTGAGGGGGGAGTTTTTGAGAGAGGTGAGAGGGAGGCTTGGAGGGAAAAGAGTGGGATGGTTGCTTTGAGAGTGAGAGTGAGGGGTGAGAGGGGTGAGTTGGCACTGAAATTGGAAAAAAAGAATAGTTGATTGAAAGTGAAAATTCATAGCAAACTGGGGTTTTTTTAATAAGTTTTAGGTCAGAGATGCGATTGAACACGTTTCTTGATGGATCCAATAAAGGTGAATTCAGAGAATGGAGAGAAGAAACGCTGTAACAGTTGGATTTTTTTTAGGTTTTAAGTCAAGGGATCAAAAAACCCAGAACGTTTGTGCCAACAGATCACAGGGAGAGCCTTCTGCAAACCAAGCCATCCTGAGATTATTGAATCAAATGAAGCAACGTGTGCAGAGTGGAACAGGAACAGAAAAAAAACTCATTATCAGAGGTAAGCAACTTTGTGATAAGGTGAGACCTGTAATGTAAATGTCATTAGTCATGTAATAATATGTAATGTAATTTTGGATTCCAAAGCCTTATTCAATGCTCCGAAAATACACATGTAACTGACAAAAAAAAAACAATCATCATCTCTTTGTTAATAGAGGAAACATTTACACCTTTAATCGGGAAAGAAAATAGTCCGGGTTCGAGGTAAGCCTCTTGATTCTACATTGAACTTTAATATAGTGGGGCCAATTCCATCGGCAGTTGTTTATGTGATGGAACTAGGATTGGAGAAAATGGATCCAAGATTTCATGCAAAAAAGATTTTAAAAAACACTTTGGATTTGATGGTGTATTTGCTGTACTTGTTACACTTAGTGTATACTAGCAAATACATCCCATCGAGCTTCACTGATGAGAATATTTCGTGTGTGGGGTCTGGGGGAGGATGGAGAGAGATAGAGGAGGTAGGGGAGGGAAAGAGAGAAAGGTTGGAGGGGAAGAGGAGAGCGAGCGAGGGAGGGTGGTGGAGTGAGAAGAGTGACGCCTCACCTCACATCACCATACATGCCGGGAGAAGGGTGGGGTGGGAGTGAGGAAGATGGGGGAAACAGGAGGAGGGAGGGGGAAGTGGGGAAGGCGTTCTGGAATTGCATTTGGCAATGGGACTTGTGGAGAAGGGGGGGGGGGGGATAGCGCATCATTGAATGAAATGGGGTACGTTAAAACAGCACGTTAATACAGCAAGCAGAGGCCACCCAGAGATGTCCATGGACGGTGCAGAGGGGAGTTTGGGAGGATGGAAACATGAGGGGAAGGGGAGGGGAGGGGAAGGCAGCATGAGGGGAGGGAAGGGAAGGCAGCGTGTGGGAGAGGAAAGGTGGCATGAGGGGAGGGAAGGAAAGGCAGCGTGTGGGAGAGGAAAGGTGGCATGAGGGGAGGGGAAGGGAAGGCAGCATGTGGGAAAGGAAAGGTAGCATGAGGGGAGGGGAAGGGAAGGCAGCGTGAGGGAAAGGAAAGGTGGCATGAGGGGTGGGGAAGGGAAGGGTGGTAAAACACGCTCAAACAGCAAAATTTTCTTTTTAACCACTGCGTTCAATATAGAACTGGGTGGAAGCATTTGAAACCCACATGATCAACCTGGCAAAGGCGTGTCTGCATGCATGCTCACACATGCAGCGACTTTTGCACCCCTCTGGTCGGCTCACTCCGAATCTGATTCATACAAACACTCTCGGGAAGCTGTTTTAAATTCTCAACAAAACTGTCAGTCCTTAACAGTTCCCTTAACAGAGGAGGGGTGGGAGAGAAAGAGTGGGAGAGAAGGGAGAGAAGGAGGGAGGGGTGGGAGAGAGAGGGAGAGGGGTGGGAGAGAGAGGAAGGGGAGAGGAAAGAAGGGGAGGAGTGAAGGAGAGGAGTGGGAGAGAGAGGGGTGGGAGAGAGAGGAGAGAGATGAGAGGGGGAGGGGTGGGAGAGAAAGGGAGAGGAGTGAGAGAGGGGAGGGGAGAGAGGGGAGAGGAACGAGTGAGGAAAGGGGAGAGGGCAGATTCCGGCAGATGTGACATCCAGTTTAACGTCCATCCAAGAGACGGCACAAACATTGATGTGAAACACCGGGATTTCAGATTATAGCTGGGTTGGGATTCAAACCCAGGCTAGACAGCTTAGAGTGAGTGTGCGTACCTCTCAGCTATGCTGCCATGATATGGCGATTTATTGCTTTGAAACAACTGGAAAAAAATTTTCTGATTGTAACCATTTAACTTATTTTGCCTTCCTAACTCCGAAGAAGTCCCCATGGAGAACCGTGCCATGGTATCGCCATGGAAGCTTGCAGAGATCGAAGCTTGAAGAACGCTCCAAGCAAGCACTCAACGAAACAGATGAAGAAACTTTCAAACATCGGGGCAATACCCCATGGCACTCACCTGGTAGAATAATGATACTGAGGAGGAAGTCAACATGGGACAGAATCATCAAATAGTACCAATGAACCAATGTTATAACAAATATCTATTTTGGGGGGCAACACACCCCTGCCCATAAATCTCCTTAGACCCCAATCTTTTAAATAGCATGAACAAACTTTGGTACATCCATCCATATCCATTGGGGCCATACTCTGTGCAGAGCATTGTTGCTGCCGAAGCTGTCTCCTGGGCTATTGGGCACAATCCTGGACAGGTCACCGATACCAACAAGCCGGCACTCATTTTTCTGACCTCAGAAGGATGACAGACAGTCAACCCCACCTGGTATTAATTCAACGGCAAAGCGCAATTTGAAGTCAGGACCCTAGGATTTTGGTACATCACGGGTGTACAGAAAACAACAGTGAATGTTGTGGTCAAGTTTCATTTAAATTGTGTGTGTCGTTTCAGAGAAGAAGTTGCAATTATTTGTGAACGGACGGACGGACGGATGGATGGACTGACGATGCAGCATCTCATGAGCTCCCTGGAACTACGTTCCAGGTGAGATAATAATTTATAACAAATTAAACATTAGTCAGTTCTTTATATGGTACAAAAAATGTGTTGGAATGAATATATGGTTTAGTATATTATAACTAAATTGGGATATAATCATTTCCATGTCATCCATGGCATCTGCCCTTGAGCTGATAGAGAGTTATTGGGCACTTGCCTGAGCGACTATGGAAAGGGGGTGAAACCCCTATTTATATATTTATTTTACTTCATTATTTGCAGGAAAAATGAGTACCGGGCGTAGTGGCGTGCGCCTGTAATCCGGCTACTCGGAGGCTTGGGTTGGAGGATTGCTTGAGGACGGGCGCTCTGTGCTGCGCCGCGCTATGGGAGGGTGTAGGGCAGCCCGGAATCATGGCGAAACCCAATCCTTATCCCTGTGTCGTAAGAGGCAACCAGGGTTGCGTCAGGAAGGGCATCCGGCGTAAAACCTATGCCAAATCAGTGAGCGGATCATAACGGATGATCCGCTGTGGCGACCCCTAACGGGAGCAGCCGAAAGAAGAAGAAGAAGATTTGCAGGAAAAATGAATTGGGAAGCGTGTGTGATATGTCCTGAAGGTGGTGGTGATTTGAAGTGTCCTGCTGACAGGCATCAGAAGAATGGACCACAAGTATATGAGATTCTCCTTCAGAATGTTTCTGAGCTTTGTGATATTGATGCTTTGCCAGGTGAAGTAGATTTCAAAGGTGAAGACACATCTGAGGCTTGTTTTTTTGTTATTTTTACAGAACTGTGCAAACTGGCACAAATCCTGTCACCTGAAGCTTTCCCCTTCTCAGCTAAGAAGAGTCCAAGAGAAGAAACAAACGTGACAGCATTGAAACTGTAGGCAATCAAAACGACAAGCCCTCGGCCATTTTTCCAGCCTTGATTCTTGTAAATTCTGGATGGAGTCACCTGGGAAACAACACCTTTGTGCTGCCATGCAACTTGACAAATATCATAGGATGACAGCAACTGAGCTGGAGGACACATCATTTCCAGCGAGAACCACAGGAGGAGATATGGTGGCAATTGATGCTAAGTACCCCCATAACTGCATGAATACCTACAGAAACAGTGGCAGGTCGATGCTATGGAAAAGTCAAAGTCAAAATACTTCAAACACCAATGAAGAATGGAAGTTGGAAGCCAGGACCTTTGCAGAACTGGGATCTTATATTGAATGCCAGGTTGAGATAGTGGTTTCCTCTTTAAGCTCTTTGATCTGCACAACCTCTATGAACATCAGCTAAAAGATATGGCAGTGGATAAAGCCTTCGATCATACTTTGGCTTTGAAGTCGAAACTTAAAACGCAACTTCTATGGCTTTTGTGGGAGACTTTTCTGGAAAAGGCCTGCCGGGAGTTACTGAAGTGTGGATGCAAGACGGGACCACTGTGTTTCTGGAAGGATAGACGCTGTGAAGCGGGACTCGTAGACACTGCTCTGTGCCACTATGATGGCAACTGTGACGCTGCACTGAGCTGAACTAGGATTGTGTGTATTCCAAAGAATAAATTTCAAGAAATAATGCTCTGAACTGAGATGTTTCGCTGAGCACCAGAATAGCTGACGTGGCGTCGAGCAGGTATACACCCTCTTTGAATCGATAACACTTCCACCAGCTGTGATAAGGTAAATATTCAAAGTGCATTAGCTTTAATATATTTGGTTTGGTTATCGTTGATGTCCATGATGTGCTGCGTCTTCAATGACCAAATATAAAGTGGAATGGACTTCTAATAAAAGTGAAATTTTGCACATATGGATTTTGGAGCATTTTCACTCGCAGGGTCTCCTCCGAGGCAAACTAGTGTGTCTGAGGCATACTGTTCGGTGGCACCCCCTTCTGAATTTGTTTGTAATACACCCAGGGGTAAAAATGCCAAGTTTGGTGCTTGTTCCAGCAGATTACGATTTCATTTGTTGAACCATCTGACTGGTCGAGGAGTTATTGCCTCGACCCTGAGGAAATTTCAAATTCCTGTCCAAGTCATGTTCAGTCAAATACTGGCCCTGGTCATATTAATGAATATATGGAATGGAGTAAATGCAAATAAATGAGAAAAAGGATAGGGAAAACTTTAATATTAAAAAGAAAAGCAAATAAAGGGTTGGAAATTGTCTTCGGACCTCGTCATTGGTTAAAACTTCCCAGGATTGGTAAGGTCGTAAGGGGCCAAAATAGTGGTACTTTCGGTGGTCTCACTTTGAGAAAACAACAGGTGGAATCTATTGTAATTATTTATCAAGTATGCATGAGGCTGATGGGATGGCCTAGAGGTATGCACACTCGCCTCTAAGCTGTCGAGCCTGGGTTAGAATCCCGACCCAGCTATAAACTGTCATCCTGGTGTTTCACAGTCAGGGTGATTCACCAATTTGCTTGCCATACCTCGAATGGACGTTAAAGCTGGTGTCCCGTCTACCAGCATTCGTTCGTCGATGTTAAAGATCCCATGGTGTACTTTTCGAAGAAGGGACGTGCTATTGCCGGTGCCATGAACAAATTACCAATTCCTCCCCTAACTAATGCTTGGAAGGCAATGGCAAACCACCCAGTATAACACTTGCTAAGAAACTGCTTCGGCAGTACCAAACCAACCTTCAGGAGGAACACCAGAATATGGAATATATGCATGCTAACACAAAACGAACCACAAGTATTATCCTTTCGAGAAAACTTTCAAAAATTCAGATCTGCATCAGAAAATCATGCAATTTATCTCTTTCATTACAACTCGACTATAACTGCATAAAAACCCAATTTATATTGAATTAATGTTGAATAAAATATATTATCGATCAAGAAATTCCACATTATTGGAGTCCTTGCTTAATTTGATAAGTAAATATTGAATGTTATACATGCCAAACGTGGAATAAAAATAATGAATTAAAATTTATAGACCAAGAAATTCAACCACGGTGGAATAAAAGGCACTTTCATGTTGGCCTGTTTAGCTTCACCATCCAAATATAACCACTGGCTCATGTTCCTGAGAACACAGGTTCAAATCCTGTATACAATACGAATTTGTCCATTGTCTACTCATGTCCTTATAGTTTACATTAAAGTACACTGATGTCTACTCATGTGTTTATCATGCTTGTGATTGAGGTACAAACTCCTTCATGTGTCTAAGAGCAATTAAGAATAAATTAGGACATTTGTTAGAGCACGTACTTCCGCCAGGATGATTAATTTACGTTTTCTGTCCCACTGATCGGCTGGATCTATATTTAGAACTGAATGAAAATTTAATCAGCTTGTTCCCGTCACCTAAGCAACCCATCCACCAAGTTTCATCTCAATCCGTCCGCAACTTTTTGAGATATCATGCTATATGTCGTTTTTGGCTTATCACTCAATGGTGAAAAATCACTTCAAAAATTCTCAGATCCAGATCCGGATCTGGATCTTCACCAAAATTTAATCATTTTGTTTGTGTCACATGCCCAAGCTCTCCAACAAATTTCGTTCGAATCCGTCGACAACTTTTTGAAATATTTTTTCACAAACAGACAAACAAACAAACAAGCAGTCATAGACTGGTACTTACGAAATCGTCAACTTGACCTCTGACCTTGTCTTATAAAAGCTGTCTCTTGAGAAGGTAGCGACACAAACCAGAAGTTTCGACGATGATTCTGTACCCAACCATCAAAAATCGAATGTTTTGGATGTTTGACCTCACTGTGACCTTGACCTTTGACCGATTTTGACCAAAATCTAATCAGCGCTAGCCACCACCCTCCTGAATCACGTGGTGTAATTTGACATTGGTAGCTTCTTCCGTTCTCGAGTTATCGTGCCGACAAACAAACAAACAAACAGAAACGGAAGGCATCAATATACTTACGAAATCTTTAGATTTCGTAAGTAACAATCAGTCATAGACTGGTACTTACGAAATCGTCAACTTGACCTCTGACGTAGTCTAATAAAAGCTGTCTCGAGAGAAGGTAGCGACGCAAACCAGAAGTTTCTACCATGATTCTGCATCAAACCATCAAAAATCATAACGTCGACCGAAGCAAAGATCTCCATTTCTAGACGCAATTATACCTTAACGTAACTCAACGACGCGTCTGCTCGAGCGCACTGCATCATGGGACGACCCGTGACGCGTCGAGTGAAATATTTTTTATACAATCTTAAAACGTCTCCAAAACATCCGATTTTTACCAGAATTTCTACAACCGAGTTTTAAGCGTCCTAAGCGATCGCAAAAACCGAAGACAAAATTAAAATCGAAGTTAAAATGAACTCGTAACGTCGAGCGAAGCAAAAATACTCCATTTCTCCACGTGAATTTACGGAATTATGTTTGACCTCACTGTGACCTTGACCTTTGACCGATTTTGACCAAAATTTAATCAGCACAAGCCATCACCCTCCTGAATCACGTGGTGTAATTTGACATTGGTAGCTTCTTCCATTCTCGAGTTATCGTGCCTACAAACAAACAAACAAACAAACACAAACGGAAGGCATCAATATACTTACGAAATCTTTAGATTTCGTAAGTAATTTTTCGTAAGATTTCGTAAGATTTCGTAAGTAAGATTAGGAAACCTTTAGATTTCGTAAGTAACAAACAATGTCACCCGCAGGGTGACCCATATCTTGCCAAAAGGTGACCACGTGTGACTTCTTTAAGGTCACACTGAGGTGAACAGAGCTGCTATCCACCAGGAGCGACTCCTTGAGGAATATCTGCCTACGAGAGATTCCGATGAGAATCGTTCTAGAGTAACCATGAAAAATATGCTTTTGCCTCATAACGTCACCAAATGACGTCATAATGTCTCAAGCTTGACATATCTAGAAAGCACTCATCAAGGTGTTCAATTTGAGGTACGACACGATATGGTTCCTAAAACTTCAAAATTTGACCTTGGGGTCAAATATGTTTGACCTTCGGCGCTAACCATGAAGGTCAAGGACAATCGCCACCAAAAATTAATCAGCTGTGCGCCAGACCATGAACTATATTCCCATGAAGTTTGAAGACGATCCGATCAAAATTACTCAAAAATAAGGGTTTCGTCGACTCCCCTGATTTGTGACAAAGTGACCTTGACCTTTCACCTTGACCTTCAAAATTTTATGCGCTGAAAGGGACCTCTATAGGCCTCTGATATGCGAAGTTACAAAAATTTCCAATGATAACTGTGCTCTGCAGAGTGATTTATACGTGATTACAGACAAAAAAAAAAAACACATGAAGGTCAAGGACAATCGCCACCAAAAATTAATCAGCTGAGAGCCAGACCATGAACTATATTCCCATGAAGTTTGAAGACGATCCAATCAAAATTACTCAAAAAATAAGGGTTTCGTCGACTCCCCTGATTTGCGACAAAGTGACCTTGACCTTTCACCCTGACCTTCAAAATTTTGTGCACTGAAAGGGACCTCTATAGGACTCTGATATGCGAAGTTACAAAAATTTCCAATGATAACTGTGCTCTGCAGAATTTTTATACGTGATTACAGACAAACAAACAAACAAACAAACAAAAAAAAAAAACATACAAGCTGACTAACATATCTTGCAAAAACTTCGTTTTGGCAAGATAACAAGCAGTCATCGACTGGTACTTACGAAATCGTCAACTTGACCTCTGACCTTGTCTAATAAAAGCTGTCTCTCGAGAAGGTAGCGACGCAAACTAGAAGTTTCTACGATGATTCTGTACCAAACCATCAAAAATCGAATGTTTTGGATGTTTAACCTCACTGTGACCTTGAGCTTTGACCGATTTTGACCAAAGTCTAATCAGTGCTAGCCATCACCCTCCGGAATCAGGTGGTGTAATTTGACATTGGTAGCTTCTTCCGTTCGAGTTATCTGTACCAAACCATCAAAAATCGGATATTTGACCTCAATGTGACCTTGACCTTTGACCGATTTCGACCAAAATCTAATCAGCACTTGCCATCACCCTCCTGAATCACGTGGTGTAATTTGACATTGGTAGCTTCTTCCGTTCTCGAGTTATCGTGCCTACAAACAAACAAACAAACATACAAACAAACAAACAAACAAACAAACAAACAGAAACGGAAGTCATTCATATACTTACGAAATCTTTAGATTTCGTAAGTAACAAACAAGCAGTCATAGAGTGGTACTTACGAAATCGTCAACTTGACCTCTGACCATGTCTGATAAAAGCTGTCTCTCGAGAAGGTAGCGACACAAACCAGAAGTTTCTACGATGATTCTGTACCAAACAATCAAAAATCGAATATTTTGGATGTTTGACCTCACTGTGACCTTGACCTTTGACCGATTTTGACCAAAATCTAATCAGCGCTAGCCACCACCCTCCTGAATCACGTGGTGTAATTTGACATTGGTAGCTTCTTCCGTTCTCGAGTTATCGTGCCTACAAACAAACAAACAAACAAACATACAAACAAAGTCATAGACTGGTACTTATGAAATCGTCAACTTGACATCTGACCTCGTCTAATAAAAGCTGTCTCTGGAAAAGGTGGCGACACAAACCAGAAGTTTCTACGATGATTCTGTGTCAAACCATCAAAAATCATAACGTCGACCGAAGCAAAAATCTCCATTTCTCCACGCAATTATACCTTAATGTAACTCAATGACGCGTCTGCTCGAGCGCACTGCATCATGGGACGACCCGCGACGCGTCGAGTGAAATATTTTTTATACAATCTTAAAACGTCTCCAAAACATCCGATTTTTACCAGAATTTCGACAACCGAGTTTTAAGCGTCCAAAGAGATCGCAAAAACCGAAGACAAAATTAAAATCGAAGTTAAAACGAACTCGTAACGTCGAGCGAAGCAAAAATCTCCATTTCTCCACATGAATTTACGGAATTATGTTTGACCTCACTGTGACCTTGACCTTTGACCGATTTTGACCAAAATCTAATCAGCACTAGCCATCACCCTCCTGAATCATGTGGTGTTATTTGACATTGGTAACTTCTTCCGTTCTCGAGTTATCGTGCCTACAAACAAACAAACAAACAAACAAGCAGTCATAGACTGGTACTTACGAAATCGTCAACTTGACCTCTGACCTTGTCTAATAAAAGCTGTCTCTCGAGAAGGTAGCGACGCAAACCAGAAGTTTCTACGATAATTCTGTCACAAACCATCAAAAATCGAATGTTTGACCTTACTGTGACCTTTACCTTTGACCGATTTTGACCAAAATCTAATCAGCACTAGCCATCACCCTCTTGAATCACGTGGTGTAATTTGACATTGGTCGCTTCTTCCGTTCTCGAGTTATGGAGGATTAACGCAACATAAAGGTCACACTCGACGCCCCCCCCCCCCAACTCGAAAGGACGCCGGGGCGAGCGCGATGACATCAGCGCGCACACGCAAAACCTTTAAGTGACTCAACGACGTGTCTGCTCGAGCGCGCTGCGCCACGTGATGAGCCGTGATGTGGCGGGTGAAATATTTTTATGCAATCTTAAAACGTCTCCAAAACATGCAATTTTTAACAGAATTTCGACAACCGAGTTTTAAGCGTACTAAGCGATCGCAAAAACCGAAGACAAAATTAAAATGCAAGTTAAAACGAACTCGTAACGTCGAGCGAAGCAAAAATACTCCATTTCTCCACATGAATTTACGGAATTATATTTGACCTCACTTTGACCTTGACCTTTGACCGATTTTGACCAAAATCTAATCGGCACTAGCCATCACCCTCCTGAATCATGTGGTGTCATTTGACATTGGTAACTTCTTCCGTTCTCGAGTTATCGTGCCTACAAACAAACAAACAAACAAACAAGCAGTCATAGACTGGTACTTATGAAATCGTCAACTTGACCTCTGACCTCGTCTAATAAAAGCTGTCTCTGGAGAAGGTGGCGACACAAACCAGAAGTTTCTACGATGATTCTGTGTCAAACCATCAAAAATCATAACGTCGACCGAAGCAAAAATCTCCATTTCTCCACGCAATTATACCTTAATGTAACTCAACGACGCGTCTGCTCGAGCGCACTGCATCATGGGACGACCCGTGACGCGTCGAGTGAAATATTTTTTATACAATCTTAAAACGTCTCCAAAACATCCAATTTTTACCAGAATTTCGACAACCGAGTTTTAAGCGTACTAAGCGATCGCAAAAACCGAAGACAAAATTAAAATGCAAGTTAAAACGAACTCGTAACGTCGACCGAAGCAAAAATACTCCATTTCTCCACATGAATTTACAGAATTATTTAATATTATTTTATAACACTGAAATTTTTAAAACAGCTGGAACTCGACGAATTGACACACAAATTCCGCCGAACTTACCTCGATCTTCCAAACTCACGCTCCATCAACAATATCTGTGGTAACTTTTCTCGAGTTATCATGTTTTGGATGTTTGACCTCACTGTGACCTTGACCTTTGACCCATTTTGATCAAAATCTAATCAGCGCTAGCCATCACCCTCCTGAATAACAAGGTGTAATTTGACATTGGTAGCTTCTTCCGTTCAAGTTATCGTGCCTACAAACAAACACACAAACAGAGGACGGAAGTGATCAATATACTTACGAAATCTTTCGATTTCGTAAGTAACAAGAAAGACGTCATGCATAGCATGTTACTTGCGAAATCCATAAAACAAATTTGACCTTAAAAAAAAATTGGTGGTTGAAATCGATGAAAAAATATGCAAATCCTCTTCAAATCAAAAAGATGAATATTAACAATTTTAGAAATGACTATGTCAACTTTTTCACCTATGTTGACCTTTTTAGCCTATGTTGATCTATGGTCAACATTCACCTATGTTGACCTTTTGGCCTATGCAAATCCTCTTCAAATTTCAAGTCAATCGGATGAAAATGGAGGATTTTAGAAATTTTATTTGTTGACCCATCTGATGAGTCGAAGAGTTATAGCCTCTACCCTGAGGAAACAACAACTTATTACCGAAGTTGTTGACCTTTTGTTTCATGTTCACCTAAAAAAGAATCGGTGCTTGAATTCAGTGACCTGAAATATAAATCCTCTTCAAATTTCAAGTCAATCGAATGAAAAATTGAGGATTTTAGAAATTTCACCTAAGTTGTTGATCTTTGGCCTATGCTGACCTATTGGTCCATGTTGACCTCAAAAATAATTGGTGGTTGAATTCAATGACCAAATATGTGACTCCTCTTCAAATTTAAACTCAATCTGATGAAAATTGACAATTTTAGAAATCAGACGAATGTGTTGACCTTTGGCCTATGTTGATCTTTTGACCTTCTGACCTCAAAAAAGATAGGCTTCTTGCTTATGGCGAACTGTTCCATGTGGTGAAGTTTTGTGAAGATCGATTTAAAATTGTGACCTGTGGGCGATTGACATACAAACAGACTGAAAAACAGGGGGTGGAAAAATAACCTCCATCCACCTTCGGTGGTGGAGATCAAAACCTGAACATGATTTGTAAGTTCTCAACCAAAATGTCTCCAAAATTGTGAACATTCTTCATTTTCCTTGCATGCACTTTGCAGTCAATGGCAATGTTGTGATAGTTCCTGTTGTTTCATCACCCAGGTGCTTACTTCATTTTTGCCAATATCACATCCCTGAAACAGCCTGTCAGTGGCAATCAGTGTAATAGTGAACTATCCGGCGAGTTTTTTTTCTGTTCTTTTCTCAGAAAGTAGCCCTAACAGGCTGCACCAAACCATTGACTAAACCCAGTACTCTGATGATATTGCCCCTTAAATGAATTTAAAAGTTACAAAAAAAAACAAACAAACTTCATTTACCAGCTTCTGAGCCGACAATGCAGTGGGTCCAATAACATTAGAGCAGACATCATCAGTAACATGTAAGAAAACAAGTGCGTCTTTTGACCCAGTTGCCCTTATAATTAGTACAACTGCAGGGAATGACTGGAGCAATCAAGGTAGCTGTGCTCAAACCCTTGTTCCCAATCAATCGTTCATTTCAGTTTAAGCAAGACATTCCGAGTCAGCCAACGAGGATAGCACTACAGCCAGGTTTTCAAGAATCATTCCTTGCTGGCTTTAACAGGATGACAGGCCAGTTGATTATGAAGAACGAATATAATACGATGATAATAATTTCAGTCATACATCGGACCTATAATGTTTTGCATACCCTTGGGGCAGAGGGAAGCAACAGCAATGAAAGAGCAACAAACCATGTGTTTTGGCTTCGTCACAGGATATTCCAGTAATATTGAGAGCCTTTAATGTCACAGAATCCAGGAGACAGATGTGATACTGGGGCAGCAGCCAATATGGTAGAGGAGTACTCCATTGAGCTGCAGACAAATTGACAGCAATAGGGTTTCAATGACAGCAATAGATTGAATGAGTTCGTCGTGGAGGAAGTCAAAAATCGAGGAATGAAAGCAAAGTAGGCTGCCAGACTGTGTTGAATGCCAGATGTATTTCCAAGGAGACGGCCATGACCTCCTGATAGAGATTTAGGATCTCCAATAATTTCTGAGAAGAGCAGAAGAATATATCCAGAGTTGAGTGAATGGAAGAGAGTCCAAACTGACAGACAGAGATCAGGCGATTTGAAAACAGGAGACAACATCAGCAGCAATTCCATGATTTTGCTTGTAATTACAAGTAACTAGCAGAACCTACCTGTCGCTGACATCATAGGTCACATGGTTTGACCCAGCCATATTAGATTTACCCTCAAACCTTTAAAAATCATCTTCTCCGGAACTGCTTGACAGATCGAGGAGAAACTTTACCCACATGTTCCCCAATGCTTGGGGATACCAGGGTAGTTCACGAATAATAAATAGGTCACAAGGTCTGGCAGCCATATTGGTCGGCGAAATGAGTACCAGTGCAGCAGCCAAAAGGCTGCACACGAAGGGAAGGGGTATTGACGGATTTGTTAAAATTTGGTATTGATGTGGTGCAGGCATGATGGGCCGAATGGCTTCCTGCTGTGCATAATTTCCTTGTAATTAATTGGCTACTTGGACTGGCAGCCATGTTTGACTTGAACGAAAATCTTTTTTTAAATATTTCTCTTGCACCACTTCATCAATCGATCTGAAACGTCAAAGTTATGATCTAGTAGTCATGTGGAATATATATATTGTTGTGGTTACCAAATTCGCAAACCACCATTCAGGTCCCTTAGGTGAGGTATCTCGGCAAGTATATGTGTAGTTAGGCCCAAACCCGTTGTCTAGTGGGAATACATGTCATTTATGCGTGCTGCGACTCTTCAGGATAGCCGTTTTTCTTTTACTATCTTTATTTTGGACCAACCGCCATGATTACCACCACAACCACAACATCAACCACCAACCACAACGCCGCTTCACCACAACCGCCACGACCTTCACGTCACACCTCGCAACCGTAGCATCGCCACCGTTCTTGCCCCGCTGTGGGTACCGGTGTTGGACTCGTGCAGCGCGCGCGTCGAACAGCGTGTACAAAATCACGGATTTTGTGCTTCAAAAACGGATCAAAAACGACACACGCCCACTCTTTGCCGTCCAATCGGTGAGCGAGGGACGATTTGGCCCCGCCTCCAGGACGATCGATATATGCAAATTTGTGGATCAAAAAGCCTTCACGCCCACTTTTTCTCGGGCCAATGGGGAGCGAGGTGAAAGGTCAAAGGGAGGGGGTCAAAGGCGAAGCTACGGGGGGGATAAAAGGACCGTGTTCGTCAGTCAGAGCCGTGTGGAAGTCTGGAGCCCGAAGCCTGCAGTAGCTGGAGAAGCTGAGGAGAGTCCAAAGAAGAGTCCAACGGGAGAGTCCAAAGAAGAGTCCAACGGGAGAGTCCAAAGAAGAGTCCAGAGTCGGAGAGTCCAGAGGCGGAGAGGCGGCAGCGGCGAAGGCAGACGAGGGGGTGCTCGCGTCGGTGCCGGGAGCTGCACGCCCGAGGGAGGCCGGCAGCGCGACCTGGCCGAGGTGGAGACGCACACCAGGGATAATAAAGATCCTCTATACCCCGAGCATCAGCAACCCCCTCCTGTTTCCCCCCGCGCTGAGATAGTGCGACCAAGGGGGCCCCTTTCCCACCCCCTGCCAGACACTGTCCGCGAGGTCCGCGGAGTGAGGCGCCATCGCCGCTCCGCGTCTCATCACCAGACGGGTAGGCGCGACCCGGTCTCGGCCTCAGGCCCGCCTCATCCTTGAGGGTATTCTTTCTTTGGTTTTGGGTATGTGTTGTCGGCGCTGTCTGTGAGGTAGAATTGTATAAGTGTTGCCGTGTGCTCGGTAGTCGGTATTAGCTCTGCATTGTGTTTTCGCTTTTATATTTGCTTTTTGTGTAAATGGAATTGTGTTTTTTTCTGTGTGCTTTTGGTGGAATTGAATATCTGTGCTTCCCGTGTGCCGCGAATAAATGTGCTTTATTATTGAACTGTTCTCCCGCTTCGCTTCGTCTTTTCCTCTATTGAATCCTCATCTTGCTTCACGTAAAGGGTTGGTAGTGGGCTGAATACGCCCGATAATTAATCGAACCGTCGAGGTCGACGATAACACCGCTCGGTTATTCTGATAGTACGGAATGGGTCGCTTAAGTGGCCCGTGTCCGAAGTCGACCTGCGGCGAGGTGCGATCGCCCGGTCTACCCTCCGCGTGGGTACTTAGGTAGGTCGAATTTGGCGAGCAACCCTATCCCACGCGGGGGCTGATTGGCTCGATCGCGGTGAGACCGAAAGGTCCACCCATGACTGGTTCCCGGCGTTAGTCCGAGAGGGTCACGACTGGATTGTCCGTCCGGTGGGCGACGTGCCGCGATTTGAGTTACGTGGCCGTCAGCACGCCGGCGGGCGCGGAATCCGCAACAATATTTTAAAATTCAATCTGATCGGACGCATGCTCTGGCAGCTGGAATTATTTAATATTTTAAATATGGGTTCAGGGTTTTAAATCAAACTTTGTACAAGTTTGTATAACGATGTAATAATGTGGGCGGAGGCATACCCGGCGACGTCGTGACATTTAAGCCTGTCGTTCAAGTTTCTCATAAGTCCAAACACTTCACAGAATTTTTAATTTGCTTTTAAAAAGTTTTTTTTTTGAGTACGTCTGACACGGGTATTTTTGGACTGTTTTGGAGTCATCGCAGAAGAGATGTCCATTTTTGCTATGTGATCCTTTTCCATTGTTTGATTGTTACACTTTCATGAAATAAAGAGCTGTAACATTTTGCATAACTTTATTTATCGAAGTGTCTGAAATGTACGTCTGACATTGCGGAATTTCCCAACAACTAAACTCCACAACCTCGTCCTTTGAACGTGATCCTTTACTGAAATGGAGGTGGATACTTTGAATCCTGGTAGGGCTCCATTCCAGGTTCTGAAACGAGCAAATGGACATCACAACCAACCACAATGCATGACGACCAACCACCCTACATCGGTCCATTCCACAGTTACGAAGATTTTGCAGCCGGGAAATAAGATATTACAGTTAACTGCTTTTAGTTGTAAATTAATCTTTGGAGATGATGCAGAAGTCATTCATTTGGCCACACTGTGTATTCGTTGGACCCCATCCATTCATTTGACAGACTGCAAATAGACCGGCACTCAGTTGAGTACATTCCTCCGCCAGGCTGAACAGTTTATATTTTGCATCCCCATGATAGGCCCGATCTGCATCTGGACCTTAATCAAAATGTAATCGTCTTGTTCTTGTCATCTACCCAACTCATCCACCAAGTTTTC
The DNA here is from genome assembly GCF_056783735.1 of Eptatretus burgeri. NCBI lineage: Eukaryota > Metazoa > Chordata > Myxini > Myxiniformes > Myxinidae > Eptatretus > Eptatretus burgeri. The sequence continues at coordinate 12,809,445 of NC_140965.1, read as the reverse complement.
TCATAATTCGTCCTCAACGTTTTGAAATATCATGCTATATATCGTTTTTGGTCCTATCTCTCCGTGCTGAATAATCACTTCATTTTTTTTTTTTAATTCTCAGGTCCGGATCTTCACAAAAGTCAAATCAATTCGTCCTTGCCACATGCCCAACCTGTCCACCATTTTTTTGTCCGTATCAATCCATAACTTTTTGAGATATCATGCTAAATATCGTTTCTGGACCTATCTCTCATTGGTGAGAATCACTTAAAAATTCTCGTTGTCGGATCCGGACGCAGACAGACAGAAAGACAGACAGACAGAGACAGAGACAGAGACAGACAGACAGAGAGACACGACTAAAAACATAACTTCTTTCCATATTTGGTGGCAGAGGTGTATGTATGTATGTATGTATGTATGTATGTACGTGTATGTATGTATGTATACAGTAAGTCGTCGACTTACGACCGCGATCGGTTCCGACCGACCAGTCGTAAGTCGATTTGGTCGCAAGTCGGCCAACCTTTATTTCATGTATAGGCCGATGCAAAAATTACCGTATGTATATTATACTGTTCATGATATAATAATAATGTGTAAGTCATATTTTATTAACATTTTCTTTGTTCATTATTGTTATAACCATGGTTATAAAAACCATTTTTATTGTTACTGTATAACGTTTTTACGTCCGTCAGGTTTAAGTCAAACGATGCATCAAACAGTCAAACACGATGGCATTCACTTTCTTTCCTCCTTCGTACTGTTTGATCACCTGCATTTTCGTGGCGAGATCAATGGCCTTTCTTTCCTTCTTGGCAGGTTGAGGAGTAGACAAAGATAATTTCTTCTTGGTAGACATGTTGGGAGTTTGAAGTAAAATTTTTACCGAGACCATGCGAACACGCTAGCAATGGTGGGCGCTGGGGCGGAAACTGAGCAGTCTGAGTGGGCGGAGACGGAGCAGTCTGGTCGTAAAGTCGTGAAGTGGTCGTAAGTCGACGACATACTGTACACACACACACACACACACACACACACACACACACACACACACACACACACACACACACACACACACACACACACACACACTGAATGCACCCAGCGTTACCCAGGTTATTTTTGAATGAATTTAATCTGATTTAATTTAATGAAGTACATAGGTCTGAACATGGGCGTCGATTGCTTTTGAAAAGTGGGGGGGGGACATTGCATGTCCAGACCAAGAAGCCCACCCACTTCATGCTGGTGTGGACACAGCAAGTCCACCCTTGCAAATTCTTGATTTTATACGCTCGTTGACATGCTGCCTTCTGATCACACAAATCCCTTAAATTAATCTGACCATCTATCGACCATCTTTTTATCAAATGTAAGCAGATGGAGCGAAATTAATTAAACATTAATCATACACATTTCAAAGTTTCAAGTGTCATCAAAGAAATATATATATATATATATATATATATATATATATATATATATAATTGTTTATCAAGCCTTCTTCTCACGACCCTTGAAATGATTCACTAAACAAACTGAAAACTCGACTGACATACAAATTGATATTACACGAGTACGGTCAACTTACCTTAAAACTTGCCAAAAATATGAACCCTCGTTTCTGTCGATCCAGTTAAAAACTTTGCAGCAATGTCTTGGGGGTCAAGTGCAGTCAGACGATCTCGGTGAACATGACAGATCATGAGATGGTTGAGGCGTTGTTGGGTCATTGTGGAACGTAACCAAGTCTTCATACGTCTGAGTGTGCTGAATGACCGTTCGTCTTCACATGAACTTGCTGGGGAAACCAATAGAAGCCTAAGCAAACGTTCTACCTGTGGGAACATTCAACGGACTTCCGGCACCATGTCTACAACCAAGTCCCTATACGCCATGAGGTCTCTTGATGTGAAGTACTCGTTCAAGTTCTTGGATGCGCTGTCGATGACTTTGAAAAATTCAACTCTGTATACCTCCTCTGCAGAATTGGCAGTGTATTCCTGCGTACCTCCATCAAGTCTCTTTGGAAGCTTACACTTACAAGGGAGGGGTCACTGGATCTAGTTGGCACTGCTGGAGCTTCTGTTGTGCTGCTTCGAAAACCTCCTTAAACGTCTGGTCGGTACAGAGAGATTGGAGATTCTATGCAGTTACCTTTGCAGCAGTAAGCATACCAGAAACGGTAACTTGTGAACCCTGAAGTGCCTTATTGAGGTATTCAAGGGATTGGAGAACGGGCAATGATGCAAACAGACCGAGAACACACTTTCCTGATGAAAGACAGCTTCGAATACCGTTGGCTCGCGATGCCGTGTTCGTACCAAAGTCATCACTTGCTTGTTGAAGGGCATCCAGTACCGCTTCATAGTTATCCAATATCGATTTTACGGCAGGAGAACGAGTTAACTAACGCGTCGGGCAAATTGGCCTCAGGCGTGTAGGGCAAGGAGTGTCAGCATCGTCAGCGTGGATATTCAAGTGCAGATGCTTGAATTTTCAAGAGTTGTTGTAGATGTTGCTGAGTACCTGGACATAATCAAGGGCGTCTCTTATGAACGGTGCAGTTTGTTGGGCTTTGGATGTAATGAGTTGGGTGACATGAGCTCCACAGTGAACATAATTGGCCAGCGGTTGGAGTTTTTTTTAGCTGTGCTTGACAGCCCTTGTACTTTCCAGACATGTTGCTTGCCCCATCGTAAGTCTGCGCTCTAAGGTGTTCAATAGGGAGTTGACACCGAATTAGGACATCCTGAAGCATCTTACAAAGTGATACTCCTGTTGTTGATGATACTTGGTAGAGGCCGATGAGATCTTCTTGAACATCAAGATCTTGAACCTTTTTTAATCGGATTTTCGAGGTAATCTCATTACTACCCTATAGATACTGTATAATCCGAGAACAGAATTCAAAAATAATTTTCCGTTCATTTGTTCGAACCGCTTCGGTGAATTTTGCATATTTTTTCAACAGCTACCTTTTAAAATCTATAATTTAATCCTCAAAAGTCCGACGACCGAATGATACCTCTCGTTTTGTAGGTCTATACCTCCCCTAAGTCCAAGTACCGATGAAAAAATTATTTACATTAACCGCCGCAAAAGCGAGTGAATCAGCGCATTTTATCTTATGTTTCCCAAGTATTCAAAGCTAATTTAGTCGCCAAAATACCCACTTTCCTTCGATTTTCACCCGGTTTTCAACGTTGGGATTTACGCCACTGTTATCGACTGCGAAATATGAAAACAGAATTACAAAATATCTTTCCGTTGGTTCGTGCAAGCCGGTAGAGTGAAACCGCGTCATCCTGCACAAGCTTCACCATCTCAATCAGCATGTACCAGGCCGCGAAATCATTTAATTGGAATATAACTCGACGGTGCAAAGTCACAAAAATTAAACACACACATCATCGTGCAGGTAATAATATCAGGCATCCGGCGATATAGGTTAGAAAGGTGAAATAAACTATTTTGGTCACTAAAGGGGCCCCGAGCCGTTGCGGCCTAACACTATCCGAGGCATGGCGCTCCGGGCCATGAAGCCGCAATTTCTTTACACTCATAAAATGACGATACAAAGTCCGAAAACGTCCCAACATAACTCAAAACAATCGATATGCTGTCCACCCCTTGATAAAAAGTGGGAGGAGGGGACATGTCCATCCCCCGTCCCCCACCAATCGACGCCAATAGGTCTGAAGCGAGCCCAGTATCAGTTCCCTATTGGGCCACGGCAGTCATAGCCAAAGGGGGTTGGTGAGGGTGTGTGTGTGTGTGTGTTGATGTGTGTGTGTTGATGTGTGTGTGTTGATGTGTGTGTTGGTGTGTGTGTGTGTGTGTGTGTGTGTGTGTGTGTGTGTGTGTGTGTGTGTGTGTGTGTGTTGATGTGTGTGTGTGTTGATGTGTATGTGTGTTGATGTGCATGTGTGTTGATGTGCATGTGTGTTGATGTGCATGTGTGTTGATGTGTATGTGTGTTGATGTGTATGTGTGTTGATGGGTGTGTGTTGATGTGTGTGTGTGTGTTGATGTGTGTGTGTGTTGATGTGTGTGTGTGTGTTGATGTGTGTGTGTGCGTATGTGTGTTGGTGTTGATGTGTGTGTGTTGATGTGTTCATGTGTGTGTGTTGATGTGTGTGTGTGTGTGTGTGTGTGTGTGTGTTGATGTGTGTGTTGGTGTGTGTGTTGGTGTGTGTGTTGGTGTGTGTGTTGGTGTGTGTGTTGGTGTGTGTGTTGGTGTGTGTGTTGATGTGTGTGTTGATGTGTGTGTTGATGTGTGTGTTGGTGTGTGTGTTGGTGTGTGTGTTGGGGTGTGTGTTGGTGTCTGTGTCGATGTGTGTGTTGATGTGTGTGTTGGTGTCTGTGTTGGTGTCTGTGTTGGTGTCTGTGTTGGTGTCTGTGTTGGTGTCTGTGTTGGTGTCTGTGTTGGTGTCTGTGTTGGTGTCTGTGTTGGTGTCTGTGTTGGTGTCTGTGTTGGTGTCTGTGTTGGTGTCTGTGTTGGTGTCTGTGTTGGTGTCTGTGTTGGTGTCTGTGTTGGTGTCTGTGTTGGTGTCTGTGTTGGTGTCTGTGTTGGTGTCTGTGTTGGTGTCTGTGTTGGTGTGTGTGTTGATGTGTGTGTTGAGGTGTGTGTTGAGGTGTGTGTTGAGGTGTGTGTTGAGGTGTGTGTTGAGGTGTGTGTTGAGGTGTGTGTTGAGGTGTGTGTTGAGGTGTGTGTTGAGGTGTGTGTTGAGGTGTGTGTTGAGGTGTGTGTTGAGGTGTGTGTTGAGGTGTGTGTTGAGGTGTGTGTGTGTGTGTGTGTGTGTGTGTGTGTGTGTGTGTGTGTGTGTGTGTGTGTGTGTGTGTGTGTGTGTGTGTGTGTGTGTGTGTGTACGTGTACAGCACTGTCTCTCTTGAGACTTTATTTTGTTCTTTATACATGGCTACATCTTTTAAGTTACAAATACAACTTTGTGTGGGGGTAACGTGGGCTATGTGGCAGGGCTCACACTGGGGTGTATGGGTTGGAGGAGGCATAAATTCTCTATGTAAATGTATACTGTGTAGCACCACCACCTTGTGTTAGTGGTAGAGGGTATTACAATTTTCAAATTCATTTTGGCTATAATGTTACATATTCACGTTTCTCTTCCCACGCAATTACAAATAAATATATGTTTTGAGGTTTTAAAGGAAAAAGGAAAAACATGCTCAGTCCATCCATGAAGCCATGTGACTATATGTCTGTTAATTAGGTACTACTTGAACGTCAGTTGCACCCTGACTTCACACAGGTACGTCTATTAATTACGCACGATTGCAATGTACTGTACTATTCGACCCTTTAGACTACTGAGACCCCTTCGACCGTTAAAGGCCCAGTCACACCTTGACGTTTTTGCCAGCAATGGCAACGTATTAAAATGTATGTAAAACGCTGGCTTACGTTGAACTTTTGATGTTTTTTTTAAAGATTCGGACGTATTCATAACGACTTGGTCTTATGCATAACGTATTAGTAACGGACACAGAACCTTTCGTTGTGTTATAAATAACTTATACCAACGAATGCGTAGCCTGTTGTCGGCGTTCACAACCTATGCCCAACGATAGTTTAACTTAAGGCCCGGTCACACCTTGACTTTTTAGCCAACGTATGCTGTTTTTCGATTTTTTTTTTCTAAAACGGTGACACACGTTGAATACGTTATGGGTAAGTTTTGATAACATTGAGAGCACGCTGGAAAACACTGCCATACGTCGTTGTACGCTGGCTTTAAACGTTCTACTTTTTGGTTGTTCTCAAATTTTTTCATGCTTGAAATTTCACGACGTATGCCGGCGTATGACTCACACGTTCCGCTACGCTGGCCACAAGTTGTATGCACGGTCTGCAATCGTTGACAGACGTCAACACATGCTACTTGTAAGTTAATCATAAGTTGAGACATGCCGAGGTAATGTTTAGCGTACCCGAAACTTATTTCTAACCTATGATTAACGTGTTGTTGGCACGTTACGCGATCGTTGCCACACATCGACAGACGTTACTTTTAAGTTACTCATAGGCTGAAAGACGTCGGCATAATGGATCATCCTTGCGTCAGCGTCCACCGCCACGGCCAGGACACTTATTTGCAGCATTCTTCAAACTTTTCTTCAGCATGACGAGGATGTTCACACTTCGATGTCTCGCTTGGCTATGATTCCAATTGTCCATCGGCAGCGTCTATTTAAAATAGTCGAGTTTGAGCGTTTTAACACGTTCAGAAGAAACGCTTCAAATTTCAAAACCCCAGCGTCAAAAAACAAAGGCGAGTGACAGCAATTTAAATCGTTCATTGTAAACAATGAAAATAGTTGAGTGGTACCGTTTAAAAGTCGTTGAGTGTGAAAAAAAGAATCCAATTGTTGAGCGCAAGCATCTACTTTCAATAGTGGAGTTTGAGCGATTTAACACGTTCAATAGAAACGATTAAAATTTCCGAGAGCCAGCGTCAAAAAACAAAGGCGAGTGACAGCAATTTAAATCGTTCATTGTAAACAATGAAAATAGCTGAGTGGTACCGTTTAAAAGACGTTGAGTGTAAAAAAATTCCAATTGTTGAGCGCAAGCGTCTACTTTCAACAGTGGAGATGCAGCCATTTAAATTGTTGAGTGGCAGCCTATGAATAGCAAACCCCACGTCACCGGCAAAGATAAACTGCCGCACGATATGGATAAGTTAGGCTATCGTTGGGCATAGTTTGTGAACGCCGGCTTCACGATAATTATTCGTTGGTATACCGTATCTATAAGTAATCAAAGTGCTCTATGCACATTATTAGTTCATTGTGCATTTGTCCAACCCGTTATGAATAGACCTAAATCGTAAAAACAAGCCATAGCTTTTGTTGAAAAAGCCCCATAAAAAATTAGCCGCGAAGAACTTCGAACAATGGTGAAAAGATGTCTCCTACCCGTGGACACGCGGACGCAAGGACGATCCATCATAACCCACACCCTCCCCCTCACACTCACCTACTACTGCCAACATGAACAAACTACTACTAATACTAATACTGATACTGATACTGCTGACATGGACATCGACTCAAAAAGGACTCGAAAACACTGTTGGGTTCCCCTTTTATGAGCAGCATTTTTATATACCAATTCCCAAAACCGCTGGGAACACGTCTTTATATGGCAGTTGAAAGCTAGAAACACGTTCATTTATTTTTTTTGTCGACCGGAAGACGTCATTGGAATACATCTACATACGTCGATGTAATGTGTGTTGGGACTACGTAAAGAATTGGTTCAAAACACGTCAAACATAAGTTAGAAATAAGTTTCGCGTAAAAAAGACATTACCGCGACGTGTTTCGACTTATAAGTAGCGTTTGTGGACGTGTGTAAGCGTCCACATATCGTGTGTAAAATTATCCCTATCGCATGCGGAACGTGTGTCATACGCCGAGTACGTCCAAAAATTTTGAACATGTTTAAAATTTCTTGACGTACTCTACTTACTACGACGTATGATAGCGTACTTTAGCGTTCTACTCACGTATACCAAACTTACTCATACCGTATTTGACGTGCCCCAACGTTTTAGACACATTTTTCTTAGGTCAGCATACGCTGGCAAGATCGCCAAGGTGTGACCGCGATGTTGTCACTTCCATTTCTACGGCAGTTATGATTCGAATCGTTGTGCGTCAGCCTTTTAATAGGCTACGTCACGACATCGTTGGCGATGCGTGCAACGCGCTATGCCTAAGTTAGACTATCGTTGGGCATCGGTTGTGTAGGCCGACAACAGGTTCAGCATTCGTTGGTATAAGTTATCTATAACACAACGAAACGTTCTGTGTCCGTTACCAATGCGTTATACAAAGTCGCTATGAATACGTCCGAATCTTTAAAAAAAAAAAAACATCAAAAGTTCAACGTCAGCCAGCGTTTTACATACATTTTAATACGTTGCCATCGCTGGCTAAAACGTCAAGGTGTGACCGGGCCTTTAGTCATAGCACGCTGCACGTATCGCCGACGAACTTGTGGCGTAGCCTGTTAAAAACCTACCGCACGCCAATTTAAATCATAACCGCCTGAGAATTGGAAGGGTCATCATCGCAGTCACACCTTGGCGATCTTGCCAGCGTATGCCGACCTATTAAAAATGCGTCTAAAACGCTGGCGCACGTCGAATACGGTATGGGTAAGTTTGGAATGCGTGAATAGAACGCTAAAGTACGCTATCATACGTCGTATTAAATGGAATACGTCTTGTAATTTTAAACATGTTGAAAATTTTACGACGTACTTCCCGCATGACACACACTCCGCATGCGATGGGAATAAGTTGTACGCACGATATGCGATCGTTGACACACATCGACACACGTTACTTGAAAGGTACTCATAAGTCGAAACGCGTCAAGGTAATGGTTAGCGTCAGTGTTCCAGACTCCCGGTTTTTTTTTTCTTCGGTATGACGGTGTTCAGTGTACAGTGCGGTTATGATTTAAATCGTTGAGCGGCAGCCTATTAATTATATTATATTATAACCGCACGAGAAATCGAAGTGTCAAAATCACAATCATACCGAAGGAAGGAAGAAAAAAAATAAAAATAAAAATACCAGGGAGTCTGGAACACTGACGCTAACCATTACCTTGACGTGTTTCGACTTATGAGCACCTTACAAGTAACGTGTGTCTATGTGTGTCAACAATCGCGTAACGCGAGTACAACACGTTAATCATAGGTTAGAAATAAGTTTCGGGTCTACTAAACATTACCTCGACGTGTTTCGACTTATGAGTAACTTACAAGTAATGTGTGTCGATGAGTGTCAATGATCACGTGACGTGCCTACAACTAATGGCCAGCGTTATGTGGAACGTGTGAGTCATACGCCGGCATAAGTCTTAAAATTTCAAGCATGAAAAATTTGAGGACAACCGAAAAGTACAACGTTTAAAGCCAGCGTACAACGACGTATGGTAGTGTTTTTCAGCGTGCTCTCAATGTTGTCAAAACTTACCCATAACGTATTCGACGTGTTCAAGCGTTTTAGACAAATTTTCCAAAAATCGGCACAAGCTGGCTAAAACGTCAAGGTGTGACTGGGCCTTAACTACCCTTTAAGACCACAAAAGACCCTGAAGACTCATAAGACCATGATGATACAAAGGTTCCCCAAAGTCCCCAGAAGACCTCAAAGACCCAGGTGACCCAAAGGTCCCCGAGGACCCAAAAGATCCCGATGACCCAAAAGACCCAGATCACCCAAAAGACACAAAAGTCCCCAGAGGACCCAAAAGTCCTCAAGGATCCAAAAGACCCAAAATGGCTCAAAGGTCCCCGAGGACCCCAAAAGAACCATAAGACCTAAAATACCTCAAGGACACCAAAGACCTATAAAGACCTCAAGGACACCAAAGACCTATAAACACCAGAGGATCCAGATGACCCAAAAGACCCTGAGACACAAAAGTCCCCAGAAGACTGAAAGGTCCCCGAGGACCCAAAAGACCCATAACAACCTAATAACATAACCCATAACAACATAAAAACCTAATAACCTAACAACATAACAACCCATAACTAACAAAAATCGTATCACTGCACGCTGCTCTCCTTTGGTACAAATGGACAGCAGAGCAGTCATGTTGACTCCCTTACAACGACACAATTACTGACTGCTCAATGTTGAAACTGCTTCACAATGGTGCAGACAGGTCGTGCTTGTACAATAAGCAATGTGGTCAACGCAACACAGTTTTTAATAAATCATTGCGGATACTTTGACTCATCCATTATATATTATATATATATATATTTTTTTTTTTTTGGACACATATATCGTGAAAAAGACAAAGGCAGTGCATCATGAACATTTAATGTTGTGAGTTTAATACTTGCTGGTAAAGGGAGGGGGTGGGGTGGGAGGAGGGAAATCAAATCAAATCAAAAAAAAAAAAAAACACACCCCCACTTTATTATTCAAGCTTCCAAACAACGTGTTATGTTAATATGATGCAAATGTTAAATTTACCTCTCATTTAAAATTCCCTTCACTCGCCTGTGCACAGGTTTTCCCTCAAAGCGGAGAGCCATTTCCCAGTGTGCGCAGTCAAATGTCCCATTAATCATTATGATCATGATAATAATTGCTCCCATATTCCCTCTGTGCGGCAAGGAGGAAGGGCATTAGGGGCACACATCACGAGGCCATGAACATTTCCATGAAGCTGAGAATTAGGGTCACCCTGGATATGTTTCTACTGTATCACAACATGCTCTCACTCAGTCAGGGCAGTAAATTAGAATTTCTCCAGGGTACCAACACGCAATGGCTTCCTCCTGTTTTTAAAGGTAGCACAGGATCTTTAACATCCACATGAAAATGCTGGCAGACAAGATAGCCGTTTTAACATTCTCACTGAAGGACACCATACTTATTGATGCAACGCCCTGGCCGCAAAGCCCACCATTATAGTTTCTAGTCTGGCTGGGATTTGAACTTGGAACATGGTGAAAAGGAGTGCAACACATCTCTGGAACACTCGCAATAACAGAATGTCACTTTAATCTTGTTCCTCGTCAAATGCAAACCGGTCTTCATTTGCAATCCGTCCTTTTTTAATCATATGTTATTCTCTTTAACTTCACATGATAGGTCATTTAAAATGTTGGAATTACACAATCAAAAAGCCCCCCTGCACGGTCTTTTGGCCGGTGTTTCTGCCCATCTTTGGAGGGGACTCAGAAGTCACTCATTTGGCCCACTATGTATTCACTGGATCCCATCCATTCATTCATCCATCCATCCATCCATCCATCCATCCACAGGATTGCCTGTGGCAACACTAGCTCTCGCCCTGGCCGTACGCAATGCTAATGTAAATGCCCTACAAGAGCTGGTTTTTTATAAAAAAAAAAAAATTCCAAGGTTAGAGTAAAATAACCTTTTGAAATGAGCTTCATAATTACATAAAGGTTGTCATGGAAATATGGAAATTTATGGCCACTGTTTTGCTGTGGTGATGTTGGAGCACCCGGTGGCAATACAGACTGATACCTCAAAAACCAAGGCCAAATAAACCAAATAGCTGCAGCTGTTTCTCTTAGACCAATTAAGTGGTGTCCATTACCCTTACATCTCGTTATGGATGGTGGTTTCACAAAAACAGCTTCTGGCAATTGGGAATATCCAAATTATAAAAGTGAAAGGACCACCAACTAGTCGAGATGTCCAGAAGACAAGGCTCAGGTCCGACACGCCGTTTTGACCACCGAGTGGTCCTCATCCAGGATTATGCAAACATCATATGCCAGTTGCTGGGTACCCTCTGGTGAGGGCAGGGAAGGGGGCAGTCCAATAATCTCCACAAAAAAGTAAAGTGTGTAACAACCATTCAGGCTAATATGATAACCATGACCTCAGGCACTCAAAACTCAACGTGTCTGTGGAGAAGGCCTCACCAAAAGGCAACATTCATGCACCTTACTTATGGTTCTTTCACAGTGACATGTTGGCGATTTTCTTTTTTATTAATGGAAATCGCCCCAAACAAGGCAAAAAGCCACTCTCGGTAAGGGCCTAAAGAAATGATGGGCAGAGCAGCTTCTTTCCAAAGCAGTTGGCCAGGAGGTCCAGCATCCTGAAGGTAATGCAGTTTGATTACAAATAAACAGAGTCCAGAGACATTTAAATTGGCAAAATGAAATCTGTGGTGCTGTGTTGTGCCATGTTCATGCTGTGGTGCCGTGTTGTGCCATGTTCATGCTGTGATGCCGTGTTGTGCCATGTTCATGCTGTGATATAGGGCACGAACTTTTGACCTCATTAACACTGCTGAATTAGCATAAATCCAATATGGCCGCCACAGCACGACACCAAACAAGAGCACAGGGGCGCCACAGCACTGCAGCGACAGCGACATCCATATTTTTCAGTGCTTCATAAAAAGCCCAATTTTCTTCAGATTTCAACCTGCATACCGATATATTTGGAGAGGTGGTGAATTCCGATTGTCAAATATAGTATGAAATGTGAAAAGTATTGTTCATGCTGTGGTTCCCTGCAGTGTCAGCTGTTCCACCTCCCCCCCCCACCACAACCGTAGACACCCTAAGACCCATTTTTTTTGAATGGTGTGAACGATCTTTGGTACATCACGGGTGATGAAGGTGGTTGTCAAGTTTCATCAAAATTGTGTGTGTACACAACTGGTCAAAATTTTAGAACACCCCCCCATTTTTCAAGTTTTTACTGAAATTTAACCAGTTCAAGTCCAGTGAATAACCTGAAATGGTACAAAGCGAAGCAGTAAACTGCCAGAGGTTAAAAAAAAGTTTAGGTTAGCAAAAACTGAAAAATAATGTAAATTTCAGAGTTGTTAAAAAAGGCCCTTTTCAGGGAACAAGTAATGCGTCAGCAACTGCAGCTGTTCTGCAACAATGGAAGTAAATTAAGCCTTGAAAGTTGATGCAAACAATTCCTACAGGTGTCCCAACTTTTGTTGATTAGTTACAAACCCTCTGTCTGTATAAAAGTAGTGTTGGAACAGACTGTGTTGCTACACTCTCTGAAGAATTATTTGGACATTGCACTGCAGGAAGCAGTATATTGCTATCATAATGGTGAGAAAAAGACAATTAACAAAGGAAGACAGACAGATCATTATAACCCTAAAAAAGTGTAGGTCTTTCCTTTAGAGAAATTGCAAAGCAGCCAAGGTGTCAGTGAGTCACCTACACCATCAAGTTTCCTCCACCATCAAAAGGCACTTGGAAACTCGAGGAAACTCTGACAGGAAGAGGTCTGGCAGACCCAAAGCCACAACACAATCAGAAGACAAGTTTCTGAGAGTCAACAGCTTGCGTGATAGGCGGCTCACAGGATAGCAGCTTCAAGCACGGCTTAACACTGGTCGAAGTAAGGAAGTGTCTGTTTCAACTGTGAAGAGAAGACTTCGAGCTGCAGGTTTGACAGGTCGAGTGGCAGTAAGAAAGCCATTATTAAGATGGCAAAATAAGAAAAAGAGGCTTGCCAGGGCCATGTAGCACTGCCAGTGGATGACTGAAAAGTGGAAGAAGGTCTTATGGACCGATGAATCAAAATTTGAAATCTTCGGTTCATCACACAGGGTATTTGTACGCCGTCGAGTTGGCGAAAGGATGGTTCCTCATTGTGTGACACCAACTGTCAAACATGGAGGAGGAAGTGTGATGATTTTGCTGGATCCAGAGTCGGCAACTTGTACAGGGTGACTGGCAACCTGAACCAAAAGGGCTGCTACAGCATTTTGCAGCACCATGCAATACTCTCTGGTCTATGCCGAGTTGGTCAGGGGTTCATCTTACAGCAAGACAACGACCCAAAACATACCTCCAGGCTATGTCAGAACTACCTTGGAAGAATAGAACAAAAGGGTAGGCTTCAAATCATGGAATGGCTAGCACACTCTCCAGACTAAACCCCATCGAGCTGGTTTGGGATGAACAGGACAGAAGGGTGAAAGCAAAGCAATCTACAAGTGCAACACATTTGTGGGAACTTCTGTAACAGTGTTGGGAAGAACTTTCCGAACAATATTTGATTTCGATTGTCGAAAGAATACCACGAGTATGTTCGGCTGTTATATCTGCAAAAGGTGGCTACTTTGATGAGTCAAAAATTTAGATTAAATTTTGTTTAACAAAACAATTCCATGATTTCTTTTTCATCTGCAATTGTTTATTTATTCTATGCTTTAATTTCAGAGTATATTGAAACATTAAACTGCTTAAATTTCAGTAAAAACGTGAAAAATTGGGGTGTTCTAAAACTTTTGACCAGTAGTGTAGTTTCAGATAAGGAAGCAGATATATATATATATATATATATATATATATATATATATATATATATATATATATATATATATATTTGGGGGGGAACCCCCCCTGCAGACCCTCTTCAACCCTGATTTATTTTAATGGCATGAACAATCTTTCGTCCATCACGGGTGATGAAGGTTGTGAATGATTCGTCATCCCATAAGCTCCCCGAAATTTCGTTCCAGGTGAGCTAAAAATCATAACAAGGTCAGCCGTATTGAAGGAAATCAACACGATGATGTTTGCAGCAGCATCACTTTTTCAAGAAAAAGTGGCAGGCAAACATCACCGCAAGAAAAAAAAAAACATCTTAGCTTTTACTCGAGCCTCGACATGGTGCACAAGAAAATAAAATAAAATTGCCCGTACACACACAGACCAACTAACCTCCATGGAAACAGAGACAAATCAAACAGAGAGGACTGAGAAAGGAAATGGAACAAATGCAGCGGTTTAGAAGTGGAATCAGAGGTCCAAAACTGTAAAGAAGAATCCAAAAAATAAATATAACATTAGGCCAAGGACACAGACCGAGTGGTAATTGATGCTGAAAACAAAATCAAAATAGTAAAGACAGCAAGGAAGATTGAAAAAAAACAATACCTACGACGAAGATAACAAAGGGAGAAAACAAACCACTTTGAAAACAACCCAAAGAGATTCTACAAAAGCAATCAAACAAAAGTAAGATGTAACAAGAAAAGAGCAATCAGAGATTGCAGACCGACCCTTGCCAAGACTTGTTTGGTGTTTGCGTGGTTTTGCATGGTTATTTTGTATGGTGTTTGTGTACTGGTATGCTAAGTAATTCATAAGAGACATAACAAGAACTGCCACTTGATAACTGCTGGCAGTGATGACCGGGACCAAGACGTCCCGCTTTGATGCAACCTGCCTTTGATCTGACACCTGACCCTGACATTTTTTCATTATTATTCAATTGCATTTAGAATGGGATTAAAACAAATTATACTCAAATCAACTGGAAGACCAAATAGGTACAGTCCTATATTGGAGTAATCAGAAGGAACCCGACCAAGTAAAAAGCAAAGATGAAGTCATCATGCGGAACCTGCATAGGATTCCCATTTCAGCTGCTACTCCTCTACCCTCCAGCCCATCCAAGCACAGCCAAGTGAGCCTTATGCAAACAAAATCTCAAAAACAATCAAAATGAACCCAGATCAAAAAATTAAATAATTCTGGCTGCCAGACCATGTGTCCGACCAAGTTGAAATTTAAAACATTTATTCCACATCACTACCAGATCATAATTGTGAAGTTTCACATCGATTGATTAAGCGGTTCCAGAGAAAACATTAGTTAATATTTTTCTTCATTTCAATATGGCTGCCAAACCATGTGACCTATCAATTATTCCTGAACAAACTTATACACCCATGGCTTGGGGAATACTTGTGTGAAGTTTTGTACAGCTGACACTGTAGGGAATATTTGCACAGCTAACCCTGCACATGAATAGGCTGAATGCCGAAACTCAGTGTTTGCTTCTAAATATTGTGTTCCAAACCGATCGCTTTCTGAACCCACCTTACCCAGAAGCACCCAGCTCTTCCTGGACTCTGTGTCCCTTTCTCCTGACAAGGTGGAGAATTTGCTGTCAAACCTCGACTCAGATTCTGCAACCAGTCCAGAAGACATCAGCCCACATGTCCGAAAAACGTACTCTGCTGCTCTTGCTCACCCTCTCTCTGTTCTATTCACCCTCTCCTTTGCTCAAGGTCATCTGCCATCTGTGTATAAATCAGCAAACATTACTGCTCTGCTTACAAAAGGTGCAAAAACAGATCTGTGCAACCAAAGACCAATCGGCTTTCTCAAAATCATCAGCAAGGTTATGGAATCCATCATCGCTTCCAACAATAAACACTTCCTCTTCTCAAACGGCTTGATTTCTGATAATCAATTTGGATTCAGACCAGGTCATTCAACCCTGGATATGCTGCTTCTGCTCTCCCAACAATGGATGAAGATACTCAATGCCAGGCATGAAATCAGAGCCATATCCTCAGACATACTGCATGCTTTTGGCATGGTCTGGCACCCTGCCCTGCTCACCAAACTCTCTTCCTATGGTATCCAAGGCCATCTCCACTCATGGCTCGCAGACTTCCTCTCCTGTCGCAGTCAACGTGTGGCCCTAAATGGAGTTTTTTCATCCCCTCTCCCTGCCCAGGCTGGAGTTCCTCAAGGTAGCGTTTTGGGCCCTGTTCTTTTTTTGGTTTTCATCAATGATCTCTCTGACTCTCTGGAAAATCCTCTTTATCTCTTTGCTGATGACTCCACCCTCTGGTGGACCATCTGTCATCCCACAGATCAGCAGCAGCAGCCTTTTCACCCTGTGCAGATCTGGGTAAAATCACAAGCTGGTCCAACACGTGGAACATGTCTTTCAACCTTGACAAGTCTCACACTCTCACTATGTCTCTCCGAAAGGACCGTCTGCAAACCCTCATCCCCAATACCATCTACTTTCTCAACAATCCTCCTGAAGAAGTCCTTTCATTCAAGCTTCTGGGTCTCACCATTTGCCATGATCTTTCCTGAGAAAGCCACATTTCCAAGCTGGCCTCCAAAGCCGGTCGCCGACTGGGCATCCTCCATCGTATGAAGTCCTTCCTCAGCCCACCTGAGATCCTGACCAAATAAAAAGCTTTGGTCCACAGCCTGATGGAGTACTGTTCTCCCCTCTCAGGTGGTGCTCCTGTTTCGCACCTTTCTCGGCTTCACGGTGTGGAAACCAAGGCATTTGGGATCATTGGTATTTCCGTGATGAGGCTGAGTCTTTGCGTCTCTCACTCTCTCACCGCAGGCAGGTCAGTGGTCCTTGTCTTCTACCATCTCCTCTCTGGCCTTGCCCCCCCCCCCACACCCCTCCGGTCTGTCTGAGAGATGTCCCCTCCATATTTCAGCAGGGCGCTCAAGGTCCGCCAGCAACCCCCTTCTGGCAAAACTACCAAAATTAAGAATTACCACTCACCTTCACCCTTTCATTTCTCTTTTTCCCCATCTTTGGAACAAACTCCCACACCCCCTTCAATCCCACTCTTCCCTCCAGGTCTTAAAAACAGCTGTTCACCACCATCTCTTATCTTCCTCCATCCAAAAGCTCGATTTTTTCTACCCCCGTTAATCCACTCCAAACTCACCTCCTTCAATTTCCCTGCTTTCCTTCCTGAAAGTCCCTGTCATGTAAGGACCTGAAAGTCCCTGTAGTGTCAATCTTGTTTACCCTGTGTACCCTGCCCCCATCCCTCTCTTGTCCACAGATCTCCTCCTGTCTCTGTTCCCCACTGTTTTTTCCTTCCCTCTCCCACCTCTCTTGTCTCCTGCTCCCCTTGTTGTGCGTTTCTGGGTGTTGGCTCTGATAAGAGCCTTGACATGTATACAAAAAATAAAAATAAAAAAGTTCCTCCTCAATCTGTCCAGCTGTTCTGGAGAAGATCGTTTAAGGCTTTGGGGTAAATCCAATATGGCTGCCAAACCATGTGAACTATCAATTATTCCTTAACGTACTTGTCCACCCATGGTTTGGGAAACATTTGTGTGAAGTTTCGCCTCGATCTGTTCAACCACTTCAGAGAAGAATATTTTTGAAGGTGTATATTTTAGACAATATATCTGCCGAATCACGAGACCGATGACGTCATCCCAAAAAAATTTATGTGGACAATTTCATCCCTGGATGACCCTCAAAAATTTTCGTACTGTTCAGACGTGGTATTCTACATATGAAATTATGACGTCATAACGAAGGCACCGATAACACCATGAAAAAAAAAAATCGCACTTATTCCCCATTCGGAGTACTTGCCATGTGTCAAGTTTCAAACTTTTTCCATGATGTGGTTTCAGAGATACAGAGACCCAAAGTTTTTCTGCTTTTCCAAAATGCCATCCACACCACGTGACCGATGACATCATAATAATCAACAAACAAACTTTGGGGATAAACAAACAAACAGACAGACAGACAAAGCCGGTAGGCGGCGATGGGTCGCCAAGCATGGAAACTATAAGATATAGAGCAAAATGGATGACATATAGCGGATAGGGAATCACCTTAAGATTATGCATATCAAATCTCATCCAGTTCCATCTACTGATAACTACTCGGTATCCATTTGAATGAAAAGTACCGAAAATGCGGTTTGAAATCGGAAATCCCAAAAGTTTGAGGGGGTGCTGTGGGTGAACAAAGATCTAAATCGAAAATCCGGCTCGATCGTTTGTGCACAATGTATTCCACACGATTAGTGTGAATTTTCATGACCATCCGACCATAACCCTAGGAGGAGCAGCATTTGGCACAAAGGCACCTCCAGCTCTCGCATAATAGATTTTCGCACTAATTGGATTCAGACTAACCTTTGACCCCTGACCTAAGCCTGACCATAACTAACCTTTGACCCCTGACCTAAGCGAAATTGGTCACTATGTCCTGAGGCAAAGTTGTAGTACTCATCGAGTAGCATGAACCTGCAAAGTTTCATTCGTATCGATGCACTCACCTGGTCGTTAGGGGGCCTTCAATTTTCGCGCATACCCTAATTGTAGGGGGCGCTGCGGGTAAAGTATTCCATATATCACAAAAAAACGGAATATATTTGATAGAGCATCACCTGTACATCATTCCTGCCAAATTTCATAACCCTACGTGGGATAATGGCTTTCGGAATTGATTTCGCATGAACGGTACCGATTTTGAAGGTTTGTCGGTTGTTGCTCGGGAACCAAAGCATCCCTAGCAACCATTACAATTTCCAAAGCACGAGGTCATACGATGTACCTACCACCTGAGTTTGGTCAAAATCGGCCCACGTTTACTACTGATTATGCTGATGACAAACGAACAAACATCCAAACAAATAGACAGAATTACTGACAATAAGGGTCACCTATTTCGGCGACCCAACAAACAAGAAGACGACACTTGCAAAATCCATAAAACAAATTTGACCTCAAAAATAATTGGTGGTTGAATTCAATGACCTAAAATATAAATATTCTTCAAATTTCAAGTCAATCGGATGAAAATTGAGGATTTTAGAAATACCACCTTAGTTGTTGACCTTGGAACTATGTTGACCTTAAAAAATAATTGGCTGGTTTAATTCAGTGACCAAATATGGAACTCCTCTTCAAATTTCAAGTCAAGCGAATGAAAATTGAGGATTTTTGAAATACCTCAGCTGTTGACCTTGGGCCTATGTTGACCTTTTGGTCGATGTTGACCTCAAAAATAAATTGCCTCGTTGAATTCAGTGACCTGAAATATAAATTATCTTCAAATTTCAAGTCAATCGGATGAAAATTGAGAATTTTAGAAATACCATCTAGTTGTTGACGTTTGGCCAAAATTGACTTTTTGACCTTTTGACCTCAAAATCAATAGGCTTCTTACTTTTGTCAAACTCTATCATGTAGTGGTTTCGTGAAGATCGGTTTTAAATTGTGACCTGTAGGCAACAGACAGACAGACAGAATAACAAAATAAACCAACCAATATACTTGAAAAATCTTCGATTTTGCAAATAACAAAGATAAACAGACAAACAGACAAATAGACAGAGAAAGAGGTGAAAACATAACCTCCTTCACCTTCGGTGATGGAGGTAAAAAAAAAAACAAACAAAAAAAAACGACCCACATACAACAATACAGGAACTAGAAAATTAAGCATCTTACAAATACCTCGGAGTAGGAAAGGGCCACCAAATATGTGACAAACAAATGCACAAAACAATAACCAAAGAATACTTATGCAGAACGAGGCTGATCCTGAAAACATATCTCACCCCGAGAAGCAAAATCAAGGCCATTTTAACCAACTAACAATACCAGTAATCCAATACAGCTGCGGAACAATAAACTGCCCAGAAGCGAAAATCAACTTGAGGCTGGATATCAAAACAAGGAAACTCCTAACTATCCATGAAATGTTCCACAAAAATCAATGCATCCCGAGAATGTACCTGCTGAGATGAGGAGACAGTGGCCTGATGGAGCTCAGGCAAGTGCACAGAATGACCACCATAGGATTGACTGAGAACGTGAAAAGTCCCTCCTCTCTCTCACCTATCCCTCTTTCTCCCCCAAAATTCAAAAGTAAACCATCAGTCCTTAACAGTTCCCTTAACAGAGGGGGATGGGTGGAGGAGCAGCGGTAGAGAAGGAAAGGGGTGTGTGTGTGAGAGAGAGAGAGAGAGAGAGAGAGAGAGAGAGAGAGAGAGAGAGAGAGAGAGAGAGAGAGAGAGAGAGAGAGAGAGAGAGAGAGAGAGAGAGAGAGAGAGAGAGAGAGAGAGAGAGAGAGAGAGGAGTGGGGAGAGAGGGAGAGAAAGGGACGACCCAGCTATAAATTGTCATCCCAGTGTTTCACAAGTAGGATGATTCATCAATGTGTGTGCCATCTCCCGGATGGACGTTAAACTGGACATCACATCTGCTGGAATCCCACCCCCTCTCCTCTCACCCTCTCACACTCCACACTCTCCACTTCCCTCTCTCTCCCCTCCACTCTCTCTGCCCTCTCCCTCTTCTCCCCCCCCCCCCGCCGCCACCCCTTACTATTCCCATCAGCGAAGCAACGAGTTGTATTTGCTGGCATACAATAATATCTCCAAATAAGGGATCCATTGGCATTTTTGCAACAATAGACCTTTGCGTTAGTACGAAGGCCAAACACACTCTGAGAATATCATGAAATAAACCATCAAATGAAAAAATATTGCAGTATTTCAAAAGTCCTCAATGATGAGAAAGTAATCAAAACAATCATGAAGCTTTTACCAAAAAAAAAATCAGTGCAATCATATGACAATCGTTCCAGTGTGTTCTCATTTAAATTTTGATATCCTGATAATGCAGGGTGACAGCGAGCCAGAAGAACTATTGTGTATCTTAATGGAAAAACAAAATTGGGCTCCAAGCAATATCACAAACACATAATGCTAGATATTCGATTTGCACAAACAAAGTGTCACTCCGCACTGCACAACAAATTGTGACATCACAAAAGAGCAGGGTCAAGACCATTGTGGCCTTTGACATGCTTTACTGGAATATTTCCAGGATTATTTCTTTATTATTCCAGGAAAATAACATCAATTCCGAGTGATCAGTGATAAATACTCTCGTGAAATGAAGGCCAAGAAAGAGCAAAGGTATGATCAGCGCTGAAGAGTAAAAGTGTAAAAGTATCACCATTCCAGCCTCCTTTGATCCTTGACTCAGCCCGCATGCAACTTTCACTCCACGCAACTATATATATATATATATATATATATATATATATATATATATATATATATATATATATATATATATATACACACTAATGGGGTACACTTACACATTGCAAGCGATAACGAGATCCGAGCTTTGTGCGTACGTACATAATAAAGTGCAGCAGTTGCAGCATGACCTCCCATTGTCCCCCATTGTCTTGGGTCACTCAACTGCAATGAGCACAACACAGCTGCACTTATGTTCAGATATTTTCATTTACGGGCGCTTTCCGATGGTTCTGTAATTTTTCCTGGTGCATTAGTTTCGATGTCCATCAGCACGCGATATTTCAGCTTTCTACGTCACCCGGAAAATACCGAACTTTAATATCACTGAACGAGTCCTTGAGTGGTAAGAAGGAGCTTTATAATAATATATTGTATGCTATAGATAAATATAATAAATATATTGTCGCGGATCAGGGGTTCGAGGCTTGCCACGAGGGGAAGCACTTGGGTCCCTCCCAAACACCTGACCCTGAGGCCACCGGACACAGATAACTCCGCACACCGGCAGGTTGCTGAGCAACCATGAACGGCAATTTGGCACTGCCAATCCGGGCAGGGATACAGTACTTCGCGTGATTCCTTACAGTAGGGAAAGAATACTGGTTCTGGCTCACTTTTCCCCATGTAAATGAATGGGGGATTTTCAGCCATGAAATTTTTCTTTTTTTTCCCCTGAAAAATAAATCCCCTTTTTAGCCCAAGGTATATTTATTTGTCTCCCCTTTTAACCTGGAGCCTGGTGTTGGCTTAGTTGTTAGGGTGGCGGCTTGGGATCCCAGGGTCCTGAGTTCAAATCCCGTTGGCTGCTGAATTAACACCAGGGGGTTGACTCAGCCTGCCATCCTTCCGAGGTCGGCGAAATGAGTGCCAGTGTACTGGTCCCGGTGTATGCCCCGGTTGGAATAGGTGTACCATATCCCTGTGTGTCGTAAGAGGCGACCAGGGTTGGTGTCAGGAAGGGCATCCGGCCATAAAACATTGCCTCAAGAAAAAGCCAAACCCCTGCACAACAGGGAAAAATGGCTGTAAAAACGGTCATTTTTTTATTTCCCCTTTTAACCTAGGGGCTCTCTATTCAAATAGCCCATACAACAAGATAAAGATTTGTTAAAGGTGATTCTAAAGAAATATCTGAAACGTCTAAGCCTCGGGGCACTCTTTATCAAATAACCAATGCATATTGTTTAGCTCACTCATTGAACCTATAAACATTTGTTCATTCTCAAATTCCTTCAATAGTTTAATTTTCTTTGCACAATAATCCCCATCTAAAATATTGAAAAACAAAACATTTGAATCTTTATATTTTTTAAGATACCCCTTTTGTGCCATTACGAAATGATAAACTTTTCTTAATGATCTCATCTGGCCACCGCCCGAGTTGCAAATCATTTTTGTACATAAACCATGCCAGAAAAAAAGTTTTGTTTCAAATGTTTTCAGTTCATGCCGTGAAAATGAGGAAGTGTTTTTTGACACGGCCGTGCTGTGTGAATGAGGAAGTGGTTTTGGACTGTCATGCTGTGAAAAAATAGGAACTATTCTGTGAGACAAGGTCTCGTGTTTATATTTTATCTCAGAACACGAACTGAAAACATTTGAATCAAAACTTTTATGGCGTGGTTTATGTCCAAAAACGATTTGCAACTCGGGCGGTGGCCAGATGAGATCATTAAGAGAAGCTTGTCATTTCCTGTGCCCACACCCAATGATTAAGCAATTTCCTCATCGTTGCTTTATAAGCGGTTCGCCAGACAAAGTTTCTGCCAGACAGGATTTTCATTTTTACAACTGAGGCATGGACGATATTTCTTCCGATGAAGCCAACAGCCCACTACAGAGTTGGTAAGTTTGTGTATTTCTCTTTGAACGATGAAGCAAATGATTATTAATTAAATCATGATAATTCTGATATATATATATTTTTTCCCTGACAGGGCATTGGAAGAAATTGAGTTCACATATCACGACGTGGTTCATGAAATTAATACTCTTATTGAAGAGATCAATGATTTTAGAAGAGAATTGAAAGACATTTTCAATGAGTGGCATGAAGTCTTATCACGTCCTCTCATCTCGAAGGAATTAAACCAATGGTGAGACACGTGTGTGTGCCTCTCTCTCTGTCTGTCTTTCTACCTACCTCTCTCTGCTCTTATTGAAGAGGCCAATGATTTATAATGACTGGTCTCTGATCTCGAATGAATTAAACCAATGGTGAGGCACGTGTGTGTGTGTCTATGTGTGTGTGTATGTGTGTGTGTGCGTGTGTGTGTGTGTGTGTGTGTGTTGCTTTCCCTGTCTGTCTCTTCATCTATACCCTTGACTTATTTTTTTTTTTTCAGCACTATCGCACAACATCAGCTGTTGAAGCAATCTTGTACAACACATGATTTTCTGGAGGTAAATATTTCTGAATTATTATTAATATCACTCGTACAACACATGATTTTCTGGAGGTAAATATTTCTGAATTATTATTAATATCACTCTCTTTAGAATGTCGCCTTATGTTGGTTGCATCATTAGTTTGGACGTGGTTTTGTCAGTACACTGGAATTCATTTTATTGACCTTGAAAGGATGACAGGCTCCTGGTGTGTTAATTCAGTGGTCAACGAGGCTTATTCATATTACCATGTAATTATCTTTATAGAACCTAATTATTATCCACTTTTTGTTTCAAAACAGAATATGGTGTCTGAGTTTCGAAATCACAAGGCATCTGAAGAAGATTGCTGGGAAAGATTGTACATTCTCGCAAATGAATATTTAATATTTTCAATATTAATAAATTATATTTGTTTTGTTTACAATTACTTGATTCTGAATTACAAGAAAAGAATAAAAGAGATGTAAAGGGGGGGGGTTGGGGGGAGGGGGTAGGTGCGCCTCCCCCAATGACCCATCACCCCCTCATCCCATCCCTCCCCTCCCCATGTGTGTGTGTGGGGAAGGGTGGGGGGTGGGATGAGGGAGGTGGTGGGTCAAAGGTGGGGGCGCACAGGGGGGATGAGGGGGGGGGTGGGGCTTGTGTGGGCGGGGCTTGTGTGGGCGGGGCTTCGGTGGGGGGGGGCTTGTGTGGGTGGGGTGTGTGGGAGGGGCTTGTGTGGGTGGGGTGTGTGTGGGAGGGGCTTGTGTGGGCGGGGTGTGTGTGTGTGGGTGGGGCTTGTGTGGGTGGGGCTTGTGTGGGCGGGGGTTTATGTGGGTGGAGCTTGTGGGGGAGGGGTTTCTGTGTGTGGAGTTTTTGTGTGGAGCTCGTGTAGGCAGGGCTTATGTGGGAGGGGGTTATGTGGGCAGGGTTTATCTGGGCAGGGGTTTATGTGGGTGGTGCTTG
Organism: Eptatretus burgeri; assembly: GCF_056783735.1. Lineage (NCBI taxonomy): Eukaryota > Metazoa > Chordata > Myxini > Myxiniformes > Myxinidae > Eptatretus > Eptatretus burgeri. The sequence continues at coordinate 12,784,947 of NC_140965.1, read as the reverse complement.
TGTGGGAGGGGTGAATGTGGATGAGGCTTATGTGGATAAATGGATGGGTGGAGAGATGGGGGATGGGTGGATGAGTGGAGCTTGTGTGGATGGGTGGATAATTTTTTAATTAAATAAACATGTTGTGTGTGTGGGGAACTAATTAACTAATCACTAATTATGTGAATATGATGAATATGGGTGGAGCTTGTGTGGGGTTTTGTGTGTGTGGAGCTTGTGTGGAGTTTTGTGTGGAGGTTGTGTGGAGCTTGCGTGGGGTTTGTGTGGGCGGGGCTTCGGTGGGAGGGGCGTGTGTGGGCGGAGTCAAAAAGGGGCGGAGTCAAAAATTTCAATTTATTGGAGCTTGTGGGGGGGTGTGTGGTGGGGTTTGTGTGGGGTTTGTGTGGGCGGGGCTTGTGTGGGCGGGGGCTTGTGTGGGTGGAGCCAAAAAGGGGCGGAGTCAAAAATTTCAATTTATCTTTGTCTTTTGTAATTCCTGTGAATAAAATGAACCTAAAATCTCTTCCCCTTCCAAATCATATATCTTATAAGTCCAAGGAACCGTATCTATTACATCAACAATTTTAAAAAGCTCGTTGGTCCATCTTTTCGTATAACCTTTTTCAAAATGAGATTTCCACCTATATATTCTTACGATATCACCAACTTTGAACTTAGGTTTTCTGACATTAATCTCTTTTTCATATTTTAATTTTGTAAATGTTTCTGATGGCTTCATATTTGTTGACGTGTGAATCGTGTCATTGTACTTATCCACAATATCTTGAATAAAAGATGACCATTGTTGTGAACCGAGTTGTGTGAATTTTTTATATAGTCTCTCTTTTAAGGTACGATTAAAACGTTCAACAACAACTGCCTTCCCTTCATTAAAGGTACTGTATAATGTAATACTGTTATTTTTTAGAAAATTCATAAATGTCTTGTTATAAAACTCCCTACCCTCATCAGTCCACAATTTTTTAGGTTTTCTCTTACTTTTATTAAATATCTGTTGGAAGGCTAACATAAGAGTATTACCTGTTTTGTTTTTTAAAGGGACAACCCACACATATCTACTCCTCAAATCAATAACGGTTAAAGCATACTTGTACCCCTTATCATTATTGAGTTCAATCAAATCAGCAGACCAGATATAATCAACTTCCTTGGAATAAACTTTCCTTCTCTGAAACTTTGTGAATATTGGTTTATGTAATTCATCAGCTAATTGCTCTTCAGTCTTAATGGCATCATTAGAGCCTATAAGTTTTTTGAATTTCCAAGACCAAGTTTCAATTTAGCACTGATCATCTTCTTCACAATGAACCGATCAACTTTTTCTCTCAAGGTTGGATTTTGTATCAGAGACAAATTATACAACATTTCTCTATCGGCTTCATGCTTTTCTTGCAACGTTGTGGTATTCCCATAATCAATATCGTGTCTCATGCACACTTCATCAACTCTATTGATAGGCTTACTCCAGGATTTAGGATTATCTGCCTCATCTAATCTTTTATCCAAGTTTGTGCCTGGACCACAGAAAGAATACCCTGGAAGATGTAATTCCCCTGGTATTCCAGTAGTTGTAAATTTACTTCCCTGATAAAAACTTTTGTATATCTCCTCCTAGTTTGTGTTGGGAGATAAATTGATTTTTTTTGAACCACACACCGAACATATACCTTTTTGTATAACCCTGTTATTTTTACTTTTAATATATGAAATATTTTTAGTATTAGTTTTCTTTTTACATTTGAGACAATAACTCATTTATTTATGAGAAAAAATTCCTGCAGAGTGCAAAAACCTTTTAGTTTCCAACATGCACATTTGAATCTTAATTTTTAAAACATAAAGAATCCTTAGAAATGCCTTCACTCTCTCCCCCATTTATTTAAGAAAAAATAAAAATGAAAAACTTGAATTAAAATACCTGTCTTCTCGATGTCAATAGTCTTGTCGAAAGTATTGTAAATAGACTTATCAATTCTTTGTTTTCCTCCTCGGTGGGTTGAGTTATTTTCTGTAATACCCCTAATCTTTTTTAATCTCACTGGTTTCCATATTTTGATATTTATTTTGTCTCGCTCTTTCCTCCCTCTCCTCCTTCTCTTTCTTCTCCCTCTCCTCCCTCTCCTTCTCTTTCTTCTCCCTCTCCTCCCTCTCTCTCTTCTCTCTCTCTCCCTCTCTCTCTTCTCTCTTTCCTCCCTCTCTCTCTTCTCCCTCTCCTCCTTCTCTCTCTTCTCTTTTTCCTCCTTCTCTTCTTCTCCCTCTTCTCCTTTTCCTCCTCTTCCCTCTCTTCTTCAACTCCTTCCTCATCCCTTACTATCCTTGAATCGCTTACACCCCATAGAATATTATACATATATTCATCAGGATTTCTTGTTATTCCTGTATCCAAAATAATTTTTTTTACAACAGGAAACCAATAAAATTTCTTTTGAATTTCTAAAAGAGCCTTACCTTTTCTTAACTTTATAATTTTTCATTATTTAACATTCTAATTAAATCTAAAGTTGTCGGTTTATCAACATCAGCATAATGCCAATCTTTTATTGAAAATACCTCATTCTTATGTTGTAGAACATATTTATTAAAATACCGAATACCCTTTTCTTGAAGGTATGCTTGGACACAGAAATGATAATTTTCTTGAAGCCTTCTTGCTGTCATTTATGTATTAGAAATATATGTTAGAACAATATTATGGCACGAAACACCTCCCCATCTTCCCATAGTTAAATCATTTTGTATTTCCTTACTTATTATATATAATCCTGTTTTTTCTGTTTTCATGAGATAAACAAGGGCAAAACCATTATTATATTTACCCTTATTAAATTCTTTTATTTGTTGTTTACTAATCGTAGCCCCACAAAACTCATTCTCGATACCAAGTGGATAATATTCTTCCTTACGAGACTGATTTAATTGTTCCAGGTCTTCGAGGTTAATTTTAAATGACCAATTATACCCTAAATCATTCATATCATACCCCCATTGTTCTATTCTCATACAAACGATACGCCCTTCTTTATAAAAATTTATTTTAATTCGAACTGTGAATTCTGTATGACCTGGAGATAATATCAACACTTCTGTATCTTTGGAATAGACGGCTGTTTTATTTAAGGATATATATTGTGATAAATCGCTAATCTCACCAAGTCATTCGCGTCAGTCGGGCTTGGATAATTTTTTAATTTATAAGCATTTTTCATGTTAATATTTTTGGTTATATTATATTTATGTCGTTCAGCCTGTGCCTTTGTGTAATAATTTGATAAATCAATATCCAGTTCTTGAGATACACCAAAGATAGAACCATCTTTACCAACATAAGTCATTTATATTAGATTAAAAATAATATCATAAAATTTTTTATTTTTGTTGAGTTGAAATAACACATATAGGCATAATTGGCCACAACACTTGGAATTTAATTCTTGGACTTGAAATGTTTGATAAACACCATTCTGTAAGAATTTTATGACTTCAACAGGTGGTGGAAGACCAAAACTATCAAAATAATATTTGTCTTGACTATTAAAAATACAAACCCAATGAGAACCGTTCCCATTATTATCTTCTAAGTTCATAATAATATTCTTTGTATGTTTCGGCACATTTGTTAATTCATCTCTCATACAAATAACCACATTATGAATTTTTAATTTCTTACAATATTTGACAAGTTGTAAATTTGATGTTGTATTCTTTCCAAATTCTTTCAACCACTCATCAATGCTCATTTATTTATTAGAAAGATATAATCCATTACCTCTTTTCGTTAATTTTACACCTGCTTGTGCTATAGAAGAAAGCATATCTCCAACTAGCAATCTCGCTTTATCAGGCAGACCTTCAAGTTTTTCAGCAAAATCGACAATTACACCACTTCCACTAATTTGTTTCTCCAACTCTTTGTTATGTCTTTCCAATTCTTTTTGAGCCTGGAGTTGAGCCTTCCTTTCGTTGGCAGTTTTCACCGCTGTTGAAATACCACCCGTCAATGCTCCAACCGCACTTAAACCAGCAAATAAAGGAATTAGAAATGGGAGAAATCCTCCACTCGTCTCTCTTATTGAATATTTTTTCAACATTGGTTTTGTCATTTTAATTTTAAGTGAGCCAGTGTCATTCAAGATTTTAACCTGTTCTCTTGTGAGAAAAACATCAATTCTTACTGCTCCTTTTCTCTGAATTGTATTAACGTTAATCGTACAAGGCTTTTGATTTTGAACACAAGATGATAGTTTATGAAGATTGATTTGATTAACATATACCCCAGTTGGTACTTTGCCACTCATTTATTTAACAAAAATTATGTGAGACTAATCATCACACCATTATCTGTATTAATCTGCAATTCTGTTTCTTCCAAAAGCAAACAATATGTATCAACTTCTTCACTCTCTCCTCTTTCAATGTATAGGGAAGTATCCACTCGATTAGACTTTATAGTTTCCTTTTGAGCGCTCAGGTCAAACGCATAGATTGTATACAAACTTTTAAATGCTGTCATATCCAAAATAGGTTCTTTATTTCCATTACTTTCACACACCTTTTGGTAAGACTTGTATGCTTCAGCAAAATCATTTTTTTCCCAATAAATTTCCAATCTATCTCGTGGGTAAAATGTTCCATCTAGAGAAACGCGAAGTTGTTTCACCTTAGCATTATCACTCAATGCATTATTCTTATCAGTCGCAGTATCACCATCTGGCTTTTTAAAAATGATCCACAGATATCGTGGCTTTCCTTCCAGAACACCCAAATTCCACGTGTAAGTAGTTTGATTGAGTTTAACGTGTTGACATCTTCTTTTGAGGTATGATACACTGAGTGGTTTCTTTGAGTTAAGTCTTCGATTCAACATCTCTTCTGTTTTAAGATTAGGAGTATATTCACTGATATACCAACTCATTTCCTCAATTACAAATTTATTCTGATCACCAAAAGCACTACCAACACCAAAAAGCAATCGATTTTCATTATCATTCCTTTGTAGTTGAAATCTAATTTTAAGGCCATACAGAACTTTATCATGATCACAAAATCCAAATATACCTTTAAGAGGAACTGCCACAGTAAAACTATTTTCTGCTTTTGTATCATCATTATACATTCCTTTCCTTTGAGTATACCCAGGGTCTGTGTTTGTTCCCGTTGACATATCAGGAATAAAACCTTCGACAGACCCCTTTCCCATTCTATCACTGAATGTATAGAGTGTAAATTTTATCATTTCAGATACAGCAGAGACATAATCAACCGCTTCAACTTCTTGTGTTCCAATATACAAACGCACACTATCAAACATTTTCCAGAAGAAATCATTTACAAGTGTAGCGTTTGTGTTATTCCCAGCCTTAGTGAATTTAAATTTACACAACAAGAAACTTTCGGAGAGATTCAAATAGGTTTGTTGATTATTTATTTCAAAACTTTTTGTACCATTCGTGTTCCAGTCTGTTCCAGTTATTGCATTTACCTTGAAGTAATCTTCTTTTTAGTGGAGTTTGAGATAATAATAGTATCATCCAAATCATAGATACTATCAATTGCTTCCATACTTGTATTTATTTAGGAAAAAAGATGTTAAAACTTTTGAAACCCTGATCCAAGTATTTGAATTATTTTCTGTCGTTCTTGGGGGACAACTGAGTTTTGCCTTTCTTAATTTCTTTTATTGCTTGTAATTTATGAGATTCCTTCTGGGCATCTTTTATACTCTTTACAGCACCTGCAACATTTCCCACAGCAGAAGCAGTTGAACCAATTAGATCTTTATGTTTAAGAATAGTTGAACCAATACCCATGAGAGTATCAATTATCCCATCTCCTCTAAATTGATGCCCAACACCCCTTTGTCTCTTAGGTTTATAGTATCCTCTACCAAGATACATACCTTCACCCTTGTAGTATGGGGAAAGGAACATCCCATCCCCTGTAATTATTTTATATTTTCCCAACTCGTGTTTCCTCACAATAACCATCGTATTTATTTATTGGAAAACTTCACGTAGGTGAATTCTGATGGATATAACTTCTCCATTAAAAGAAATCACACGATTATCTTGGTCGGTTATCCTAAAATTTACTCTGTGTATGGTTTTTCCTGACACAGGAGATAAACCAAATTTTTGGGTTCCATATTGAATTTATAACCAATTGGGGTTGAGTATGCGCTGAATGAAAATATTGTATTTGTTTTTTCCCATCATTATAAGCACCATCAATCAAATCACAGTGAATTAACACCGAATTTATTCCTGAGGATATTTGAATGACATTATCACTGTAAAACGTCCCATTAGTTTCAATCTTTTTTGAGGAGAAACCCAATAACTCTCTAAATGAATTATCAATTGTGAAATCAACCTTGTAGTTATTTTTAACTTTAATCGTTGATTTTGAAGTATGTTTTTGAATGTTTATAACAATATTTTTTGGTTCATCACCCTGTTCTTTCATAAGACGAGCAATTTCGGAAGATATTTGAGAAATCTCATATGCTCCGGGTGAGACTGTTATCGCTTTGTATCCACTTCCTGGATTATAACTAAACTTGTCATTTTTCTCGGTTATATTAAATAAGGTATTATAAGTTTCCATGGACAATAAAGATGCCTCATATTCTTTTGTTGTGTCAAGTTGTAGTGGGTATGGGAATGAAGATGTGTGGTCGCTTGTTGTGAAATTGAAACTAAGGATTGTGCTTCTCATCTTATTTAATATGAGATAAAATGTCTTTATATTGATATTTATTAATTATTTTCATGTTCATCAACTGGTCTAAAATGGCTGATGCTTCATTAAAACAATTGTTATTTCCAGCCTTCTTACTGCCTAACAACAATAACAGTCTATTAACTAATTACGATGGGTCATTTGGAAGAAAACTAACACCTGAACCAAGGATACTTAAAGCCTGAATAATGTGTTTCTCCTTCTCATTCTTCCTACTTTTACCAGAAAGAATAACCTTATAATTTAGAGTGTTCAGCAGATCAATATATACTCTATCATCATTATTTTCCATATCCAATGGTTTATCAATATACTTTGATTCATCCCTCACAGTTGAACCTTGTCTTCCATCTTTTGTGAGAAGAAACATTAATCTTGGAGTTAGTTTAACAGGGGTTGAGCAGAACCCAAGAACCTTAATTCATCATTAAATATCAATACCTTTTCTTGAACAAGATGAAATATTGCTGATTGTTCTGTTGGAATGAGTCCTGCTTTGGTTTTTGAATCCGCTGAATATTCATTGTTTTGAAGAGCATTCACAATATAATCAGGGGGTCGATTAATCTCTTCCAGTTGTTGAAATAAACCTTCATCATCATATTCTAATTCTCCTAAATGCTCTAATTCTTCCTCCGTCATTTGACTGAAATCTTTTAACATTTGAAGTTTTTAGGAGTATATTCTACCGTGGGAAATGTGGAAACATCTTTCATTTTTCCTTGGGAAGTTTTTAAAAGTGGTTTAAAAAATTTCTCTTGTTTTCTTTCAAATGCTTCTTCGCCCGTTAGTTTCTGTCTGCGTTTCTTCTTTATGTCTTCCTGCTGTTTTACAACTTTTGAAACCAACTCTTGATGTTCCCTAAATCTTCTTGCTCTTTCTTTCGCATCCATTTATTTATTGAAAAATATCATTTAATATCTCATCTTGTTTCACAACAATATATTTATATTTTTCAGTCGTGTGTTTCATGTAATCCCCAAATTCCTTTTACTACATAATGTAGAACAATTGTCTCTCCAAAAATTGTTTATATCTATTGAATTTAACTTGAATAAAATAAAAGTATTAGCATTGTTTCTGATGGAACGACGAGGAAGCTGAAAGTACGATTGACTAAGATAAATACAATTACAAGAAGAATGTCTCCCTCTTGTGTAGTAGCTGTCCATTACCGTTTGGTTTCTCTCATTAACACAATCATCAAAGATAACGAGGTTCTTTTGGATTTATCCAAATCTTGGGGAGACGGTATATCATCCGTATTATCACTCAGAATACAAGTTATCGGTTTTGATTTCTTTTTACATCTCTGTGTATCACAAAATAGTTGTATTATATCTTCAATGTTAAAATCATTTAGGTTTTTTTGAAGTTTAAATAAACCGATTATATCTTCTTTTTGAAGACCAGCATTAAAACCTTGTGAGAGTAGTTGATACTCTGGTTGAAAACTCGACTTTGTGAAAATTATTAAATTATCATAATCTAAAAAGTTGGGAGTGAGGAGCATCTTTAAAAGTAAGCAGGTTTTCCACATCCACTTGAACCAACTATGAGGCATCTTAATGAATTTGGGAGATTTTTATGGTTGTCAAATTTTATCTTATTTTCCCAAATAGGTAAAAAATCATTCATTTATATATTTGGAAAACAGGTTATTTAATTTATTCTTGGCTTTTTTCGAAATTCTATATTTTATCCTAAGTTCAGGTTTAATTTCAAGATAATCCATTATTTTATTTATGCAATATCTTGTGTTGATATTTCCCTGAAAATCACATCCATGAATAAGATATAACAACAATCCTTTGAACATTTCTCTAATACGTTCAGTTTCTTCCCTTGTAAGGAAAGGTGTGTTCTCACCCTCGTTCTTTACATTCATTTCTCGAATCAATCTTGTAAAGTAATTCATTTTTGGTGTAAATCTAAAAGAATTATTTTCCTTTTATATTTTTGATTATCATTAATTAGAAGATAATCACAGAATATACATTGTTTATAGGCTTTTGACTCTGTGTTTAATCCCCGTCTTTCACACGCAGGACAATTCTCAAATTTGTCATATGGAGAATCATGGAATTCAAGAGGCTCAAAATCGAGTAAACTATTCATATTTATAAAGTAAAACTTTACTTAAACTGAAATTCATCTTCGATATCATCTTCGATACTTTCAGAATCATCTATACTTTCATAACTATCATTTGAACACAAACTCGGTGTCATAACTATCGTTTGAATGCAAACTCTCGGTATCATAATCACTCTCATAATCTTCAAAATCTTCAGTTGAATATTGGCTCATTTAATTAGTAGAAAAAACATTACCATCGATATCGATATACATTTTTTCATTAACAGATTCAACTGCTACATTTTTTATATTAAAGGTAATTTTAAAATGATCCTTAACTACAATTGAACGAAATGTCATTTCACCTGATATATTAACATCCTTTATTTCATCAGGATTTATATCTTTAGGGTTGTTGAAAAAAATACAAATTTCTCCTTGCATATTACAGATGGTCTTATCTTTTCTTTCTAAAGCTTCATCCATAAGGTTTTTATTTTTTGATACCTTTTCTTGTTTCATTGCTTTTTCTAGTTTTGAATATATTGCCAGAAGGAGAGGAGAAACTTTTGTTAGAGATACCTTAATTGATGTTCTTCCAGGTATACTAAAAAAGCCCTTCCACTGAAGTAAATTGAAGAACTCATCATATCCACCATAATTGTTTTTATCCAATAGTTGTTATATTTATCTTTGTTCAATTTTACATCCTTGACATATTTCTCAGCATCTTTAACAAATGAAGAGATTGATTGAAACTTGTCTTTTGTGTCTTGAAACATTGTATTTATTAAGTGAAAAAGTTGGAGGATAAAATGGTTTTAAGCACAGATTCACCTGTAAAATAAACGAAATTTTCATCAAGAAAATTTTAGTTTAAGCACAGATTCACCTGTAAAATAAACGAAATTTTCATCAAGAAAATTTTAGTTTAAGCACAGATTCACCTGTAAAATAAACGAAATTTTCACCAAGAAAATTTTAGTTTAAGCACAGATTCACCTGTAAAATAAACGAAATTTTCATCAAGAAAATTTTAGTTTAAGCACAGATTCACCTGTAAAATAAACGAAATTTTCATCAAGAAATTTTTAGTTTAAGCAAAGTTTTATTATATAAATATGGTGAATACAACATACTGCGATGTTTGTAATCACGAATATAAACATTATAGAAAACACCTCCGAACCAACAAACACACATTTAATCTATTTCACAAAATATCCCCTCTTGAGTTGGAAAGAAAACATTGTGATACCTGCTCAAAGGATGTTTTGAAGAGTAGTTATAATAGGCATCTTCAATCACAAAAACACAAGAAAAATGAGTTTAAAGTAAAGGGAGACTATTATATTGAAAACACTGATGGGGCATTTAAAGGGCATATAAAAATAAGGATTTTTCAATTTGGAGAACCCGGTCCATCATCAATAATTGAATCAATTGAAATAGTGAAACCTGATGTTGAAAAATTTATTAAAAAAACATTAAAAGAAATGAAAAACTTTAAAGTTTTATATGGGAGTGAAAATGAATATGAAAAGACAAGATGAAGAACAAACTCCTTATATGAGGACAGATCTTCATTTTATAACATCATTTCAAGATTTTTTGAATAGTGGGGTTTATGAAGAACTATCAAGACAAGAGGAGGATGTTGATAATACAGTGGTAGGAAGTGGATTCAATATTAAAAAAATCATCTTTTTAGATGTACACATTCTAAAAATCAAACCCTCTTAAAGCTTCTTCTTATATTGAATTACCAAAAGAAATAAAACGAAAAGAAGGCAGTTGTTAATATTAAGAATAATGATAATAAATGTTTTCTCTGGTCTGTTCTTGCTCACTTACATCCACCAAAATGTAATTCAGAAAGAGTAAAACAATATATGAAATATGAGAATACCTTGGACATTAAAGATTTTAATTTCCCAATGCCACTAACAGATATTCCTAAATTTGAGAAAAAGAATAATCTTTCTATTAATGTATATGGATTAACGGATACAAACAAAGTTCAAATATTAAAAATTTCAAACAACTATAAAAATGAAGAAACACACATTGATCTTTTATATTTTAGTGTTGGAAATAATTCACATTACACATACATCAATAATTTATCAAGATTAATCTCTTCTCAGGTATTCAGAACAGCAAACAAAATATATCCTTGTAAGCGATGTCTTAATTCATTTCATACAAAAGAACGATTAGAACAACATTCAAAATATTGTAGTAATCATAAATCAGCTGTAATTACAATGCCTAAACCTGGTGAAAAGATTTCTTTTGAAGATTATAATAAATCTATCATGCACCCATTTGTGATATACGCTGATTTTGAATGTATCCTTAAAAAGATAAATACTGCTTCTCCTAATCCAAAAGAACCATATACAAATAAATATCAAAAACATATTCCTTGTGGTTTCTGTTATTATATCAAATCATCTGTTGGAGAAAAGTATAATAAACTTGAACAGTATAGTGGAAAAAATGCTTCACAAGAGTTTGTAAAACGATTAGAAAAGGATTGTATAAGACTAAGTAAATTAATGAAAGAAACAAATGAACCGATGAAATTAACCATAGAAGAAAAATTAGAATTTAGAAAGAACAATATCTGTCATATTTGTGAGGAGGAAATTGAGGAGTCTAAAGTTAGGGATCATTGTCATCTTACTGGTAAATATAGAGGTCCCGCTCATTCCTGTTGTAATCTTAATTATAAATTACCTTCTTTTATTCCAGTCTTTCTTCACAACAGCGCCAACTATGACACACATCTATTTATAAATGAACTTTCAAAAACACCAGGGAATATTTCTGCCATAACAAACACAAGTCAAAAGTATATTTCATTTACAAAAATGATATTCACAAAACCTATAACTCGTATAAGGTTTCTTGATTCTTACAAGTTTATGGGAACGCCACTAGCCAACCTCGCATCAAATCTAAGCTCCACGGGCTCTTTTCCAAATCTTAATTCATTCTTTCCAAAAGAGGAAATTCTAACTAAAGAGGAAATTCAGATTAAAGAGAGAATTCAAAGTAAAGAGGAAATTCTAATTAATGGGGAAATGAATGAAGAAATTCTTACTGAAGATGAAATTCTAATTATACACAAAATTCGAACAAAGAATGAAATTCTAACTAAAGAGGAAATTCTGATTATAGATGAAATTCTGATTAAAGAGGGAATTCTAACTAGAGAGGAAATTGAAACAAGGAATGAAATTCAAAGTAAAGAGAAAATTCTTACAAGTAAGGGAATTTATCCTTATGGTTATATGGATTCATTTATGAGATTTAAAGAAACACAACTTCCTTCAAAAGAAAGTTTCTATAATAACCTTTATGAAGAAGAGATAAGTGAAAAGGAATATAAACACGCACAAGAAATTTGGAAAATATTTAAGATAAAGAACCTTGGAGAATATCATGATTTGTATCTAAAAACAGATGTTTTATTGTTAGCTGATGTGTTTGAAGCTTTTAGATCACTCTGTCATAATAAAAATTGTTATGGATTAGATCCTGCCCACTATTTCACAGCTCCTGGTTTAGCTTGGAGTGCAATGTTGAAAATGACAAAACAAGATATAGATTTAGTCAGTGATGTAGATATGCTTTTGATGATTGAGAAGTCTAAGAGAGGTGGAATATCACAAGTATGTTCAAAAGATATGCTAAAGCAAATAATAAATATCTTCCAAATTATGAGAGTGAAAAAGATAGTAATTATTTGATGTACTTTGATGCTAATAATTTGTATGGATGGGCAATGTCTCAATCTCTGCCTTATGGTAAATTAGAGTGGGTGGAAGAAAAGGATTATGAAAAGGCTTTGATGAATATTGTTATTTCTTCTCAAGAGAAATTGAATGACAAAGAAGAAGGTTATTATTTTGAAGTTGATTTGAAGTACCCGAAAGTGATCTTCATAATAAGCATAAAGACCTTCCTTTTGCATGTGAGAAAGAAACCCCAAAGAAAGAATGGTTCAGTGATTATCATAAAAGTTTTAATATTAAAGGCAAATCAACAGAAAAGTTATTAACAACATTCTATGATAAAGAGGGATATGTTTTGCATCAAAGGAACTTGAGACAATATTTATCTGCTGGGTTGAGAGTAGCTAAAATTCATAGAGTTTTAAAATTTAAACAAAGTCCTTGGATGAAAAAGTATATTAAATTCAATACAGATATGAGAACAAATACAAAAGTAAAATTTGAAGGGGAATTCTATAAATTGATGAATAATGCTGTCTTTGGAAAGACAATGGAGAATGTTAGAAACAGGCAAAACATTAGATTTGCAACATCTTGGAAAGAAGCTTCTAGATTGATAAATAAACCAAGTTTTGAGAGAGAAGAGGTTTTTTCAGAGAACTTTTCTGCTATTCATATGAAAAAGGAAAGTATTGTCATGGATAAACCAATTTATATTGGAACAGCAGTTCTTGATTTATCAAAGATATTGATGTATGATTATTTGTATAATGATTTAAAGAAAGAGTATGGTGAAAATGCTTCATTGTTGTATATGGACACCGATAGTTTTATTCTAGATATAAAAACTGATGATGTTTATAAGGATATGAAGAAAAACATTGGAGTATATGATACAAGTAATTTTAGTAAGAAGAGTGAGTTATTTTCAAAAAAGAATGAAAAGGTTATTGGTAAGTTTAAGGATGAGTTGGGTGGAAAAGTAATGAGTGAGTTTATTGGATTGAGAGCAAAGGCATATGCTTATAAGTATGGTGATCAGATTGATAAAAGGTTAAAGGGAATAAAGAAATATGTAATAAAGAAATCAATAACTTTTAGAAATTATTATAATTGTTTGATGAATAACAAAGAAGAATATAGGAAAATGAATACAATAAGAAGTTATAAACATAAGATATATAGTGAAGAAGTAAATAAAAAAGGCATTAGGAGCCTTTGATGATAAGAGATTTATTTTAGATAATGGAATAGATTGTGTTCCATATGGATATTGTATGATAGAGTGTATAAAATAGATTGTGTTCCATATGGGTATTGTATGATAGAGTGAATAGAATATTGTGTTCCATATGGACACAAGTTTTAACGATGGGAAGATGGGTTAGGGTTTTTAAGGGCTTCCACTTGGCGTTTTTCACAATATATAAATGGTCGAACCAAGTATTAGTCAAACTAAAGAGTGGAGAAAATCTCAGTCTTGGTATATAAATGGAAAACATAATGAATGTGAAAAATATCAAATAAGTCTTATTGAAAAAATATCTAAAACAAAGGTAAATAAAACAAATATGCGAATCAATTTAAAAACCAATAAGTTAGAGGATGTAAAGAAAATAATAAATATGTTTGAATGGACTGAAAAATTTGATGGTTATCAATTGAACAATGGAAAAATAATTTACTACAATATCAAAATGATATGCAACTCAGGAGGTGGTCAGATGAGATCATTAAGAGAAGTTTATCATTTCGTAATGGCACAAAAGGGGTATCTTAAAAAATATAAAGATTCAAATGTTTTGTTTTTCAATATTTTAGATGGGGATTATTGTGCAAAGAAAATTAAACTATTGAAGGAATTTGAGAATGAACAAATGTTTATAGGTTCAATGAGTGAGCTAAACAATATGCATTGGTTATTTGATAAAGAGTAGCCCGAGGCTTAGACGTTTCAGATATTTCTTTAGAATCACCTTTAACAAATCTTTATCTTGTTGTATGGGCTATTTGAATAGAGAGCCCCTAGGTTAAAAGGGGAAATAAAAAAATGACCGTTTTTACAGCCATTTTTCCCTGTTGTGCAGGGGTTTGGCTTTTTCTTGAGGCAATGTTTTATGGCCGGATGCCCTTCCTGACACCAACCCTGGTCGCCTCTTACGACACACAGGGATATGGTACACCTATTCCAACCGGGGCATACACCGGGACCAGTACACTGGCACTCATTTCGCCGACCTCGGAAGGATGGCAGGCTGAGTCAACCCCCTGGTGTTAATTCAGCAGCCAACGGGATTTGAACTCAGGACCCTGGGATCCCAAGCCGCCACCCTAACAACTAAGCCAACACCAGGCTCCAGGTTAAAAGGGGAGACAAATAAATATACCTTGGGCTAAAAAGGGGATTTATTTTTCAGGGGAAAAAAAAGAAAAATTTCATGGCTGAAAATCCCCCATTCATTTACATGGGGAAAAGTGAGCCAGAACCAGTATTCTTTCCCTACTCCTTACCTATGGATGGTCGGCTAATCGGGGTCAGTGCCCTCAGCGCACACTCGGATTACTGCCAAGCGTTACAGTGAGTGTACGCTGGCTGACAAGACAAATTACACTGAACAACAAATTTCAAAAAAAGTTTTTTACTGGAGATGTGTAAAGTGATTAAGACTAATTTGGGTACGCTGATTTCAAAAATCATAACCGTTTTGCTGTATCACGTCAGGATTTTCAGGAACAGAAATATTCCCATTGCCTAGAAGTCAGGATTTCAATGAAATTTACATATGTCTTTAACATGTCTATTTCGTACAATTGTTGTTAACTTGTGTTATATTTCTTTCTTTCAGATAAAGATGAGTAGGCGTTCCTGTACCAATCATCCTGACAACTTCTGTTATGTCTGTGGTCGGTATACCAAAAAAGATCAACAGCGAAGTATATCTACAGCAGTGAAAATGAAGGCCGCCTACTTTCACTACTTCGGGTGTAAGGTGGGGGACCAAGAACAGAGCTGGGCACCACACATCTGCTGCACAAGCTGTCACACAACCTTGACTCAGTGGTTGGTGGGCAAGCGCGCGAGCATGCCATTTGCGGTGCCCATGATATGGCGTGAGCCGCAGAATCATCATGCTGATTGTTATTTCTGCTGCACAAGCATCGCCGGCTTCAACAAGAAGAATAAAGGTCACATCAAGTACGCTGACTGCGTCTCTGCTCGTAAACCTGTGCCTCATGATGACGAGAACCCCGTTCCAACACCTCCAGCTGATCAGAACATAGCTGTAAGCAGTGGTGAAGAGGATGGTGATGATGAACCTTTTGAACCTGACACTCAAGAATCACACCTTCTGAACCAGGGAGACTTAAATGATCTTGTAAGAGATCTCTCGCTGTCAAAGGCGAAGGCAGAGCTGCTTGGATCAAGGCTGCAGCAGTGGCATCTACTTGAACCTAACACCAAGATATCCTTGTTCAGAGCACGTCACAGAGACATGGCTGAGTTCTTTGAGATGGAAGACACGATGACATTCTGCAGTGACATCAACGGTCTGTTGAAAGAACTTGGGTGTGATCAAGATCCTGCAGACTGGCGCCTCTTCATCGACTCGGGGAAGAACAGCTTGAAGGCTGTTTTGCTCCACAATGGCAACGAGAAACCATCAGTCCCACTGGCTCACGCGTTCGGCATGACAGAGACCTATGAGACTATGTGGCAGCTGCTTGATTCCATCAAGTACAATGACTTCAACTGGCACATCTGCGGAGACTTGAAAGTGGTGGCGCTGTTGTTAGGGCTGCAGTCAGGCTACACGAAATACATGTGCTTCCTTTGTCTCTGGGATAGCAGAGACGACAAGAATCACTGGACGAAGAAAGATTGGGAAGAGCGAAAAGAGCATGTACCTGGTCGACACAACGTTAAGCATGTCGCCCTTGTCGACCCAGCCAAGGTTTTCCTTCCACCACTCCACATAAAGCTCGGCTTGATGAAAAGTTTTGTACGGGCAATGGATCTGAATGGGCATGGGTTTTTATACCTCAAGGAAAAGTTTGGCAACACCTTGTCGGAGGCCAAGATCAAGGCTGGTGTCTTTGTTGGACCACAAATCCAACAGATTATGAAGGACGAAACTTTTCCGACAACTCTAAACCCCAAAGAGCTGGCAGCGTGGAGGAGCTTCAAAGCTGTGACGGACAACTTCTTGGGGAACGAGCGCGCGGACAACTATGAAGAAATAGTGCAGCAGCTGCTGGAGTCCTTCAGGAAACTTGGCTCCAGGATGTCCCTGAAAATCCATTTCCTACACCAGCACCTGAACTTCTTCCCTGACAACTTGGGAGCAGTCTCGGACGAGCACGGCGAGCGATTCCACCAAGAGATTTCACTCATGGAGACGCGTTACCAAGGGCGGCACAACCCGAACATGATGGGCGATTTCTGCTGGTTCCTGCATCGTGAAACTGACACAGAGCAGCACAAACGCAAAGCCAAATGCCTAAAGCATTTTTAATTACATTCTAGTGGAGTTTTTCTGTAATTTCTATAATTTTGAAGCATTCATGATGAAATAAATGAATAAATGAATTTTTGTAAATTTCATTGAAATCCTGACTTCTAGGCAATGGGAATATTTCTGTTACTGAAAATCCTGACGTGATACAGCAAACCGGTTATGATTTTTGAAATCAGCGTACCCAGATTAGTCTAAATCACTTTACACATCTCCAGTAAAAAAAATTTGTTGTTCAGTGTTATTGGGGTCGAACGTCCCGTCTCGCCTTACTTGTGCACTGCATCGGACCAATGAAGGAAAAGACAACCGAGACAGATTGGAAATCACAACAAACAATTATTTATAACAAACACACAAGCAATCAATCATTTATAAGCAAGTATTTATAAGCAAGAAAGCAAAAAAGCACCTAAGAGCAGATTTTACCATAACATGTATTCTTCTTCAATCTTACTTAAACAAGACTTGGCCATCATTCACTGAGGGGTGAAGAATAAAACAAGGACTTGAAAATATAATAAAAGTAATGAATGGAGAAAAGGAAAGCAGTCTTTCCTTCTCTCCCTCACCTCATACAAATATACAGGAGAATGTAGAGGAAAATGGATGGGGAAGATGGGCAGTGGTGATGTGAAGTGATGGGGACATGAAGCCACATCAGAAGATGATAAATGGGGTTTCTGGGACTCCCATTCAAATGAAAGGGGAAAGGGAAAAACTTTCTGACTCAAGCCCCAAAAGCCCAAAATAGGAGAATGATTTTCTCCCCACCTATCCCCTTCCCTCCCACACAAGCAAATGTAAAATTGAGACTGATTTTCTCCCCACCTATTCCCTTCCCTCCCATACAAGCAAATGTAAAATTGAGACTATGAAAGATTGAGACTTACCGATTAAAGCACTTCTTAAAGCCCGTTTATAGCCGATTTAAGCCCGTTCCAACGGTCCACCAATAATCTTTCAAAAATCCCTCCTTCACCCCATTGGTTTTACCTTCAATCCTGCAGCCATTTGGTCATCCCTCGGTCATGCGGGGTTCCTTTCCATGTTCCCTCCATCCATGCATTACTTGGTAACCCATCGGGTGCTCTTGCATGCATTTTCGTGGCACTTGGTGATCGTTGTGGCCTGCTACATGCGGCAATTCTCGCGGGTGTGGTACAGTGCAAAACACTGTGAATGAGTGTTTTCTGCACAAAGGAGGGGGCTGGGGTCTCTCCCTGCGGCTTTGGGAGCGTAATGGGTGGGGCGGGGGCTTCGTTGAAACTTCCCTCAGAATGGCGTGACATCATGCACCGGCCCCCATCGGCTGCGGACCAATGAGAGGGGGAGAGGGGTTGTAGGCGGAGAATACGAAAGCTGATGTGACGAAGAAGCAGAGAGGTAGAAGCACACGGGACAGGCTCTCGCGAGCAAGTATGAAGAGTGCTTCTGAGCAGACGGCTCAGAAAGCAAAAAGGGAAGAAGCAAAAGGTAGAAAGCAGAAGAGAGGGCAGAAGGCAGACATAGCAGAAGACTAAAAGACTGAGAAGGCTCATGAGGGAAGGAACAAAAACGTGTGAGGGAAAAGAACAAAAGTTTCACAAGCAGTTCGTGTTGAGCTTCTGTGGAAAAAGAACAATCCTTCCATGAGCGTCATCCTACCCTCTCAATCCTGTCAGCCATGAAGGACAAGGAGGGTGAACGGCAGCACCTCATCGATGGGGGTCTGAGAAGGAAGGATCTGAGGCAGAAGAGGGCAAATCGCACATCGAGCTCACATATATGGGATGCCAGAGAGGACTCGCTTGCTGGAGCAGAACACCTTAGGGATGAGAGTGGATGATTAATGGGGTTTCTGGGACTCCCATTCAAATGAATGGGGGAAAGGGAAAAACTTTCTGACTCGAGCCCCAAAAGCCAAAAATAGGAGACTGATTTTCCCCACCTATCCCCTTCCCTCCCATACAAGCAAAAGTAAAATTGAGACTGATTTTCCCCACCTATCCCCTTCGCTCCCATACAAGCAAATGTAAAATTGAGACTGATTTTCTCCCCACCTATCCCCTTCCCTCCCATACAAGCAAATGTAAAATTGAGACTATGAAATATCAAGACTTACTGATTAAAGCACTTCTTCCCTTTCATATTTTCATTCCGCTCAAAGAGTGAACCAACGAATATTTGTCCATATTCTGCTTTAGGGAATAACTTAATTTACTTATAACATTCATTTCCATCGAGTATATTCACTTTATCTCTTCAAGCACGAAGGAAAGGGAAGTTCATATAACCTACTTTGGTTCTCTAAAATGGGGAAGTGCCTTTAAGAGCACAATCATACTGTGAAAATGAGGAAGTATTCTGTGCCCACGTCTCTCATGGTTATATCTTACTAAAATCAGCAGAACACTAACAGAACAAAGTTGAGCTAAAAGCAAGCAAAACAGCTTTTAAACGTAGGTTTTTCTCAAAATCATTTAAAGCAAGCTGTTTCCTTTTCGTGTTAAAATGAGTCAGTCTGGAGTCAGCCAAGCTGCCTCGCCCGAACCAAGCCAAAAAAATTCCGAAGTCATTTCCTATGTGGGACACACCCTGAAAAAACCATTGTTGTGAAACCTCCCATTACATCATCAAGTTGCCTATTTAAACCAACTTGCGTGCCGACTGTGTTTTATGTCGAGAATGGATTGTGCAGATAATGTTTCCGACCTTGCGGATCAATCATTTTCACAAGATGACAGGCGAGATCCTTAACCCAATTCATTATTTGTTGTTTTATACAGGATTAAATCACTGTACAACCAATAATTATTGTGTGTCATTTTCTAACAGGTTGTCCCCAATAAGAACATCGTTGATAACTGATCTAGAACAGGAGGCCTTTGAATTACACGACGAATGGCTAAAAATAAATGACTTCCTTGAAGGCATTCAATCGTTCAGAAGAGAATTGAATGACATTTTTGTTGGCTGGCAAGAAGTTCTCTCACGTCCTCTGACCTTGAATGAATCGAGTCAAAGGTGAGAAATTATCCTTCTGTCTCTCTCTGTGTATATGTGTTTATACGTGTATGTGTGTGTATGTGTGTATGTATGTATGTGTGTGTATATGTGTGTATGTGTGTATATGTGTGTGTGTGTATATGTGTGTGCGTGTGTGTATGTATGTGCGTGTGTGCGTGTGTGCGTGTGTGCGTGTGTGCGGGCGTGTGTGCGGGCGTGCGTGCGTGCGTGCGTGCGTGCGTGCGTGCGTGCGTGCGTGCGTGCGTGCGTGCGTGCGTGCGTGCCTGACTCATTATTTTTTTTCAGTTTAAACACCTGTCTGGGTGAACCAAACACACAACTTAATCTTTCAGAGGAATCTGACACGACACTATCTTCTGGAGGTAAATGTTATATTTATTATTTTATTAATATCATAATATAATCATCTTTATATACCCTAATTGTTCTTCACTCTTTGTTTTGAACAGAATATGTTCATGGAGTTTCAAATCCAAAACAAACCATCAGACTGCTGTGAAAGAAGATTTTGTTCAATGTTATTACTTTTGTTTAATTATAAATGCTTTTCTTATAATTATCTGATTTAGAATTACAAGAAAAGAATAAAGGAGATGTAAAGGGGAGGGGTGGGGGTGGGGGAGGGGTAGCATTGGGGTTAGGTGCGCTCCCCCAATGACCCACCACCCCCCTCATCCCTCCCCCCTCCCCGTGTGTATGGGGAAGGGTGGGGGGTGGGATGAGGGGGGTGGGGCTTGTGTGGGTGGGTGGGGCTTGTGTGGGTGGGTGGAGCAATTTTTTTAAAATTAAATTAATATGTTGTGTGTGGGAACGAATAAACTAATCACTAATATTGTGGATATGATGGATGTGGATGTGGCTTATGTGGGTGGGGCTTGTGTGGATGTGGCTTTTGTGAGTGTGGCTTGTGTGGATGTGGCTTGTGTGGATGTGGCTTTTGTGAGTGTGGCTTGTGTGGATGTGGCTTTTGTGAGTGGGGTTTACATGGATGTGGCTTATGTGGGTGGGGCTTGTGTGGATGTGGCTTGTGTGGGCGGAGTCAAAAAACGGGAGGAGTTTAAAAAGGGGCAGAGTCAAAAAATTTCAATTTCTCTTTGTCTTTTGTAACTCCTGTGAATAAAATGAACCTAAAATCTCTTCCCCCTTTAAATCACATAATTTGGAAGTCGAAGGAACTGTACCGACGACATCAACA
Organism: Eptatretus burgeri; assembly: GCF_056783735.1. NCBI lineage: Eukaryota > Metazoa > Chordata > Myxini > Myxiniformes > Myxinidae > Eptatretus > Eptatretus burgeri. Next base: position 12,763,669 of record NC_140965.1, on the reverse strand, counting down.
ATTAAAAAAAGTTCATTCGTCCATCACTTGGTTTAACCTTTTTCAAAATAAGATTTCCACCTGTATATTCTTACGATATCACCAACTTTGAACTTAGGCTTTCTGACATTAATCACTTTTTCATATTTTAATTTTGTAAATGTTTCTGATGGCTTCGTTTTCGTTGAGGTATGAATCGTATCATTGTAATTATCTACAATGTCCTGAATAAAAGACAACCATTGTTGTGAAAAAAAAGACAGAACCGAGTTGAGTGATTTTTTATACAGTCTCTCTTTTAAAGCGTGATTAAAACGCTCAATAACAACCGCTTTTTCTTCATTAAACGTGCTGTATAATGTAATGTTATTTTAAAGACAATTCAAAAATGTTTTGTTGTAGAACTCTGTACCCTCATCAGTCCACAATTTTTGAGGTTCTCTCTTGCTTTTATTGAATATCTGTTGGAAAGCTAACATAAGAGTATTACCTGTTTTGTTTTTCAAAGGAACAACCCACACATACCTACTCCTCAAATCAATAACGGTTAAAGCATACTTGTACCCCTTATCATAATTGAGTTCAATTAAATCAACAGACCAGATATAATCAACTTCCTTGGAATAAACCTTCCTTCTATGAAACTTTGTGATTATTGGTTTATGTAATTCATCAGCTAATTGCTCTTCAATCTTAATGACATCATTTAGAGCCTAAAAGTTTTTTGAATTTCCAAGCCCAAGTTTCAATTTAGCACTGATCATCTTCTTCACGATGAACCTATCAACTTTTTCTCTCAAGGTTGGATTTTCTATCAGACACAAATTATACAACATTTCTCTATCGGCTTCGTGTTTTTCTTCCAACGTTGTGCTATTTCCATAATCATATCATGCCTCATGCACACTTCATCAACTATATTGATAGGTTTGCTCCATGGTTTAGGATTGTCAGCCTCATCTAATCTTTTATTCAAGTTTGTTCCTGGACCACAGAAAGAATACCCTGGTCGATGTAATTCCCCTGGTATTCCAGTTGTTGTAAATTTACTTCCTGGTAAAAACTTTTGTATATCTCCCCCTTGTTTGTGCTTGGTGAATTCACTCTTTTTTGAGCCACACACCTAACATGTACCTTTTTGTATAACCCTATTATTTTTACTTTTAACATACGAGATATTTTTACTCTTGGTTTTCTTTTCGCATTTAAGACAATAACTCATTTATTTATGTGAAAAATTCCAACAGAGTGCGAAAACCTTTTTAGTTTCCAACATGCACATTTGAATCTTAATTTTTAAAACATAAAGAATCCTGAGAAATGTCTTCACTCGCTCCTCCATTTATTTAAGAAGAAAAATGTAAAACTTTAATCAAAGTCAATTACACCAACATCATCAATAATATTGTTACGGCTGTGGAAATTCGCATTACACCATAAAGGGCCCTCAGGTGAGATATCTCCATCGGTACATGTGTAGTTAGCCCAAACCCGTTGTATAGAGGGAATTTATGTGATCCATCTGGGCTGCGACGCTTTGAGTTAGTCGTTTTTCTTTCTCTATCTTTTATTTCAAACAAACAGCATCTCAACAACCACGCCATCCCCACCACAGCGCCAACCACACTACAACAACGCCACACCACCACCTTCGCCTTTACCTTCACAACTTCATCCCACTTCATCGCTTCTACGGCCATTCCCGCACCACCTGTGAACACTGAACGTCGGGCTGTCTCGGGCCCGTACGGCAATTGGTGCAGAACGCACCGAGCCGCGAGCGCGAATGGCGGCCTTTCCGAGGGGAAAATTCGGATCAGGAATGCTTCACGCCAACTTCTCCTCCGTCCAATGGGCAAGCGCGAGGCGGCTTGGCCCCGCCTCCAGGCGCGTGGAGGTGAATTCTGTCTAGGTCCGTTTATGCAAATTTTAGGATCAGTGGAGGTTCACGCCCATTTTTGCCCGACCAATGGCTGACCGGGGGGGGCGGTTTGGGCCCGCCTCCAATCGTGTTCTGATCCGGGAATTTGCATATCAGCGCCTCCTAAGCGCTATAAAGGTGCGAGCGGAAGGCGACTCGGGACTTGAGTTGAGGTCGGAGGAGAGTGTGGAGCTGGAAGGAGAGTGTGTCGTCGATAAGTTGCTTTTGGAAACAAGGAGCGTTGCGTTGGTGGATTCGAGTCGAGTGCGCGCGGTGGAGCTGCAGGCAAGGGAGCTTGGGTCCGAGGCAAGGAGGACGGCGGTCTGTGACGAGGTTGTGGTGTGGGGGATCGCTCGTCTCGTCGCGGGACCCAAGCCAGCCAGCCATTCTCCCTCCCCCAGGGCATCAACAATTTCCCCTTTCCCCCCGCGGTGAGATAGTGCAAAAGGGGGCCCCGTTCCTCCCCCACCCCAAACGTGGTGCCAACAAGCACGCCAGGGGCGCGGAATCGGGGCACAGCGGCGCGGACACTTTGCGGCTTGCCCGCCAACGCGTCACGAGGACGCGGGTAAGACCTCCCCGGTCTCGCGGACCTGGCCGCTCCTCCAGGCCCCGCGCACATTTGGCCTACGGGCCTGTCTGCCTCCTTGTCTGTGAGGGTGGCTTCTTTCTTTTGTGTAAGTGTGTTGGCACCGTCTGTGAAGTAAAACTGTACAAGTGTTGCCGTGTGTACGCGTGAGTCGGTTGTATTACATTTGCTTTATGTGCATTTCGATTACGTATGGCTGTAAATACGTGCCTTCCGTGCTTGTCTGTGTGTGCGTGTGAATAAAATGCTTGCTTGTTGAACTGAGCCCGTTTCGCTTCTTCTTTTCTCAATTGACTCTCCATCTTGCATCACGTAAGGGGTTCGTAGTGGGTGCAACATCCCGGTAATTAATCGGAACCGTCAAGGCCGATGATAACACCACTCGGTTATCACTGTAGCACGGAACGGACCGCTTAAGCGGTTCATGTCCGGAGTCGCCTGTGGCGTGGTACGATCGCCCGGTCGACCATTCGCGCAGGTACTTAGGTAGATCGAATTTGGCGAGCAACTCTATCCTGTGCGAATGGGCAATTGGCACAATCGTGGTGAGGATAAACCCCCACCCGTGACTAGCTCCCGGCGTTGTTCCGAGAACGGTCACGACTGAATTGTCCGTCTGGTGGGCGTCGTGCCGCGATTCGAGTTATGTGGCTGTTCGCACGCCGGCGGGCGCAAATTCGCAACAATATAATCTTTTCCTTCATTCTCTTCTTTATCCCCACATTCTCGTTTAAATCTCCCTGAAACTGATGTTAATAGTCTTGATGCATATATTTCTAATAGACTTTCCAATTCTTTATTTGCCTCCTCGGTGCATTGAGATTTATTTATTTTCTGTAATACCTTTGATCTTTTTATAATCTCACTGGTTTCCATATTTTTATATTTATTTATTATCTCTCTCTTTCCTCCCTCTCCTCCTTCTCTCTCTTCTCCCCCTCCTCTCTTTTCTCCCTCTCCTCAGTTTCTTTAACTCCTTCCCCATCCCTTACTATCCTTGAACCACTTTCACCCCAAAGAATATCATACAAAAATTCCTCTGGATTCTGCGATACTCTTTCATCCACAATTATTTTTCTCATAAAAGGAAACCAATAAGATTTGTTGATGATTTCTAAAAGAGTTTTATATTTCATCACCTTTAAAAGTTCATTTTAATTTAATATTTTAATCAAATCTCTATTTGGGGGGTTTTAAACATCAGTACAAGGCCAGTTTCTAATTGAAAATTGTCCGTGCCTATGTTCCAATTCATAAGGAATGTAAAATCGAACACCCTTTTCTTGTAGGTATCCTTGAATGCAAAAATTATTTTCTTGAAGTCTTCTTGCTGTCATTTATGTAACAGAAATATATGACAGATTAATATGATGACACGTAATGCCATCCCATCTTCCTATTGTTAAATCAGTTTGTATTCCAAGACTTTGTATAATTATCCAATTTCCTTCCTTCTTTGTCATATAAACTATTGCTTCACCATCATAGAATTTACAAGTTCTGATAATTTGTAGTTTGCCAATTGCGCTTCCACATATCTCCTGATTCTTACCAAGAGGATAATATTCTTCTTTACGAGACTGATAAAAATCGTGTCGGTCTTCGAGGTTGAATGAAAAAGACCAATTATATCCCAAATCGCACATATTATACCTCCATTTCTCTATTCTCATATTAACTATTCTTCCTTCTTTATAAAATTCAATACTAAGCAGATAATTCAACTTAATCAGAAAAGGTGTATGGTTTGTTGAACCAGGTGTTGTGGTTGTAAATTCTACTCCTTCAACAAAATGTGCTGTTTTATTTAAGGATGTATATTGTGATAAATCACTTAATCTCACCAAGTCATTCGCATCAGTCGGGCTTGGATAATTTATAAGCATTTTTCATATCAATATTTTTTGTTATACTATATTTCTGTCATTCAGCCTGTGCCTTTGTGTAACAATTTAATGAATCGATATCCAGTTCATGGGATACACCAAAGATAGAACCATCTTTTCCAACATAAGACATTTATATTTGATTAAAAATAATGTCATTAAAAAAAAAATTTTTGTTGAGTTGAAATAACACAGACATAATTGACCACAACACTTGGAATTTAATTTTTGGACTTGAAATGTTTGATAAACACCATTCTGTAAGAATTTTATTACTTCAACAGGTGGTGGAAGACCAAAACTATCAAAATAATATTTGGCTTGACTATTAAAAATACAAACCCAATGAGAACCGTTCCCATTATTATCTTCTAAGTTCATAATACTATTCTTTGTATGTTCAGACACGTTTGTTAATTCATCTCTCATACAAATAACCACATTATGAATTTTTTTATTTCTTACAATATTTGATAAGTTCTAAATTTGATGTTGTATTCTTTCCAAATTCTTTAAACCACTCATCAATTCTCATTTATTTATTAGAAAGATATAATCCATTACCCCTTTTAGTTAATTTTACACCTGCTTGTGCGATAGAAGAAAGCACATCTCCAACTCACAATCTCGCTTTATCAGGCAGACTTTCAAGTTTTTCAGCAAAATCTACAATTACACCACTTCCACTAATTTGTTTCTCCAACTCTTTGTAATGCCTTTCCAATTATTTTTGAGCCCAGAGTTGAGCCTTCCTTTTGTTGGCAGTTTTCACCGCTGCTGAAATACCACCCATCAATGCTCCAGCCGCACTTAAACCAGCAAATAAAGGAATTAGAAATGGGAGAAATCCTCCACTCGTCTCTCTTATTGAATATTTCTTCAACATTGGTTTTGACATTTTAATTTTAAGTGAGTCAGTATCGTTCAAGATTTTCACCTGTTCTCTTGTGAGCAAAACATCAATTCTTACTGCTCCTTTTCTCTGAATTGTATTAACGTTAATCATACAAGGCTTTTGATTTTGAATACAAGATGATAGTGTCTGAAGATTTATTTGATTAACATATACCCCTGTAGGCACTTTCCTACTCATTTATTTATCAAAAAATTAAGTGAGACGAATCATAAAACCATTATCTGTATTGATCTGTAATTCTGTTTCTTCCAAAAGCAAACAAGATGTATCAACTTCTTCACTCTCTTCTATTTCAATGTATAGGGAAGTATCCACACGATTAGACTTTGTAGTTTCCTTTGGAGCACTCAGGTCAATCGCCTAGATTGTATACAGACTTTTAAATGCTGTCATATCCAAAATGGGTTCTTTATTTCCATTGCTTTCACACCTTTTGGTAAGACTTGTATGCTTCAGCATAATCATTTTTTCCCCAATTAATTTCCAATCTATCTCATGGATAAAATGTTCCATCTCGAGAAACGCGAAGTTGTTTCACCTTAGCATTATCACTCAACGCATTATTCTTTTCAGTAGCAGTATCACCATCTGGTTGTTTTTTTTTAATGAGCCACAAATATCGTGGCTTTCCTTCCAGAACACCCAAATTCCACGTGTAAGTGGTTTGGTTCAGTTTAACGTGTTGGCATCTTCTTTAAAGGTATGATACATTGAGTGGTTTCTTTGAGTTAAGTCTTCTATTCAACATCTCTTCTGCTTTAAGATCAAGAGTATATTCACTAATATACCAACTAATTTCATCAATTAGAAATTTATTCTGATCAGCAAAAGCATTCGCCACACCAAGAAGCAATCTATTTTCATTATCATTCCTTTGCAGTTGAAATCTAATTTTAAGACCATACAGAACTTTATCATGATCACAAAATCCAAATATACCTTTAAGAGGAACTGCCACAGTAAAACGATTACCTGTTTTTGTATCATCATTGTACATTTTTGTATCATTCCTTTCCTTTGACTATATCAAGGGTCTGTGTTTGTTCCCATTGCCATATCAGGAATAAAACCTTTAACAGCCCCTTTTCCCATTCTATCACAAAATGAATATAGTGTAAATTTCATCATTTCAGATGTAGCAGAGACATAATCGACCGCTTTAACTTGTTGTGTTCCAATGTACAAATGAACACGATCAAACATTTTCCAGAAGAAATCATTTACGAGTGTAGCGTATGTTAGTCGCAGCCTTACTGCAGTAAATGAAAATTTACACAACAAGAAACTTTCAGCGAGATTCAAATAAGTTTGTTGATTATTTATTTCAAAACTTTTTGTTCCATTTGCATTCCAGTCTGTTCCAGTTATTGCATTTACCATGAAGTAATCTTCTTTTTAGTAGAGTTTGAGATGACAATGGTATCATCCAAATCATAGATACTATCAATCGCTTCCATACTTGTATTTATAAAGGAAAAAAGATGTTAAAACTTTTGAAACCCTGACCCAAGTATTTGAATTATTTTCTGTCGTTCTTGGGGAGACAACTGAGTTTTACCTTTCTTAATTTCTTTTATTGTTTGCAATTTATGGGATTCCTTTTGGGCATCTTTTATACTCTTTATAGCACCCGCTACATTCCCACAGCAGAAGCAGTTGAACCAATTAGATCTTTATGTTTAAGAATAGTTGAACCTATACCCATTAGAGTATCAATTATCCCATCTCCTTTTTTTCTAAACTGATGTCCGACACCCTTTTGTCTCTTAGGTTTATAGTATCCTCTACCAAGATACATACCTTCACCCTTGTAGTATGGGGAAAGGAACATCCCATCCCCTGGAATTATTTTATATTTTCCCAACTCATATTTCCTCACAATAACCATCGTATTTGTTTATTGGAAAACTTCACGTCGGTGAATTCTGATGGATATAATTTCTCCATTTAAAGAAATCATGCGATTATCTTGATCGGTTATCCTAAAATTTACTCTGTATCTGGTTTTTCCTGACACAGGGAGATAAACCAGATTTTTGGGTTCCATATTGAATTTATAACCAATTGGGGTTGAGTATGCACTGAATGAAAATATTGTATTTGTTCTTATTCCATCATTATAAGCGCCATCAATCAAATCACAGTGAATTTATACCGAACTTATTCCTGAGGATATTTGAATGACATTATCACTGTAAAACGGCCCATTAGTTTCAATCTTTTTTGAGGAGAAACCCAATAACTCTCTAAATGAATTATCAATTGGGAAATCAACCTTGTCGTTATTTTTAAATTTAATCGTTGATTTTGAAGTACGTTTTTTTAATATCTATAACAATATTTTTTGGTTCATCACCCTGTTCTTTCATAAGGCGGCAATTTCAGAAGATATTTGAGAAATCTCATATGCTCCGGGTGAAACTGTTATCATTTTGTATCCACTTCCCGGATTATAACAAAACTTGTCATTTTTCTCAGTGATATTAAACAAGGTATTATAAGTTTCCATCGACAATAAAGACGCCTCATATTCTTTTGTTGCGTCAAGTTGTCGTGGATATGGAGATGAAGATGTGTGGTCGCTTGTTGTGAAATTAAAACTAAGGATTGTGCTTTTAATCTTATTTAATATGGGATAAAATATCTTTGTATTGACATTTATTTATTATTTTCATGTTCCTCAACTGGTCTAAAATGGCTGATGCTTCATTAAAATAATTGATATTTCCAGCCTTCTTACTACCTAACAACAATAACAGTCTATTAACTAATTGTGATGGGTCGTTTGGAAGAAAACTAACACCTGAACCAAGCCTACTTAAAGCCTGAATAATGTGTTTCTCCTCATTCTTCCTACTTTTACCAGATAGACTAAGCCTATAATTAAGAGTCCAGCAGATCAATATATACTCTGTCATCCTTATTTTTCATATCCAATGGTTTATCAAAATACTTTGATTCATCCCTCACAGTTGAAGCTTGTTTTCCATCTTTTGTTAGAAGAAACATTAATCTCAGAGTTAGTTTAACAGGTGGTTGAGCAGAACTCAAGAACCTTTATTCATCATTAATATCAATCCCTTTTCTTGAACAAGATTAAATATTGCTGGTTGTTCTGTTGGAATGAGTCCTGCTTTGGTTTTTTAATCCGCTGAATATTCATTGTTTTGAAGAGCCTTCACCTTATAATCAGGAGGTTGATTAATCTCTTCCAGTTGTTGAAATAATCCTTCATCATCATATTCTAATTCTCCTTCTTCTTCCTCTTTCGGCTGCTCCCATTAGGGGTCGCCACAGCGGATCATCCGTGATGATCCGCATAATGATTTGGCACAAGTTTTACGCCGGATGCCCTTCCTGACGCAACCCTGGTCGCCTCTTACGACACAGGGATATGGTACACCTATTCTTACCGGGGCATACACCGGGCCCAGTACACTGGTACTCACTTCGCCGACCTCGGAAGGATGACAGGCTGAGTCAACCTCATAGTGTGTATCAAGCGGCCAAGGGGCTTGAACTCAGGACCTTTTGGGTCCCAAGCCGCTACCCTAACCACTACGTGAACACCAGGGTTATCATATTCTAATTCTCCTATATGCCCTAATTCTTCCTCCGTCATTTGACTGAAATCTTTTAACATTTGAAGTGTTTTTCGGAGTATATTCTATTGTGGGAACTGTGGAAGCATCTATAATTTTTTGGGGGAAGTTTTTAAAAGTGGTTTTAAAAATTTCTCATTTTCTTTCAAATGCTTCTTCACCCGTTAGTTTCTGTCTGCGTTTCTTCTTTATCTCTTCCTGTTGTTTTACAACTTTTGAAACCAACTCTTGATGCTCCTTAAATCTTCTTGCTCTTTCTTTTGCATCCATTTATTTAATGGAAAATATCATTCACTGAATTATAAAGGTCAACAGGGAAATTTTCCTTTTCTTCATCATTAAAGTAGATGTGTTCAAATAAATCCTTTTCTTTAAATATTTCATCAAATTCTTTATTAACATTAATACGAGTTGTAATTTCTTCTTCACTAATACTTGTATTTCTGCTTTTCATACGTTTGCGTTGAGTTTCTTCATCAACATCAAAACCGAACGATAAAATCTTAACCCCTTTACCACTCAGATGTTTAATAATTTAATAACAAACTCATGTTTAATAATTTGTCTCATTCCTTCTGGATTCGTTTCTAATATCCCAAGACCACCATATTTTAGTTTCTTTCACTCACTCTTACAATGTGAATATTTTGTTGTACCAAGAGAAACCTCCTCAAATATTTGTCCTTCATTCCTCAATCACATATGTTCCTTTACTGAAATATAGTAATAATCTTCACCTTCTACTTCTCCAGGTCTTATTGCTCTCGTTGTTGTTGACACAATACGAACTACATGGTGCTTTTTAAGCAAATTTACAATATTTTCATTTGTACTATTCAAGAACCTTGATTTATGAAAGTTTTTGCCAGAAGCAGATTTACCCACAAGATTTATAATAATAGTTGCCATTTATATATGTAATTGTTTATAAAATAAAAAATATATCCCTTAATATCTCATCTTGTTTCACAACAATATATTTATATTTTTCAGTCGTGTGCTTCATATAATCCCCAAATTCCTTTTTACTGCATAATGCAGAACAATTGTCTCTCCAAAAATTGTTTATATCCATTGAATTTAACTTGAAAAAATAAAAGTATTAACAGTTTCTTATTGAGCAACGAGGGAGTTGAAAGTATGATTGCCTAAGATAAATACAATTACAAGAAGAATGTCTCCCTCTTGTGTAGTAGCTATCCATTACCATTTGGTTTCTCTCATTAACACAATCATCAAAGATAACGAGGTTCTTTTTTGATTGATCCAAATCTTTGGGAGAAGGTATATTATCCGTATTATCACGAAGAATGCAAGTTATCGGCTTTGATTTCTTTTTATATCTCTGTGTATCACAAAATAGTTGTATTATATCTTCAATGTTGTAATCATTTAGTTTGTTTTGAAGTTTAAATAAGCCGATTATATCTTCTTTTTGAAGACCAGCATTGAAACCTTGTGAGAGTCATTGATACTCAGGTTGAAAACTCGACTTTGTGAAAATTATTAAATTATCATAATCTAAAAAGTTGGGAGTAAGGAGCATCTTTAAAAGTAAGCAGGTTTTTCCACACCTGCTTGAACCAACTATGAGACATCTTAATGAATTTGGAAGATTTTTATGGTTGTTAAATTTTATCTTGTTTTCCCAAATGGGTAAAAAAATCATTCATTTATATATTTAGAAAACAGGTTATTAAATTTTTATTGGCTTTTTTGGAAACTCTGTTTTATCCGAAGTTCAGGTTTAATTTCAAGATAATCCATTATTTTATTTATACAATATCTTGTGTTGATATTTCCCTGAAAATGACAATTGTTAATAATATAAATCATCAATCCACGAAACATGGTTGTCATTTGTTCAGTCTCTTCTCTTGTAAGAAAAGGTGTATTATCACCCTCATACTTTATATTCATTTCTCGAATCAATCTTCTAAAGTAATTCATTTTTGGTGTAAATCTAAAATAATTATATTCCTTTTTATATTTTTTATTATCATTAATTAGAAGATAATCACAGAACATACATTCTTAATCAGCTTTTGACTGTGTTTAATCCCCATCTTTCACACGCAGGACAATTCTCAAATTTGTCATGTGGAGAATTACGAAATTCAAGAGGCTTAAAATCTAGTAAACTATTCATATTTATAAAGTAAAACTTTACTTCAAATAAAATTCATCTTCGGTACTTTAATTGGTGCTTTCACAATCATCTATAAAACTACTTTCATAACTATCATTTGAACACCAAAAGCAGGTTCAAACATATTCAAAGTTTTTTTTAACAAATCTATAACACATCTGTTTGTGACATATGCTGATTTTGAAAGTATCCTTGAAAAGATAGATACTGTTTCTCCAAATCCAAATAAATCAAACACAAATAAATATCAAAAACATACTCCTTGTGGTTTCTGATATTATATCAAATCATCTGTTGGTGATGAATACAACAAGTTAGAACTTTATAGAGGAGAAGATGCCTCAGAGGAGTTTGCAAGACGATTGGAAAAAGACTGCATAAGACGAAGAAAAATAATGGTTAAAACCTATAAACCAATGTCATTAACAAAGAGAGAGAAAAAGAAATTTAGAAAGAACAGTATCTGTAATATTTGTGAGGAGAAAATTGAGGGAGAGGTCAAAGTTGGGGATCATTGTCATCTTACTGGAAAATAAGAGATCCAGCTCATTCCCGTTGTAATCTTAATTACAAGCCCCCAAATTTTATTCCTGTCTTTCTTCACAACAATGCTCACTATGGCACACATCCATTTATAAATGAACTTTCAAAGACATCTGGAGATATTTCTGCCATTCCTAACAGATCAAAAATACATCTCATTCACAAAAACAATTCATACATCCCCCCATAACCCATATCAGATTTCTTGACACATAAAAGTTTATGGCAAGTCCATCATCTAACTTAGCATCAAATATTAAAAACTTACCGAATCTTAAATCACATTTCTCAAATCAAGAAGAGATTGATCTCTTATCACAAAAGGGAATATATCCATGTGACTATATGGATTCATTTGAGAAGTTGAAAGAAACACAACTTCCTTCAAGGGAAAGTTTCTACAGCAAATTAAATAAAACTCATATTTCCGATAGAGATTATATACAAGCTAAAAAGGTTTGGGAGAAGTTTAATATAAAGAATCTTGGAAAATATCATGATTTGTATCTTAAAACTGATGTTTTGTTATTGGCTGATGTGTTTGAAACTTTGAGAACAGTCTGTCATAATAAAAATTCTTATGGATTAGACCCCGCTCATGATTACACAGCCCCGGGTTTGGCTTGGAGTGCTATGTTAAAAATAACAAAACAGAATTTGGAATGAATCAGTGATATAGATATGCATTTAATGAGAGAGAAGGCTAAAACAGGAGGAATATCTCAAGTATGTTCCAAGAGATATGCTAAAGCAAATAACAAATATCTTCCTGATTATAATAAGAATGAGGACAACTCTTACCTGATGTATTATGATGCTAACAATTTGTATGGTTGGGCTATGTCTCAATCTTTACCTTATGGAAAACTTAAATGGGTTAAAGAAAAACATTATGAAAAAGTTTTACAAGACATTGTTGTCTCCTCTCAAAAATAATTGGATGAAGCTAAAGTTGGATATTATTTTGAGGTTGATTTAAAATATCCAGAAGAACTTCATCACAAACATAATGACCGACCTTATGCCCCTGATAAAGAAAGTCCAATAAAAGAATGGTTCAGTGGTTTCCAACAGTCATTGAATATAAAAGGTAAAGCTCCAGAAAAACTACTTACCATATTAAATGATAAAGAAAGTTATGTTTTGCATCAAAGGAACTTGAGACAATATTTATCTGCTGGGTTGAGAGTGAGGAAAATTCATCAGATTTTGAAATTTAAACAAAGTCATTGGTTGAAGAAGTATATTGATTTTAATACAAAAAGGAGAACAGAAGCAAAAACAGATTTTGAGAAGGACTTTTATAAATTAATGAATAATGCTGTATTTGGAACGAATGGAAAATGTTAGGAATCGACAAAACACAAGACTTGCTGCATCTTGGAAACAGGCTTCAAATTTAATTAATAGACCAAGTTTTGAGTGAGCGGAGGTGTTTTCAGAGAACTTTTGTGCTATTCATTTGAAAAAAAAAGAGAGTATTGAAATGGATAAACCTATTTATATAGAAACATCTATTCTTGACTTCTTAAAGTCGTTAATGTATGACTATTACTATAATAATTTCAAATCAAAGTATAAGGATAATGTGTCATTGTTATATATGGATACAGATAGTTTTATATTAGAAATTAAGACAAGAGATGTATATGAGGATATGATGTATATATATATATATATATATATATATATATATATATATATGATACAAGTAATTATAAGTCAGGTGATGTGTTGTTTTCAAAGAATAAAAAGGTTATTGGTAAGTTTAAAGATGAATTGGGTGGGAGGGTCATGGATGAATTTATAGGATTGAGATCAAAGTCTTATGCTTTTACGTATATTGATAATAATAATATTGAAAGGTGTGATAAGAAGCTAAAAGGGAATAAAGAAAAATATAATCAAGGAAATAATAAACTTTAAACATTATTACAACTGTTTAACCTTAAAGAAGGAAGAGTTCAGAAAAATGAATACAATAAGAAGTTATAAACATCAATTATATACAGAAGAGATAAATAAGAAAGCATTTGAAGCTTTTGATGATAAAAGATATATTTTAGAGAATGGAATCAATTGTCTCCCTTATGGTTATAAGTACAAGTGTTAAGATATTGGGTTGGAAATGTTAACAGGCTACCTCCATCTTTTTACTGATTTATAAATGATAGAACCAAGCAATAACCAAACCAAAGAGTGGAGATGTAATCAGCCTTGGTATTTAAATGGGAAACAAAAAGAATGTGAGAAATATCAAATAAGTCTTATTGAAGAAATAACCGGGGTAAAAGTAGATAAAACAAATAAGCGGATAAATTTAATTACAAATATGTTGGAGGATGTAAAGAAAAGAATAAATATCCTTGAATGGACTGAAAACCTTGATGGTTATCAATTGAACAATGGAAAAAACAATTTACTACAATCTCAAAATGATATGTGGCTCAGGAGGTGGTCAAATAAGAGCATTAAGAGAAATTTATCATTTCATTTCTGCTCAACAAAGACACTTATACCAAGAACCAACTTCCAAGTTATTCTTTGTGAATATAGTCGATGGAAATGAATGCTGTAAGAAAATTAAGTTATTACCTAAAGTAGAACATGGGCAAATATTCGTTGGTTCGCTCTTTGAGTGGAATGAACATATAAAAGGGAAGAAGTGCTTTAATCAGTAAGTCTCAATCATTCAGAGTCTCAATTTAACATTTGCTTGTATGGGAGGGAAGATGATAGGTGGGGAGAAAATCAGTCTCAACTTTATATTTGCTTGTATGGGAGGGAAGGGGATAGTTTGCTCATTATGCATTTGCACCCTGCAGGAACCAGTGCAAGCAAACTTTGCATGGCCTCTTCTTTCATCTTGAGGAACCAGTCGAGGGCTACGTTTGGATTAAAATAAAAATAGAAAATGTTGTGTTTTTTAATCCGATGTTTAATCCGAGGCCCAGGCCTCAATCGGGTCTTGTGCTTATACACTCCATGCGGTTTTTTTTCCCCAGAAGTCATCGAGTCATATGTATTATGAAGATTGAAGGTTGAGGTTGTCATGATTTGTTGTCAACAACACAAATTTCATCATTATCGTGTTTGCATGTGCGCCTGTTATTGAAAAGATTGCTTTAGACAGGTTTATTGTAACACCTCCATGTTCAGGCCTCAAGTTAGTATGTTGCTTACACAGCCACAATCGAGTAATATGTATTGTGAAGACCTGTGTGTGATAGCATGGACCTAAAGTAATGGATAAGCTGCCAGAATTACACAAGGGACATGTGGGATTGAATATCGTCGTTTTGCTCGGTATCGTCTCAGCCTGTTTTAGTGCTCCTTCTCTCTCCGTTTCTCAATCTCTTTCAATAAACCCTGTTCTGTTTCCATGATTGAAGTGTTGATTGATACGTGGTGTTTCCCGGATTTGGGAATGTAAAACCCTGTGGCAGTTGGAAATTTGGCACCAAAACATCGTTTTGAGGATACAAATGCGGTGGTTCATCAAAAGTCAACACTCACTCAACCCCCATCCTATGAAATGGCGAAAAATCATCGGCAACAGGCTCATTGGGAATACTGTGTAATGGAAATCGAAGCAAATATATTTTGGGCTTTCCCAGCAGACAACGTCACAGTCCAAAGGAGTCTCTGTCACTAATTTGGTGACCATCCAGGTGGAAGATTTCACCTTATTCATCGGGATCACTGTTACACACACACACACACACACACACACACACACACACACACACACACACACACACACACACACACACACACACACACACACACACACACACGCACCTGCAAAAACACTATTATAGTTGAAGGAGGTTACATGTCAGGAATATCTGCAAAATACATGTACAAATCAAAATTCACTGGGTGTAAAAGTGTTCAGCCCCTGAAGTCAGCACTTGGTGAAAGAACTTCTTTTTCATTTTTGTACACATAGTTGCAGCTCGTGGAAGGGCTAGCACTAGTATACTGAATGGACCAGGACGCAACAGGACAAAAGGACCAGCAGAGAGAGGATGGGGGGGAAGGGAATACCAACAACAGAGCTGAAGGCCAAGACAGAGAGAGGCAGACAAACAATGGACGTGGGGAGGAATGGGTGGCAGGAGAGGATGCATGGGGTGAACAATATGGATCGAGAAGGAAACTCGAGGAAACTGGAAAAGGGAAGGAGAAGGGATTTGGGTGGGGTTAACGAGAGTAGAAAAGATTGCAGTTTTGAATTGGGGACAATATGAGATGTTGGTGAACCGCTGTCTTGAAGACCTGGAGGGAAGAATTGGATTGAAGAGAATGTGAAAGTTGATTCCATAAGTGGGGAAAAAAAGAGGAACAAATGAGTGGACATGAGCAGTGATCCTGAGTTTCGTTAGTTTTACCAGAAAAGGGTTGATGGTGGACTGTGTGAGACCTGCAGAAACCTGGGTGGGACAAAGCACAAAATTAGAAGAGGGTGCAAGATCAAAAAGGAGGTGGTAGCAGACAGTGAGACCACCAACCTGCCTGTGATGGTGAATTGATAAGCCCATAGACTCAGCTTCAGCATGGGAGATTAAAATGATCTTGAAGGCCTTGGTTTCCATGGTGTCAAGGGGAATAAGATGTGAGGCAGGGGGGCCATCCCAAAAGGGGAGAGCAGATGAAGGCCTTGTGTGGATGAACCAACCCAGAGGGGAGAGTGGATGAAGCTGTGGATGAAGGCTTGTAGGTGGATAGGAGTTTTGGTATGCCAAGGAAGGACTTTATATGACAGAGGATGCCAAGTTGGTGACTGGCTTTTGAGGCCAACTTTGAAATGGGGTTTGCTCAAGAAAGATCATGGCTAATAGTGAGTCCCAGGAGTTTGAATGACTGGACTTCAAAAGGATTTTGAAGAAAGTAGATAGGAGGGTTTGCCAGATGTTCCTTTTGGAGAGAGATAGTGAGAGTGTGAGATTTGTCAGGATTAAAAAACTTATTCTAAGTGTTTGACCAGCTTGTGAGTTTTTATTCAAAGTCTGAAGAGAGGGAAGAAGCTGCAGCCCACCTATCCAAACGATGAGGGATGTCACGGCAGGGGTGGAGTCATCAACAAATAAGTAAAGAGGATTTTCCAAGGAGTCAGAGACATTGACAAAGAACGGGAATAGGACTGGGCCCAGAATACTGCTTTGGGGCACTCCAGTCTTGACAGGGAGAGGAGATGAAAGTATTCCATTTATTGCCACACATTGGCAACAAGAGTAGAGGAAATGAGTAAGCCATGTCTGGAGTTGGTCTTAGATTGGAGAGTAAGGCACAATTGTATCAAAAGCACGAGGTATGTCAAGAGAGATGGCCTTGATTTCATGTCTGAAATTTAGGCCCTCCATCCCCTGTTGGATGAGAGGAAGCAGCATGTTCAAGATCCGTTTTTGCACCTATTTAATGTAATGCAGTTTAGTTTTGCAGCCATGACTTCTGTCTTTTTTGGAGAAGGTCTCTTCCAGCTTTGTACAGTGAGGTGGTGAAGTGATTGCCCATTTTTCATGTGAAAATTGCTCTAGTTCTGCCAAGTTTGATGGGAATCATCGATAGATTGCAATCTTCAAGTCTCCTCCTAAATGTTCAATTGGGTTCAATCAGGACGTTGACTGGGCCAATCAAGAACATTTATTTTCTTCTTATTCAGCCACTCCAGTGTGGCTTGAGCTTTGTGCTTCGGATCATTGTCTTGCTGAAATGTAAATCTCCTACCAAGTTTCAGATGAATGTCTGGCTCAAGCAGGTTTTCATCAAGGATTCCCCTGTACTTTGTATCGTCCATTGTCCCTTCTATCCTGACAAGCTTGACAGTCTCTGCTGATGAAAAGCAGCCTCATAACATGATGCTGCTGCCACTATGCCTAACAGTAGTGATGGTGTTGACTGGGTGATGTGCAGCATTTGGCTTGCACCAGACGTAACACTTTAAATTTGGACCAAAAAGTTCAAATTTGGTCTCGTCTGACCACAAAACCTTCCTCCACATGCCTGCAGCATCATTAAGATGCTTTTCCAAAAACTTCATGTGATCTTTTCGATGCTTCTTTTTCAGTAATGGCTTCATTCTCGCCACCTGTTCATTGAGGCCAGCTTTGTGAAGGGAACGGGACATTGTTGACGGACTGAACACTGACCCCCATCTCAGATATAGAGCCTTGCAGACATTTCAGTCACTGTTGGATTTACAGTGACATCTCGAACCAGTTTCTTTCCCGGCAACTGAGTTTGGATGGGCGAACTGATCTGGGTAGAGTCTGGGTATTATAATATCTTCCACTTCTTAATGATGAATTTCACCATACTCAAAGGGATAATGAGTGACTAAAATATTCTTATAACCCTCTTCTGATCAGTGCTTCTCCATTACTTTATGTCTGACTTCTTTGGAAAGCTCCTCGTTCTTCATGTTTGCCTTGTTGGTTGACCAAGTGAGTTGCATCTTAAAACTCCTCAGATAAGTGGAGGAGCTTCGTTTTTAAGTTTAACCACTGATTACATGCAGGTGAAACCTATTACACTAATTTTGTAACCTTTTAAACAAATCATTTACTCCTGAAGTGATTTCGGGTTAATTAGGAAAAGGGTTTGAATAGTTATGTAAATGAGAATGAACTGATTGTCTCTGTTCATCTAACTTATTCACATTTTATCTGCATTTTAAATATTTGTTTTTATCACTTTGGAGTAGTTTGTGAAGACTCTATATATTAAGTTTGATTTGAAAGCATCATGAAATAAGCTCAGGTGGCATCAAAATGTGAAAAACTTTGGAGGGGGGGGGGGTGAATACTTTTACAGGCCACTGTGTGTATGTATGTATGTATGTATGTATGTATGTATGTATGTATGTATGTATGTATGTATGTATGTATGTATGTATGTATATATATATATATATATATATATATACACACACACACACACACACACACACACACACACACACACACACACACACACACACACACACACACACACACACACACACACACACACACACACACACACCGTCTTCTGGGGGGTTTTTTCATTTTATTAATATTGATATATACTGTATGTATACATGTTCTTCTTTCTTCAGCTGTCCATCTCGAATGATGATGACCATGCATGCATATGGGTTAGCACTTGCGCAATGATGGGAAGCATGACCAGCATTGGTGCATAGCCTCTGCTGCAATGAAGGCAAAATATGTTGGTCGGTCAGTTGTCATTGCCGACGTTGTGCCGCTGGAGATGATGTTGGTCTTCGTCCAGGTTTACATTTGCCCTTCTTGAGCTCACCATAAAATAAAATCTTAGGGAGCCGATACTCTGGCATACGATTGGCATGGCCTGTCCATCTAAGTTGAGTGGATGTAATGAATACCTCAACACTGGGCATTGAAGCTCATTTTTACGATTGTGGTATTGAGGACTTGGTCTTGGCATTTGATTCCCAGAACCTTCTGCAGATGTCTCAATTGCAAGCTCGTGAATTTACTAATGTGGCACCTGTAGAGAGTAATAGCTTCTTTGGATTACAGAAATGCTGTCAGCACCACAGCATGATGGACCTCGATTTTAGGTGTACTTCAGATGCCATGCTGTGACCAGAGACATTTGGCATGATTCTGAAAGCTTTTGATGCTTCCTGCATGCGGTGTGCAACTTCTGCATCGGGTGAGTTGTCATGTGATACTGTACTCCTCAGAACTGGATTGTTGTTACCACGTCTGATGGTTTCTCCATTGACAAAGACTGAAGGTTTCGGTGTCAATGTTGTGTCTATATGTTGAATGAAAAATAAGTTCAGTTTTGCTGTTGTTTGGAGTCCAAATTATTTTGCCGCAGTTGCAAAACGAGTGGTGATTTATTGGATATCCCTCAGTGAATGGGCAAATCGGGCTGAATCATCAGCAAAGCGAAGTTCTGTTGCACCTTCTTCTCGCACTTTGGTGTTGGCACGCACTCTGGCTAAGTTGAATAGTTTTCCTGTACAATACTTCTAGTATGGATAGTGATTCCAGAACTGACATTCTCTGACATGCTGGGGTGGACTCCAGTGAGGAACAATGTAAACAGAGTGGGTGCTAGCACACAAACCTGCTTCACTCCATGGCATATATCAAACAAGTCAGTGACATTGCCTGCCACAGAGACTCCACCAGTCATCCCATCGTGGAACTCCTTGATGATCTTTATGAAATGGTCTGTACAGCCATACATCTTGAGTACCTTGCAGAGGGTTTCCCTGTCCGCATTGTCAAATGCTTTGGAAAGGTCGACATGTACGACATACAATTGTCAAGATGTTGTTCTATGAATCTATGGCTTTTTATTGCAGTTGTCGAAGAGTGAATATCATATCATTAGTTGATCTTCCAGCATGGGAGAATACGTTGACTTTCAGGGAGAACACGTTCTGAGATGACTTACAATATATTCAGGAGGATTTTTGCTTGAACCTTTCCATCAATTGACAGTAAAGATATGCCAAGATGGTTTTTAAAGTCTGCTCGATCCCCCTCCACTTTGTAAATAGTGATGACGAGTGCATCTTTGTGGTCCTGTGGGAGCTTTTGCTTGTCCCAACATCCATTGTAGAAGATAAGGAGCTTGGATCTGAGCTCAGTGCCACCACGATTCAACACTTCTGGTGGAATTCCATCAAGTTCTGATGACTTTTCACATTACATCTAGTTGCCTTGATAGCTCTGCCAATGTATTCAGCATTGATTGGCGAACAAAATTTCTTCTTGCATGGCAAGCTGTTTGAGCTGGTCAAAAGCATTTCGACTGACATTTCCATCGGGATTCGGATGAGCATAGAAACACTTTTCAACAATGAAATACAGTGCCTTCAGAAAGTATTCACACCCCTCGATTTTTGTCACATTTTGTTGTGTTACAGCCTGAATTTAAAATGGATTAAATACAAATTTTTTGACACCAATCAACACAAAATATTCCATGATGACAAAGTGAAAACATGTTTGTCGAAATTTTTACACATTAATTAAAAATGAAAAGCTGAAATGTCTTGTGTCAATAAGTATTCAACCACTGAGTCAATATTTTGTCGAAGCGCCTTTGGCAGCAATTGCAGCTTTGAGTCTTCTTGGGTATGTCTGTATCACCTTTGCATATCTGGATTTGGGGATTTTCCCCCATTCTTCCTTGCGGATTTGCTCAAGTTCTGTCAAGTTGGATGGGGAGTGTCAGTGAACAGGAATCTTCAAGGTCTTTCTACAAATTCTCAATGGGATTCAAGTCTTGGCTTTGGCTGGGCCACTCAAGGACTTTCACGTTCTTGTTCTGAAGCCGTTCCAGTGTTGCTTGAGCTGTATGCTTGGGGTCATTGTCCTGTTGGAATGTAAATCTTCGCTCAGTCTGAGGTCTTTTGCACTCTGATGCAGGTTCTCTTCAAGGATTTTTACCTGTATTTGACTCCATTCATTGTTCCCCTTATCCTTACAAGTCTCCCAGTCCCTGCTGCTGAAAAGCATCCCCATAGCATGATGCTACCACTACCATGCTTCACGGTAGGGATGGTGTTAGATGGGTGATGAGCTGTTCTCGGTTTCTGCCAGACGTAGCGCTTTGCTTTCAGGCCAAGGAGTTCAATTTTCAACTCATCAGACCACAGAATATTTTGCCTCATACTATCTGCAAACTCCTGGTATGCTGTCATGTGCCTTTCTCTCAGGAGTGGCTTCCGTCTGACCACTCTCCCATAAAGCCTACGTTTGTGAAGTACTCCAGAGATTGTTGCCCTTCCGGAAGGTTTTTCCATCTCAGCCAAGGAACTCTGTAATTCTGTTAGAGTGGTCAATGGGTTCTTGGTCACCTCCCTAACCAGATTCCTTCTTGCCCCGTTGCTCAGTTTGGTCAGATGGCCAGCTCTAAGAAGAGTTGGGATAGTTCCATATTCTTTCCATTTCATAATGATGGAGCTCAGTGTTCTCTTGGGAACTTTCAACACTCTAGAAATTATTTTATACCATTCCCTATACCTATGCCTCCTCACAGTTTTATTTTGTAGTTCTACGGATAGTTCTTTGGACTTCATGTTCGAGTTTCTGCTCTGACATGTACTCTAAACTGTGGGACCTTGTATAGAAAAGTGTGTTTCTTTCTAAATCATGTCCAATCAATTGAATTGGCCACAGGTGGACCTTAAACAAGTTGTCGAGCCAACTCAAGGATGATCAAAGGAAATTGGATACACCTGAACTCAATTTGGAGCGTCATAGCAAAGGAGTTGAATACTTATTGACGCAAGACGTTTAAGCTTTTCATTTTAATTAATTTGTGAAAATTTCTACAAACATGTTTTCACTTTGCCATTATGGGTTATCTTGTGACGATCGGTGACAAAAATTTAAATATAATCCATTTTAAATTCAGGCTGTAACACAACAAAATGTGACAAAGGTCGAGGGGTGTGAATACTTTCTGAAGGCATTGTATATCACATTTATCTGATAGAAGTTGATTTCCATCTAAACTTTTAAGGGGTGGAATTGTATTTGTTATTGGGGCCATAGATTTCCTTTAGGGCATCACAGAAGCCTTGAGAGTCGTTTTTTGGAGCCAAAGTGTCAATCTCTTCTGCCTTGTTTCCCCATTCGGTATCTTTCATGACACTAATCTGCTTTGGCCGCTTTGAACTTTTTCTCTGAATAAAGTACTACTTTCATTAAAAGATAATCTTTGTGAAGTTTTTGTTTTGCTGCAGTAATTCTTGTTTTCCTTCATTCTTATCATTAAACCAGTTGGCATTTTTGCGCTTCGGGTGACTGAGAGTGGAATGCAAAACATCGGAGATAGTTTGTTTTGGGGGAATTCCGTGTCTCGTTAATTGATGTCTTCGGAAGTGGCTGAACAGATTGAGGCAAAACTTTATCCATGAGGAACAAATGGTTCACACATATGACATCACAGGTCGCATGGTTTGGCAACCATATTGGATTTACCCTTAAACCTATAAAAAAAATCTTCTTCAGAACGGCTGGACAGATTGAGGGGAAACTTCACACAAATGTTCCCGAAGCCGTGGGGACACCAGGGTGTTCATGAATAATTGATAAGTCACGTGGTCTGGCAGCCATATTGGATTGAGCGAAAATATTCAAAAAAATTTTTCCTGAAACGCTTAATCAATCGACGTGAAACTGCACATTTATGATCTAGTCATGATAGGAAATATACGTTATAAATTTCAACCTGATCGGACACATGGTCTAGCAGCAATAATTATTTAATTTTTTTATCTGGGCTCATTTTTGTTTATTTTTATTGATTTTTTGGGGGGGAATAAGGCTCACTTGGCTGTGCCTGGATGAGTTTGAGAGAAGAGGAGTAGCACCTGAAATGTGAATCCGATCCAGGTTCCCCTGATGGCTTCATCTTTGTTTTTTGCTTGGCTGGGTTCCTTCTGATTACTCCAATGCAGGACTGTACCGATTTGGTCTTCCATTTGATTTTAATTGAATTTATTTTAATTCCATTCTAAATTTAATTGAATAATAATGAAAAAATGTCATGGGTCAGGGTCAGGTGTCTGATCAAAGCGGGGCGTCTTGGTACCCGGTCATCACTGCCAGCAGTTATAAAGTAGCAGTTCTAATTATGCGTCTTATTAATTACTTAACACACCAGCATACAAATGCCACACAAAATATACCATATAAAATGACACAAACACCACACAAAAGAAGTCCTGACGAGGGTCTGCAATCTCTGATTGCTCTTTTTTTGTTTCAGTTTGTAATGAGCTTGAATTTCCAAGGACTCCAGCTTTATACCATCAATAATTTTAGGTGCAGTTGGAGAGCCGTCCTCCATCTAGGTATGAAGACTTGAGAGTCACAGGAAGTTTTTACAAGGAAGTGATCTCTCGAGCATTCAGGAGCATGCAAGACTCCAGTGTTAAGAATGTCTCTCATGCCATTCTGTTGTGTGAGAATGTAAGTGTTTGTGTGAGTACATACATACATACATACATACATACATACAACCTTTGCTCCACCCTCATTTCCCTTTTTTGCTACACTGACAGGCCAACAACTGAAATGTCAGCTTCACTTTTCTTCCCATGGAGGTTAGGATGACTTTGTCAACTTTCATTTGATAAAATATTTCAGCAGCAGTATTAAGGATTTGCATTGCAAGCTTCTCAAAGTGGAGCTCGTATCAGGAGAATTACGATGTCAGTAAAAAAAAAAAAAAAAAACTTACAGATAGGTAGTGGACAAAAACAATGGAAACACCTGGGTAAATGAGGGAAACCAAGCAACGGTTTTCACAACTGTGTGGCCCATGTGTTAATTTAGCATTAAACATCCCAGCATGCGTCGAGTCATGTATAAAAAATTCTGCACAAGCCTGGGTGCCTATAATTATGGCTTGCATGGCTGCAAGAGGAGATGTCCCAATGTCGCCATATACAGAGCAAGTGTGGTCACCCAATGGTTTGATGAGCATGACACTGGTGGTATCCATATGTCATGGCCATCTCAGTCACCAGATCTGAACCCGATTGAGCATTTATGGGATATTCTGGAACGACACCCGAGACAGCGTTTTCCACCTCCATCAAACAGGTGTGAGCGGTACTGCATCCTTCATTCAGAATCCCAGACGCTGGTGGACTATATGCCATGACACATACAGGCCGTACTGGCCGCACGTGGTGGCCTAATGTCCGATTAAGTGACTTTACATCGGTGTTTCCACTTTTTGTTCACTACCTGGAGTTTACTATTGGAAGTAATCTGCCTATCTCGCTGCATCTGGATTACATGTGATGCAAGGAGCCCATACACTAAAAACTTCTACCCATGAAAAGGAAATACCATTCAAAATTCTCCTCATTGTAAAAAATGTGGCCATGGTACCAGTATAAAAAAAATATATAGAAATGCCTTTGTAAATATTACTATGGAATTATAATTTTTACTTCCACATGATTTCAAACTGGATAGCCGGCTTAAAGTTCACTGCAAAGGATGCTGTGCTTTAAGATGCAGCACCCGTTGCTACAACTGTACCAGAACAGTTATTAACCCATCGAAGGAGGCTGGATAAAAATAAAAGGAGGGCAGATGAGAGCAAGAGGCCGGTGGGGAGGAAGGTGACAAAATGTCACCGATTTTGCATCACATGTGCATGAGGGAAGGATCAAAATATTTGAGCCAAAAACTCGACTTGTATTTCAATGACATCAGCAAACTCACCCACCCATTTCTGGGACCCTTTGTCAAGAAACACGCATTCTCAACATGCAGTTGCATCACAGGTCCCTGAAATTGTATTCTAACTTTTATAGTTTGCAAGTCTTTGATGGAAACAAGAACACGGCTGTACTGTTATCTGGAAATGGTTTGTTCAGATAGACACTGCTTTGGGAACACGCAACTCCTCCGGTATATTTATGGGGTCTGCACCCGAAAGAAGTACACCCAAGTACCTCAATTTGTACAGGTACAATAAGTTGGACAACGATGACCACGAATGTTACAAAAACACCATAATAAAAAGGTTCGTCTTGAGAGAAAGAAAAATGTTGATGTTCCATCAGTATTGTCATGGAGGTGATTAAAAACAAACAAAACAGGGCTGCTCAGTGGCCACGATGGGCCCACATCGTCACCACAATGCAACCCGATGCCCCCGTCTCCGTCACAGCCTTTCTATAATGAATGCGATGGCAAGATCCAAACCGTAATTGCAAACTCATTCCATTGCCAAGTCATCATGCAAAATGTACAACAATATGTAATTTCACACGCTGTGGCACAACACAAACACACCCAAGTATGAAAGTCAATCAAAAAAGTTCATCCTATTAGGACTTCGATAAAATATTGGAGGTCTGCATCAATTAGACATTAAAAATGGATCGGGCTGATTCGATTTTGATGAGCGTTTACCTGGAAATGGTTTATTCGGTTGGCCGTAAAGCCAAAATGCATGTCCATGTTTCAATATCATTGCATCAATCAAAACATGGGCAATCTTTCATACAAATCTCGACACGAGGAAGAGCACCATGATGGAGAGTGTAGAGGTAACACATTTACTGACACAATGAGACAACAAGTGAATGCAGCAAGCAAGGGAATGGAAGAACACGAAAAAGAGATCGGAGATGGAAGAAAATATGACCTACGTGTTCGAGAAGTGGGTTTGGGGGGAGGAGTTGGCTATAAATAAGAGGAAATGAATAATAACACAAAACAATAACAGCCTGAAGAATAGAATAGGAAAGAAACAGCGTGCGTAGAATATATCATGGGTGAGAATGGCTAAGCACATGAGGTAGTGAATCACAGGGCATTTGAAAGACCGAAGTGAGGAAGATGAAACAACAGACACAAGGGGACAATCCTACACTCAGGATAATAAGGGGATGAATGAATGCAGGTGGACAACCAGTCTCGTCTTTGGGAGGGTGTGCAGATAACAAGTATGACCTGAGTTGGCTTGGGTAGGGCAGAAGTTGCAGGGGATAGGAGGAGCAAGGCCAAGTGTAAGCATGTATGAAATAGAGGCCAGCAATTTGCCGCTGGTGTCAGAGTGACAGTCCTTAGGAATCCACTTCCTGTCTTGAAATACCATGTGATGCAAAAGGCATTGCTTTTGACTGTCTCCAGAGGAGCAAGGTGGGAAGTGGGACCACCAGCCCAGAGTGAGGAGCAATACTCCGTGGATGCCCATGTGAAAGCCTTGTACTCAGTGCAGCTCAGGAATGCCTCAGCTCTATGGAGAATACCCATACGGGTAACCTTTGATGCTAGGGTGATGATTTAACCAAGTTGAGCTTGGCTTGTTAAGATGAACTGAGCATGGCAGAGAAAGAAAGGGAGACTCTCCGACTCTCTGGGAAAT
Organism: Eptatretus burgeri; assembly: GCF_056783735.1. Taxonomy (NCBI): domain Eukaryota; kingdom Metazoa; phylum Chordata; class Myxini; order Myxiniformes; family Myxinidae; genus Eptatretus; species Eptatretus burgeri. The sequence continues at coordinate 12,737,192 of NC_140965.1, read as the reverse complement.
CCTCTTTATCTCTTTGCAGATGACTCCACCTTTTGCCAAACCATCTGTCATCCTTCAGATTGGCAAGCAGCAGCTTCTACACTCTCTGCATATCTGGATAAAAATCACAAGTTGGTCAAACATGTGGAATATGTCAAATCTCACACTCTCATGATGTCTCTCCGAAAGAATCGTCTGGAAACCCGCCCCCCCCCACCCCCCAAATCTAATTTCTCAACAATCCTCTCGAAGAAGTCCTCTCATTCAAACTTTTGGGCCTCACTATCTGCCATGATCTTTCCTGGAAAAGCCACATCTCCAAGCTGGCCTCCAAATCCAGTCGCCGATTGGGCATCCTCTGTCGTGCAAAGTCCTTCCTTGGCATAACTGAACTGACTATGGACAAAGCTTTCACAGCCCGATAGAGGGCTGCTCTCCCCTCTGGCCTGGTGCTCACACCTCTCACCTTTCTGGGCTTCACGCTGTGGAAACCAAGGCTTTTAAGATCATTGGTATCTCCCACGATGAGGCTGAGTCTTTGGGTCTCTTACTCTCTCACCGCGGCAGGTCGGTGGTCTTTCTGTCTTCTAACGTCTCCTCGCCGGCCTCGGCCGTCCCCCCCCCCCCGCCCCCGCTCTGTCTGCTATGTGTCCCGCTAATATTTCCACAAGGCTCTCAAGGTCCACCAGCAACCCCCTTCTGGTAAAACTACCAAAATCAAGAATCACTGCTCACCTTCACTCTTTTCATTCCTCTTTTTTCCTGCCTTTGGAAGAAACTCCCACACACTCTTCAATCCCACTCTTCCCTCCAGGTCTTCAAAATAGCTGTTCACCACCCTCTCTTATCTTCTTATCACGATCTTTTCTACCCTCGCCAATCCACCCGAAACCCACCTCTTTCAAATTCCCTGTTTTTCTTCCTGAAAGTCCCTGTAGTGTCCATCTTGTTCACCCCATGTATTCCACCCCATCCCTCTCCCTTCTATAGATCTCATGTGTCTATTCCCCACTGTTTTGTGCTTCCTTCTTCCGCACCTCTTATCTCCTGCTCCCCTTGTTATACGTTCTGTGTGTTAGCTCTTGTATGAGAGAAAAAAAGAGGTTTGTTCGAAAGTGATCCATCATCAGGTCCAAGAGGGAAGACATACCATGAGTGGAGATCCGAGATTCGAAAGTGATCCATCATCAGGTCCAAGAGGGAAGACATACCATAAGTGGAGATCCGAGTTGAGAGCTTCACAAATCAGATCCATGGAGTTGCAGAAGACCTAAGCTGCAATGCCATGACATGTTGTCGTGCCAACTCCTAGCCAACTGTCAAAGTGGTCATTGCAATTTCCATACATAACCATTCCTGAGTTGTGAGGTGTGGTTACTGGTTAGCCCATGTGAGCAGAAAGACACTATATGTATATGTAGTGGCCATTGTGAGGTAGACAGTTCACCTTGTAGACAAATTTGACATGGTTTTAGAGAGGAATGTGCAGCCAGAGGTATTCAGGGGGTTAGGAAGGTTTTGTGAAAAACATGGTCAGTGGGGAGATAGGCATGTGGGGGGAGGACAAAGAGATGGGGTGGGAGTGAAATGAGTGAGGGAGCATGAGGATGCTGATGAGGAGGAAGTGGTAGAGATGTAAAGGCTACAGGTATGTAGAGGTAATGGCCATGAGTTGGCATCCCCTGCAAATTGGGTTGATTTTTTTAAATCCCAAGCTCAGCAATATGCAGGAGCACATTGCATCCATGACGGAGAGCAGTTGTGTGAAAAAGCTCCAAGAAGAATAATGCTGCAACAATGTGACACAGCATGGGGTGTGCATTTGCAAGCAAGCCAGGGATGATGTCACCAGGATTGATGGAGGGAAAGGTGGAAGGACAAAATTAAAGGAAGAGAGAGAAGGGGGGGGGGTTAGGGAAGGGGAAAAGTGGAAAGAGGGAAAGAGGGAATGGAACATTTTAATTAATCAGTGACCATCTTTTTTTTTAACGACACATTTTTAATTGTGGACCAGCACAGTCATGTGAGAAAATGTGAAGAAAGGACATATTAATGAGTGAAGGATGGTGAAAGAAGAGCGAGAAAGAATGGGGAAGGAATTTTGTTTTAATTTCAGGGGATAAGTTAACTGTTAAAGATGGAGAAGGAAGAGAGAGAGAAGGAGTTGTTTGAGGAGGAGGGTGAGAATGACAAAATACAAAGTGTGGGAGAGTGGGCCAGTTGTGATAATTAGAGGGTGGGAAGTGGAGAAGCCATTGTTGAATAATGTAGGTGGCTCGGCCGGTGAGAGACAGAGACAGAGACAGAGACAGAGACGAGAACGTGATGAAAGAAAGGAAGACATGAAGGAAATAAGAGAAAGAAACGAAGAAAGAAAACAAAAAGGATAAAGAGACAGCTAATTTGAACAATTCCTTCAACTTGAACTACACTTTGACACAACATTTTGAGACAGACAAAAATTCAAACAATTTGAGCAACAAGTAGTACAACTCGCACAAAAACAATTTTAACTCACAAAAACTGCTAGAAGTATAGGAGGGGTACATGGGCATTGGCAAAACTCGTGGGTGGCTTGGGTATATGGATCTGCGATTGTCATGTCTATGACACGGTCTCATCAATAGGTGAATTTGGTGTCAGTGTTTGTTAATCCCCAACCTTAAAGCTCTTTCTTCCAAAATTAAAAAACAACCTGATGGCTCTGTACCTGCCACCACTGCTCTCTTACCCAATCCTCCCCCCCCCTCACCCTTACACCACCCCACGTACTCCAGTGAAATTAAATCGATAAAGTGATCGATTTAATTCAAGTTATATTGATAGACCACAGGACGTGTTTTATCGATGGGCCAAATGTCCCCCTTCTGTGTCTAATGTAACTCATACAACATGTACAACGACCATTCATATCCCAAGGCAGACAATCTAAAGAACAACCACCCATTCCTTCAGCAAACTAAAATTCTGAACAATATTCAATAATTGCAACAAGAAGAACACATCGTGCAGAGCACGATACTTGCAAAATCCACCCCCCCCCCCTTCCAAAGGTTTCCATGCATACATCAAGTTGTCCATTTCATTTAGATTAAAACTGACAATCGTCATTAAAGCTCAGGTCAATAAGATAAAAATTGATTATTTTTCAGATTGAAATTGATGATTCTAGAAGTTTGACCTTGAGTTGACCTTTGACCTTTTGACGTCAAAAATAATTGGTGCCCAAATTCAGTTACGCACTATACAATTGCTGCTTAATCAGATGAAAATTGACGATTTTTCAGATAAAAATTTATTTTAGAAGTTAGACCTTGAGTTGACCTTTGACCTTTTGATCTCAAAAATAGTTGGTTTCCCAATTCAGTAATGCAATATGCAAATCCTGTTCAAATTTCAAGTCAGTCGGATGAAAAATGACAATTTGAGAAAATTTGGCTCAAATTGGCCTATTAGCCGATATAGACGTTTTTGGTCGACCGAATTTTAAGAAACTTCAATGCGAAACTGAAAAATGACGATTTTAGAAATCTGACCTCGAGATGACCTTTGACCTTTGACCTCAAAATCAATAGGCTTCTCAGTTGAGACTACTTCTACAACTTGGTGAAGTTTAGTGAAGATCAGGTTTAAATTATAAGCTGCAGGCGATTGACAAACAGACAAAATAACAAAGTCGACTGATCAATAAATATACTTTGTAAAAGACTGACTGATTCAATGGCACTTCGTAACATCAGTTGGGAACCATTCATAATCAAGGTTTCGACCCTTTAATGATTATTATGATTCATAATCAAGAGCCTCTCTGAACTGTGGGCCCACAACTTTAAGTTCTGTGCAGTCTATTCAATGAGGCAATGCAACCTTAGTGTTACATTTTCTTAATGTTTGTTTGTTTGACATTTACCTTAATGATTCAAGGTTAACTTATTCTGGCAGGATACCCATCGCCGACCGGATTGTCGACGTCCCACCTCAAATGACCAATTGTTTGGAGTGTGTATTGGGAGAAATGGACATTCAGTGTAAAAATTGTGTGCAGATATTGTGGTGGATGGAACTTGTAACCTTGGCAACCTCATTCCATTCCACTCGCTAAGATTTTCAATCCATGCTTGCATCTCCGAAGTACAGCTTGGGAGTAAGGGTGATATTATGAAAGCTCGGCTGGGTAACGGATTTAGGCAGGTTTTAGGGCCTACTGCCTGACGGAAGATCACCGAGGTTCTTTCCATGCCAACCGACCACCTACAGGCACCTATCCCTCTCCACATCACTTCTTCAGTCCCCAACCTGTCCCCTTTCTCTCTATATTCCCCATAGCTTTGCTTTACGTAATTTCCATTTGGTATTTCTCACAGAATTTCATTCTGGTTTCCCACTCGATGATCCATAGATCAGTAGTTTCACTTTCACTTTTCAACATCAATTTGGATGCGGAATTGCAACTTGTAACGCACAAAAAAATTCGTCAAAAACTATCTTTGGGGGAATTTTTTTTCAATTTATCTTAGGGGTCTAATGTGACTTGAGGGTCTTAAGGTCAAAAAGGGTCTAAACTCTAAAAGGTCTAAAGTGTCCATAGGTCTCATGGATCGAAGGGATCTAAGTGGCATAAAGGATCTCATGGGTTTAAAATGTTGTAATGGTCTTCAGGGTCATAAAGGCCTCTAAAGTGTTTAAAGGGTCTAATGCGTCTAAAGGTCTTAAAAGGGCCTAAAGGGTCTAAATGGGTCTGATGGGGACTAAGGGAGAAAGAGCAAAAGGGGTCGAAAGTATCCAAATTGTCTTTAAAAAAATCAATATGTCTGAAAAGTGTCGAAAGGGTCGAAGAAGGTGTATACATCTCAAAAGGGTCTAAATAGGTGTGAAGGGGTTCCAAAGGGTTTTAATTGGATCTAAACGGGTATGAAGGTGTCTAAAGGGTGTAAAGGTCTAAGGAGTCTCAATGGTCCAAATGGGGTCTAAAGGGTGTGAAGGAGTGAAGCTGCAGTTAACAAATTACCTCGGGTTCGTAAAGAAATTAACTCGGGAGTGCAACACGGCAATATCGGGCCAAATGACCTCCTCATGACTGATTTGACTGGTTTACATGACTGGTCTACAAAAACCCCTACTCAGGCGCATCGTGGTTTTAAAAATCCGATCGAAAGTTTCGTTGCGATTAACCTTGGGAGCTCAAAGCAGTAAGGTCACAAACAAACAAACAAACAAACAAACAAACAGCAAAACAAACTTACTTTCTTGTGAGGTGGTTGTTAGAGCTTTGCACATCGTTTATATGGATCTACCCTGGTTTATGATGGTACAACTTCCTCATGCATGCTGTCATGACTATCTTCAAATCTTTATTTTTTTTAAAAAATTTTTGGCCTTCTGACCTTCTGGCTTTAATTTATTCTCTTTGTTTAATTTGTACTACTTGTAATTTTCAAACTGCAGCTTTATGGGAACTTGTAACAGCCTTCGTTTTAAAACGCACCAATTGTCCCGATCACCCTCGTTCATCACGGTTTAATTAAATAGGATATTTTAAATTTGCTTTGTTGTCAGACAAATCGGAACACTCTCTGAACAATTATAGAGGTAAACGCATCAAAATCGCTCCTTTTAAATGATGGAATGTACATTTGGAGGTTTTTATTTGGTGAAGTTAGCTAAGGTGGTAACCTTTTTTTTTTATATACACTCTTCTTTCACTCTTGAGAGCTTTGTCCTTAGATGAGCAGAAAAATTACCTTTAAATCGATGTGTAGGTTGTGTTTGTACTATTTTTGAATGATTGGCGCATTTTAACAGTCACGTGTCTCCTTCGTCGCCGATCTTACCGATCACGGTGGCACCTTAATTAGCAGTTATTTTTCACATATGATGCCATATTTGACAATCAAAGCTCACCATCTCACCAATTATACAGGTATCCGGGTTGAAATCCCCGAAAATTGGGCTATTCATAAAGCATTGTATATACCGATCTACCTTTGGAGATAGCGATGGGCGATGGCTCGTGGGTTTGCAAGTTATGAATTTTAAAAAAATGACTGTTTAAAACCCCAAGTGAGGTGTATTGTGGTAAAAAAAAAAAGTGTGATTCTATAATGTTTCATCACACTTCATCAGAGGAATCGGGTCACAACCAAACAAACATTTTATGTGTGTATATATATATCTCAATATATTACTAAAACTCTCTTCATGTATGTATGTATGTATGTATGTATGTATGTATGTATGTATGTATGTATGTTCCGAAATACAGCCAAAACGGTACACGATAGCACAAACATTTTAGTGCCACCTTACTCACCATTCTCCTGCGGTGTGCAGTATCAAGTTTCATTCAAATCGGGCAACTAAAAAATTGTTAAAAATCAATTTCCGATTCAGTTGAGTACTCTTCGAAAGAATTTGATCAATGCAAACAACCTCAGCGGTATAGTTCGCTGGAGCTATATTTTTTTTTTCTTAAAATGATTTATTAAAAAATCTAACATTCAGTAAAGACAAAGAACGATTTATTTCTAAGCATAAAATAAACATCGCCATTTTCATCATACTTCCGTGTTCATGAATAAATAAAATTGTTTAGAAGATTCCGCACAATAATTTCTTCGACTTTCTTTTCTCCATTTTTTTTTTCCACATTGACGCGCAATATCAAGTTTCGTTCAAATCGGGCAACGAAAAAAGATATTAAAAAAATCAATTCACGATTCAGTGAAGTACTCTTCGGGAGTATTTGATCAATGCAAACAACCTCAGCGGTGTCGTTCGCTGGAGCTACCTTTGTTTTTTTTTATCAACCGCTGTCACAACAGGAACCCAATGGGTCGTCCAGTATATATATATATATATATATATATATATATATATATATATATATATATATATATATATATATATATATATATATATATATATATATATATATATATATATGACTGAACATGCATTTATAACAACTAAGCTTTATATAGGACCAGATACTTGAAGTATATACAGTGCAGTACTGCACCAGACACAAAAATACAGTGTTAGACATTAAAAGGAGACTTGGACCATACAAACAGGAAAAACTAGAACTGGCACTCGTTAGAGCACGTACTTCTGCCAGTTTAGATTTGATATCCTACTGATAGGCCAGATCCGCATCCAGACCTAAGCCATAATCAAATCGGTTTGTTCTTATCACTTACCCAATTCATGCACCTAGCTTCATCCGAAACCGTCCACAATTTTTTGAGATATCGTACTGTGTATCGTTTTTGGCACCATCTCTCAATGGTGAAGAATCAATTTTTTTTAAAATTTTAATTCTCGGATCTGGATCCAGTTCCAGAGCTTCATCAAAATCGAATCAATTTGTCCTTGTCACACACCCAATTTTGTCCAAATCCGTCCATAACGTTTCCCGATATCCAGGTCACAACCAGACAGACAAATAAACTAACTGTCTGTCTGTTCACCAACATCTCATATCTCCCCCCCCCCCCATCCAAAACCTTTATATTTTCTGCCTCCGTCAATCCACCCTCAACCCACCTCCTTCAAATTCCTCGTTTTCCTTCATGAAAGTCCCTGTAGTGTCCATCTTCTTTATCCGGTGCACCCCTCTTCCCCGGCCCCCCCCTACTCCCCCAATCCTTCTCGCTTCCACAGATCTCCTGATGTCCCTGTACTGTTCTCTACTATTGTTGTGCTTCCCTCTTTCACCCCCTCTTGTCTCCTGCTCCCTTTGTTATACGTTCTGTGTGTTAGCTTTTTATATGAGCCTCGACTAAGTATTAAAAAAAAAAAAGACAAACAGGGTTGAAAACAACCTGAGTCAACCTTCGTCCACAAAATAAACACAACAAAACACACAGGAACCAGGATATGAAATGATTAACAGACAAATGACAACAACAGATGAGAAAGATCCAAAACGGTATCCTTTGCTTGGGAGGTAGTTATTGAGGAGAAAAAAGGAAAAATGGGGAAAAAGGATGTCCGAAACTGATGATCAATAAGACAAGCCAATAAAAACATCCATCCAATATGACCAGGTCGCTAAGAGCTCTCAGGTTCATCGGCTAAGCGGTCACTCAAAGAATGTCATCCACCAAACAGCTCAACACTGCACCAGCCTTCTTCACACTAATGTTGGAATCCGAAACGGAGGATGTTTTCGGTTTAAACAATGAAAAACATGCTGAAACCATCATAAAAACAACCTTGCTTGATGCAAAATGCTGTTCCATAATGAAGTATAATTTTGCAATCAACTGCAACACACACACACACACACACACACACACACACACACACACACACACACACACACACACACACACACACACACACACACACACACACACACACACACACACACACACACACACACACACACACACACACACACACACACACACACCAGATGATGCATTTGACCCGCCAGCCAGTGCGATGCACTCAGTGAGTGTCGTTACAGCGACATCAGCAAATAACTGTGTGCCAAGCGTATCCGGTCAATTCCTCGCACACGAAGACAACATTGTTGTGAGTATTCCTGGTAAAATATAAAAGCATTGCAGTGGTGGATCCACCAGACAGTGCTCACCTCCTTTTTCTGGGCCATGATAAAATGGACGGTTTGAGATAAAATGTTCAAACAACTGAGCAATCATTTGATTTTTTAAATCACAGTTGAAATTGTTTAATGCAAGGAAGTGTATTGACTCACTTTCTCCCACCTATGGAACCATGAAAAGAAAATGCATGCACAGTGACTCATTCGACCAAACAACAGACATTGTGGCCTCAACTTCCAATTTCTTCACAGACCGCTGTCCCACCACCACCACCACCACTACTACTTGATGCAAGTCTACGTTACACACAATTTTAACTGAATCCCATGTCAGACTCTGCTTCGGACCACTGCACACCGTCCCCTTTCGAGTAGTGGTCCTTCGGAGCTGCACCGTCAATACCTCTTTGAGCATGTGTACCCCAGTTGGATTTGTCTGCAACGAGGTGCAGTGCGGCTGTGAGCAATCACCCAATGGTTGTTTTGCCGATCCACACGTCCTCGACACCACTCGACGCAGTTCCATTGTCTGGCCCAAAAGGCAACCTTTTGCAAGCTGCTTCTGAACACTTCCCTCTCGATCACATCAAGTAGTTGCTTCTATAAGCTGATCATTCGGTTGAAGAGCTGAGATGCACTCAATGATACGACACATTACCAAAAGTATTGGGACGGTACACCCAAACTTGAAATGAACCCTCGCAACCGATATGCACACAATTTTTACCCACAACGCAAAGCAGCATGTGCTTTAGAAAGGCCTGTGGCAAGCGTTGCAACTCAGTTGTCATGAGAGATGATACGATGTCCCAAGCTTGGTTGACCGTCAACATGGAATTGCTGTCGGATTTCACGAGTTTGAGACGTTACTGTCACATTGGACGTTCCCAAGCGAAGTGTGGGCCGCGTCCACAGGAAATGGGAAAACAACAGACGTGTTAATGTTGAAGATAAGACAGGGAAGCCAAAATTATTGACAAATTGGGTCAAAACCTTAACATCTGGAATGACACGAAGTATACGTTCCCTTAATGTCCAAAATGTTTTGGTATTCGAGGACAAAAAGCCATAAATCAACAAGAAGGCAAATTCAGTGCTCCGTTTCCGATACATGGTGGGATGAGTGCTGCCGAACTCCCCAAACCGAAAGAACAAAAGGCATCAATTACCAGCTCTGCTCTAATGATGATACACCATTCAAATTGGCTGTGGGTGGTGCAATGATGAGGTCAAATGGTTTTCACCAATGATATCATTGCTATTGTGCACATCTATTACATGCACGGCCAGGGCAAATATTTCATTGTTTCTTTTCGAAACATATTTTAATGTATCAAAGTATCATTTACTTTGATAGGAGGAGGATGGATGAACTGAGAGAGGAGATTGGTGTGCAGATGAGCTTAACGGGGAGATTGGGTAAAAAAAAAAAAGACAGCCGGAGTGTGATGGAGGAAGAGAGCGGACAAGTTGAGGGAGCTAGGTAGGAGGAAGAGAGGTATACAGTGGTTGAGATGGGATGATTGTGTGAGGAGGTGCATCAGCAAGGCGGGGGTGCAGAGGGATGGCTGAAATTTCTCCAACTTTCCCCCATGTACCCCTCTCCCCCAATACCCGTTACTGCGTGTATATTTTTAAAAATTCCACGATGCACATTCCTCAATAGATTTTTGACCATGGAAGGCAAGTTCCCACTAAAATCCAAGCCAACAATATCAATATCATTTACAGAGTGGATTCGATTCATCGTCACATGCACCATGAATCCAGTGAGGTCTGAAAGGATTACAGAGGATGGGTGGCTTACACCTGCAGTGCCCCAAAACCAGGTCGAAATCCCATGCGGACGAAGGTGAGCGGACAGATAAATAAATTAATAAAAAAATTTTAAAGACAAAAAGACGGAACCACTGTTCACTCTCAACATAGACAGTACACGTATGTTCGTGAATACTTATAATATACCGAGCAGGTGAATATAAAGCAAGCTACAGTGTGTAGCAAACCTCTGGCTTCAAAAAAACCACCACAAATCACCACCATTACATTCAAGGAAATGTGTGAACTCACAGCAGCACCTCACACGTGCCAACTCCGTCTCCGCAGCGTACTCTGGGGAGGCGAGCTCTCTCCGTGGCTTCGGTGCAAATGAAATTGGAACCAGGTAGTGCGCACGCAGAGGGCCTCGTATCACGTGCGGGGCGGTGACCGCAGCCCGCTACCCACGCCGTCAACCACAAAAGCCAAGGAGATTGGTTCGTGCGCAATTTCCCACGTTTTCTTCACTCATCACCACCTCCTGATGCTCCTTAGCCTACTTTCAAACTGCTGCACTCAATTCGAGTGAAAAGTACAAGCTTTGTTGAATTACACTAAAATAAATAAACACAAATATTTAATTACATCTGGTATAGGTCCGACCACCAAGTGGTCTCCATTCCACATTAAATCGACCGTTCGAATGAACCTCCTCCCACCCACACATACATACAGGTATACACACCTGCAGAACAACCTGGCTGGTTTTGTCATATCAACTGTGAGGGAGGTTGGAGGACAAGGTAGGAAATAGAAACTTTTTTTTTCGAACCAGAAGTTGGGACGAGAGGAGGTGGACATCTGCCAATTGGCACAAGTTGAACAAGTCCGCTTTACACATTTCCTACCGACGGATCACACTCAAAGTAGGTCATGGATGCAGATCAAAGTACACACGTCGATGTTAACGTACACAGAGGACGAGCATTAAATACCAGATGAAACAAACCACACACGATCTGCAAAAGCAATTGTCCCACACGATGCATGATCTGCATGTTGCTCAAAAGGGGGGGGGGGGGGGGACATTGCAACATCTACCAATTAACACTGCACGCAAGACCTGTAGCTTAATTGTGCTCCAACTACTACTACTACTACTACAACGGGCACGTTTATTGAGACATTGTCAGGTTGGCCGGGGAAAGCCTTTGGCTAAAGTCTTTCACGAACCGGCTGGCCAGGACTGACTGACGTTCGGCCGGAGGTGATTTGGGGCAGGATTTTGTCATTTGCCTCCTCTTCTTGGAAGGCACCGTACGGTGTGTAACGTGCGCCAAATCATGCAAGCAAAGGAGACAACCGGCTTCATGTGCATCTTGAGAAGAGCAGGCCACTGCACGATACAGTTCCTGAGCGGTGCTGCAGCTCGAGCACAACAACGGTAGTGGCTAATGGGGTAATTGAATATTCCAAACCACTCATTTGCAAGTCTCACAACCAACCACACATTCACGGTTCATTCCCACACCCACACCCACTCACACTCATTGGTCTTCACGCACTGCCAGCCCCTCTGGTCCCCTCCACCTGTTACCAGGAGGCAGTAAAACCCAAGAGCATTTAAACAAATGCCTTACGATGATGAACACGACCATTTCCCGCCGTATTTGCATCATTGTGCAATTTTATGGTCCAACGATCAGAAAGTTTAGAGGGGTCATTGGAGGCCCGCGTGCCCATCGTTAACACTCAACAAGCGACTAGTCGGATGTCTCTCCAACGACTCGGGCATCTCGGGTCGAGAGGATTCCATCACGATCCGTGTGTGCATCGTTGTTTGTGAACAGGGGACACATGACAACGCATCGATCATTCATGGCGTGTACCGACCGAAGGTGAGGGTGCGGGTGTGGGTGAGGATGTGGGTGAGGGTGCGGGTACGGGTGTGGGTGAGGGTGTGGATGTAGGTGAGGGTGAGGGTACGGGTGCGGGTTCTGGGAAAAGCACCACTATGACAAGTGGGCGGGGGTGCACCAATCGCACGGACTATCCCTCCGACGCCCCCACTTCCTTTTTCGCCCACACTTTTTTTGCCACCTTCCCACCGCACAAGCAGTTCACGTACAGACCCCGCACGACGTTCCACTTCCATAAGACGTGTCCCGTAAGCAATCGCTGCGGCGCACTTGACCCGCTCCGATTGCCCGCGGAAAGATCACAGCGGTGTGGATACCGCATTGGCGGTGCCCCGGTGGGGCGGGGTTCGGGTCAACCCCCCCGCGGGATCTGATAATAGCTCAAACTCAGCACCGACGGTCGATATACATCGCGCACGGACCTCCGTCGGAGCGGGCGAAACGTGCGCGTGCATGGTCGTGCACGGAAAACGTGTGCATGGTAAGTGCATGGTAAGAGCATCATTGCAAAACTCACACTTTATCATCCAACCACCGGTCATCAGGTAAACTCAGCTTCCAAACAGTTGCACCGGGGTAAGTGGTCGCACGATCAAGCACCAGTTAGTGCTGCACGCACTCCGGCGAGGACGCACTTTGAGCGCGGGAGGCAGCGAGCGACCACCCGACCACCCATCCCTCCCTCCTTTCCTCTCTCGCCCCCGCCACAATTCCCAAAGCTGTCCGTACGATCTCCTCCCTTCACGGTCCGAGCGCCCCCTCTCCGGAGTCACCGGGGAGATCCGGTGGCGTCGCCGGGGAGACGCTTCGAGGCTTGGAGAAGAAAAGGGAAGGAGGTGTGCGCAGGTGCTCCGGCGGGATCACACGGAGGATGTACGAGGCTTGCTTGCTTTGGAAGCTGTCACGGGTGGGTGTTTTTCTTTGGGTGGGGGTGAGGGCTGGGGGGGGGGACGATCTTAAGGGGTTGTGTATGCACTCATAATGCATCACCCGTTTCGGAAACACATCGAGCGCTTCTCCGCACCAACAGGTAGGTCGATCCGTCGCGGTTTGCAGAGGCGGACTCAGGGCTGGAGCTTTTATCGCTGTTTGCTGCCAACAACTTGTGTAGTGGGAGGAGGCAGTTGTAGGAAGGTAGTGGTGGTTATGCTTTTAATTTACCCACAACGTCTCGAACCTGATCCGTCCCGTGCTGTGTGTGCGAAAAGCACACCTTTCCTCCTGGTTGTGTCCACTGCTTTCAGAGCCCATTTGAAGGAGTCGGCGCATGGTGGGGGGCTGTGTTCCATTTACACCATTCGGCTTGTAGAGCACTCGCCAAGTGGCTTAAGCACCCAAGCAAGCACTCCATCATCGAAACGGTTGAGAATGAACGGCTGTCAGTCACGGTACACACCCCCTGGTGTTCACCGTTCGATAAAAAAAAATCAATAAAAAACACCTATCGACGTTTTTTGGAAAACAAGAGCTCGATTGGAAAGCTGCGATGAATGAACGAAAGGAATTATCAGACAAAGTGTGCAGGTTGGGATGCAGACCGAGGGCAGCCCCGACCGCACTCCCGTTGCCTACTGGTGGTGGCGATCGGTTGGTTCAATGTAAGCGCACCTCGAGAATGAGGGCGCTCAGCCGTGCCGCGAATGGATTTGATAAATCCTGCAGATCCAGCCACATATAACCACTGTTTCGATCGTCACTACTCGCCCTCGATACCACCACCATGGTGCAACGCAAGAGACAGTGATGACCATAAAGGAGCAAACAGAACAACAACGGTGTACACCGCCCACCCAACAGAGAGTGAAGGCAAGGTACCAGCGCACAATGGCCAGTTCTTTTCAAAATATCATCCCATCCACAACGAGCAGAGAGGACAGCTCACATAACGTCGCCACTGAAAGGAAGGCGTACCTTTTGATGCAACACCCTTCCAGGTGCACACAAGGCCGGCAGCTTCCTGTCTGGAATCGAACACAGAATGTAAAACTCAAAAGCAAGCGTGCTCGATCATCTTGGACCTTGGCGTAAATCCACGTCATCCATGGTGCTTGGACTGTCGTTGCACCAGAATGGTAGTTTTCCTCGGATGCGAGCCTACGATCTGTTCTTGCAGTACACTGGTACTCATTTCACCGACCTCAGAAGGATGACAGCCTGAGTCGACCCCACCTGGTGTTAATTCAGCAGCAAACAGGGCTCAAACTCAGGACCATAGGATCCCAAGCCAGCTACCAGAACCACGAAGTCAACACCAGTCTAACCTATGATCAGACCTCCTAACGAAGCGTCCTTGCCATCCCTCCCTGGAGATCTCCTATCCAAGCGCGAACCAGGCTCGACTGTATTCAAGATGAGTAAGCGGTCGACAGTTGCATGCAAGGACATCAGTAGATAACGAGCTGTGAATACGGTACGTGCGATTCCAACCTGGAACCCCAGCACGATCAGCATTAAGTGCTTACATTGGAACGCCAACCAGGTAGACGAAGAGCGATGATAGTCATGATCAGTTGAACTGGAGATCCGTGGCTTGGTTTTAACATTGGTCAATTCACCTAATTGCTCGGCTTAAGAAAATGTAATAAGTTTTCAAACTGATCTCTAACGATCGAACACAAGCTATTGTTAATAAGTGTGATAAAAGGACAATAACCTCTCCCATGAGCCATGTTTGTCACGTCATAAAGTCCAAGCTCTGCCCACGACCCCATTAAAGTGATTTTTTTTTTTTAAACAATAAATGGTCGTTTAAAGGTTAAGCAATCTGTTTAATATGTAATGAACCTTTAACGGTCCCTGCCATAATATTGTGACAGTTGTGATTGTGAATCCCTGGGAAAAAAAAAAAAAACGAAGCACCAACACATAGGATTACGCTAGTTGCAGTGGGGAGAACAAGTATTTGATACAGTGCCGATTTTGCAGGTTTTCCCACTTACAAAGCACGTAGAGGTCTGTAATTTTTATCATAGGTACACTTCAACTGTGAAAGATGGATTCTAAAACAAAAATCCTGAAAATCACATTGTATGATTTTTAAATAATTAATCTGCATTTTATTGCATGAAATAAGTATTTGATCACCTACCAACCAGTAAGAATTCTGGCTCTCACAGACCTGTTAGTTTTGTCTTTAAGAAGCCCTCCCATTCTCCACTCATTACCTGTATTAACTGCCCCTGTTTGAACTCGTTATCTGCATAAAATACACCTGTCCACACTCAATCAATGAGACTCCAACCTCTCCACAATGGGCAAGACCAGAGAGCTGTCGAAGGACATCAGGGACAAAATTGTAGACTTGCACAAGGCTGGGATGGGCTACAAGAAAATAGGCAAGCAGCTTGGTGAGAAGGCAACAACTGTTGGCGCAATTATTAGAAAATGGAAGAAGTTCAAGACAACAGTCGATCTCCCTCGGTCTGGAGCTCCATGCAAGATCTCACCTCGTGGAGCCTCAATGATCATGAGAAAGGTGAGGCATCAGCCCAGAACTACACGGCAGGACCTGGTGAATGACCTGAAGAGAGCTGGGACCACGGTATCAAAGAAAACCATAAGTAACACACTACGCCGTCATGGATTAAAATCCTGCAGCGCATGCAAGGTCCCTCTGCTCAAGCCAGCGCATGCCCCGGCCTGTCTGAAGTTTGCCAATGACCATCTGGATGATCCAGAGGAGGAATGGGAGAAGGTCATGTGGTCTGATGAGACCAAAATAGAGCTTTTTGGTTTAAACTCCACTCGTCATGTTTGGAGGAAGAAGAAGGATGAGTACAACCCCAAGAACACCATCCCAACCGTGAAGCATGGAGGTGGAAACATCATTCTTTGGGGATGCTTTTCTGCAAAGGGGACAGGACGACTGCACCGTATTGAGGGGAGGATGGATGGGGCCATGTATCGTGAGATCTTGGCAAACAACCTCCTTCCCTCAACAAGAGCATTGAAGATGGGGCATGGCTGGGTCTTCCAGCATGACAACGACCCGAAACACACAGCCAGGGCAACTAAGGAGTGGCTCCGTAAGAAGCATCTCAAGGTCCTGGAGTGGCCTCGCCAGTCTCCAGACCTGAACCCAATAGAAAATCTTTGGAGGGAGCTGAAAGTCTGTGTTGCCCAGCGACAGCCCCGAAACCTGAAGGATCTGGAGAAGATCTGTATGGAGGAGTGGGCTAAAATCGCTGCTGCAGTCTGTGCAAACCTGGTTAAGAACTACAGGAAATGTCTGATCTCTGTAATTGCAAACAAAGGTTTCTGTACCAAATATTAAGTTCTGTTTTTCTGATGTATCAAATACTTATTTCATGCAATAAAATGCAAATTAATTATTTAAAAATCATACAATGTGATTTTCAGGATTTTTGTTTTAGATTCCGTCTTTCACAGTTGAAGTGTACCTATGATAAAAATTACAGACCTCTCCGCGCTTTGGAAGTGGGAAATCCTGCAAAATCGGCAGTGTATCAAATACTTGTTCTCCCCACTGTATGTCTTTAGTATTCTGTTTAGCTTTTAACTACATGTTGATAGATGGTCAGTCTGTGTTCTTTCTTTTTCTACACTCAGGACACCAACTATTTTGCACGCAACACCTCACAAATCACGTCGTTTTCACATCCTCCTCGCTTTAGGCCACAGCCGAAGAACAACCTCACGGTTTCCCCTCGACCGGAAGTCATCGATCATCGGGATTGACAGGTGTGAGCCAAATTTTCGCTCCCCCCCCCCTTCCCGGAAAGTCCACCGTGGGGACCCCGTCCCATCAATCGGGCTCTGTTGCCAGGAAGAAGAATGGGACGCAGACAAATACTAGTGGTGAGGGTCAGTTCACCCTTGTGGGCTCTCCACCAACGAGGGTCCAAGAGCCGCGAGGAAGGAGGGGAAGGAAGGAATAAAATGGGGAATGCAGCAGAGGAATCAGCATTTGGGCACAGGGACTTGCGGACTTGAGCACTTGGAACCATGGGGCTCGAGCTTTGTCTAGAACCCTTTGCTTTGACTCTGCTCTTTGCGCTGTTCTCATCCCTTCGCAAAACCCGTACATTTATCCCCAAGCTGATTCGAATCAAATGCATCTTTCCTTTTCTCTTTCTCCTTTCCTTTCTTTTTCTAGTTCACTCACTCCACATGCACTCTTCATTTCTTTTTGCACCTTTCTACACCTCACCACACAGACAAATCTCCGCACCAAGCCCTGCACACCTTCGCGTTAGCCTGGTTACTCATCACGCCTCGCGGCCATGTCAGAGCTGTCCACCTCACCTCACCGACCAGTATCCCACCAAAGCTGTGCAAGCCACCATGTTCAGCCAGTTACCATTGGGTACCATCAGAGATTGACAGCATCAATGGAGAGGAGGGATGTATCCGAGAGGGAGTGTGAGGGTAGCTATGCACAGACCATCATGCCAGATCATTGGGCGACAACAAATCAGCCGAGTTGTTGCAAGGTGTGTCAGGGTACGCAAAAGACCCCCACATGGGGCCTGCCTTCTTCGATGACAGAGTAACTGCGGCAATGAAGAAACTTATGATCGCAGCCTTGGATGAAGATCCCATCAACCATCCACCAAAGAGTCCGAGAATCACCTTGAATGCATTAGTCGATGATAGTAAGGGCCTTGAGCCATTTCTGATGAGAAACATAAAGGCCCTCTTCACTCACCTCCAGATTCCGCATGGGTTCCTTCTCAAAGATCCAGAGAGCTGGCTGGTGGAGGACTCCAAGAAAGCTCTGCAGGTTGTGGAGACCCTAGCGGTGGTCAATAACTGAGCAGAGAGAGGAGTAGCTCTCATCCAAGAGTTCAACAAGAAGTTGACTCATGGAGAGGAGCTGCAATTCCTCCTCCAAGTGGTTGCTCATCACAGGCGGCAGTTCCCGGTCTGCAAAAAGACGAAACTTGCACCTTGAACCAGGTGACAATGAATGGAGTAGGCTTCCATGACATCCCCGCCACCTGCGGCTAATACCTCTTGTTGAAGAAGGGGGACCCGGGTGCCGACGCAAACATCAACAGAGAGCGACCTCCAAATATTCTTAGATTTAAAAAAAATTCACACACATGGTTTTTACTGTGTGCCCAAGCAAACTTAACAGAAAAAGGCAACCTCTCAATATTCTTGGATTAACAAAATATTTTGCACACATGGTTTTCACTAAGAACAGCACAAACTGCATTTTTCCAACTTTCCGGTTTCCCCGGAAATTTCCGAGAGTAACAAATTTCCAACTTTCATTTTTCTCTCTATATACTAAGGGCCACCTTCACATACTGCATATATATATATATATATATATATATATATATATATATATATATATATATATATATATATATATATATATATATATATATATATATATATATATATATATATATATATATATATATATATATATATATATATATATATATATACAGTGGGGAGAACAAGTATTTGATACACTGTTGATTTTGCAGGTTTTCCCACTTACAAAGCACGTAGAGGTCTGTAATTTTTATCATAGGTACACTTCAACTGTGAAAGATGGAATCTAAAACAAAAATCCTGAAAATCACATTGTATGATTTTAAAATATTTAATTTACATTTTATTGCATGAAATAAGTATTTGATACATCAGAAAAACAGAACTTAATATTTGGTACAGAAACCTTTGTTTGCAATTACAAAGATCAGACGTTTCCTGTAGTTCTTAACCAGGTTTGCACAGACTGCAGCAGGGATTTTGTCCCACTCCTCCTTACAGATCTTCTCCAGATCCTTCAGGTTTCGGGGCTGTCGCTGGGCAACACAGACTTTCAGCTCCCTCCAAAGATTTTCTATTGGGTTCAGGTCTGGAGACTGGCTAGGTCACTCCAGGACCTTGAGATGCTTCTTACAGAGCCACTCCTTAGTTGCCCTGGCTGTGTTTCGGGTCGTTGTCATGCTGGAAGACCCAGCCACGCCCCATCTTCAATGCTCTTGTTGAGGGAAGGAGGTTGTTGGAAAAGATCTCGCGATACATGGCCCCAACCATCCTCCCTCAATACGGTGCAGTTGTCCTGTCCCCTTTGCAGAAAAGCATCCCCAAAGAATGATGTTTCCACCTCCATGCTTCACGGTTGGGATGGTGTTCTTGGGGTTGTACTCATCCTTCTTGTTCCTCCAAACACGGCGAGTGGAGTTTCAACCAAAAGCTCTATTTTGGTCTCACCAGACCACATGACCTTCTCCCATTCCTCCTCTGGATCATCCAGATGGTCATTGGCAAACTTCAGACGGGCCTGGACATGCGCTGGCTTGAGCAGAGGGACCTTGCGTGTGCTGCAGGATTTTAATCCATGACGGCGTGGTGTGTTACTTATGGTTTTCTTTGATACTGTGGTCCCAGCTCTCTTCAGGTCATTGACCAGGTCCTGCTATGTAGTTCTGGGCTGATCCCTCACCTTTCTCATGATCATTGAGGCTCCACGAGGTGAAATCTTGCATGGGGCCCCAGACCGAGGGAGATTGACTGTTATCTTGAACTTCTTCCATTTTCTAATAATTGCGCCAACAGTTGTTGCCTTCTCACCAAGCTGCTTGCCTATTGTCCTGTCGCCCATCCCAGCCTTGTGCAAGTCTACAATTTTGTCCCTGATGGCCTTAGACAACTCTCTGGTCTTGCCCATTGTGGAGAGGTTGGAGTCTGATTGATTGAGTGTGGACAGCTGTCTTTTATGCAGATAACGAGTTAAAACAGGTGCAGTTAATACAGGTAATGAGTGGAGAATGGGAAGGCTTCTTAAAGACAAAACTAACAAATCTGTGAGAGCTGGAATTCTTCCTGGTTGGTAGGTGATCAAATACTTATTTCATGCAATAAAATGCAAATTAATTGTTTAAAAATCATACAATGTGATTTTCAGGATTTTTCTTTTAGATCCTGTCTTTCACAGTTGAATTGTACCTATGATAAAAATTACAGACCCATACGTGCTTTGTAAGTGGGAAAACCTGCAAAATCGGCAGTGTATCAAATACTTGTTCTCCCCACTGTATATATATATATATATATATATATATATATATATATATATATATATATATATATATATATATATATATATATATATATATATATATATATATATAGTGCTTACACATTGTGTAAGCATATGAACCGTGTTTCCCCATTGTCTCGGGTCGCTCACCTGCATTTAATTTGTCATTTATATATTTTCATTTTTTAAATTTTATGAATTTATATTTTCATTTACAGATGCTTTCTGACGGTTGTGATTTTTTTCGATTTTTTTTTTTTGCTGGTGTCTCGGCTTAGATGTCCATCGGCACACAAAATTACTGTGCTTCCCCATTGTCGCGGGTCACTCACCTGCATTTTTTTCATTTATTTACATTTTAATCTATGGATGTTGTCCGACGATTCTGTTCCTTTTTTTCCGGTGGACCTGTTTCTATGTCCATCAGCATGTAAAATTTCAGCTTTCTACATCACCTGGAAGGCGCTGATATTTAATATTAGATGACCCGTGAACACGTTGAGTTCCTGTTGTGACAGCAGTTGATTAAAAAAAAATCACTTCAAGAAAAAAAAAAGATAGCTCCAGCGAACTACACCGCTGAGGTTGTTTGCATTGATCAAATAATCCCGAAGAGTACTTGACTGAAACAGGAATTGATTATTTAATCATTTTTTCGTTGCTCGATTTGAAGAAAACTTGATATTGCGCGTCAATGTGAAGAAAAAAAACGGAGAAAAGAAAGTCGAAGAAATGATTGTGCATAATTTTATAAACACAATTTTATTGATTAATGAACACGGAAGTATCAGATCAAAATGGTGATGTTTATATTATGCCTAAAAATAAATCGTTCTTTGTCTATACTAAATGCTTGGGATTTTAAAATAAATCATTTCAAGAAAAAAAAAAAGATAGCTCCAGCGAACTATACCGCTGAGGTTGTTTTCATTGATCAAATTCTCCAGAAGAGTACTTCACTGAATCGGGAATTGATTTTTAAATAATTTTTTCGTTGCCCCATCTGAACAAAATGATACTGCACACTGCAGGCGAATGGTGAGTAATGTGGCACTAAAATTTTTGCGCGATCGTGTATCGTTTTGGCTGTATTTTGGGAACATATATATATATATATATATATATATATATATATATATATATATATATATATATATATATATATATATATATATATATATATATATATATATGAGAGTTTCAGTCATATATAGATGTCAGTGGTTAGAAAGTATATATATATATATATATATATATATATATATATATATATATATATATATATTTATTTATAAAGACCCACCCACATCTCTTACCTGTGAATGGAGGGAATAGCCAATCAACTCTCACCTAATCAACTAAATCCAGGTGGCTTGGATTATTTCAATAATTTACCCCTCCCCGACTCCTCTTTCCGAAGAAGTTGCATAAAGCAACTCAAGAAGGCCGACACAAAAGCACCTCCACAAAAGATTGACAAGGAAGGCTCATTTGAATGGCTAAGAAGAGGTCAAATTAGTTGGGATGGAGAAAATCATCAAAATGCCAAATACCAAGGACACTACACAAATGCCTTGAAGAAAATTGCGGGATTGTGCCAGTCAGACAAATGCAAGTTTTGTGGGGTAGAAACAGAAAGTACCAGTCACCTCCTTTTGGGATGTAAAAAACTCATGTTGGAACAGTTGTACACAGAAAGAGATGACAGCATCTGCAGAGTAATTCACTGAAACATCTGAAAACATTTCAACATCCCGGTTGCAGAACAATCATGGAAACACAAACGAAATCGGGTTGTTGAAAATGAACAGAAAATGCTCACTCATGACAAGATGATCCAATCAAGTGTGGACACTGCAAACAAAGCATTGCGTCCAGAAATAGTGCTCAAACACAAAAAGGAACAAGTCTGGAGATGGCAATGGTTCACGAGCGGTATTTGACGATGTAGATCGTTTCAGAAGTCAAGGATGAGACAATGTGATCATTTTTCACCAAGTTATAAAAATGATCAACATGGTGCGGTACGAGTGACGGGTTATTAACTGCAAAATGTCGAAAACCCGGTTTCGTTCAACAACTTTCAAAAATTGACCTTTGCATAACCTTTAAAGGTCAAAAAACAATGTTGTGGACATTACAATAAGGAAACGGGATACGCGCTATAGCTTATTAGAGTTAGTTCATCGAACAAGGTCGAAAACCCGGTTCGATTCCCACAACTTTAAAAATTTGACCTTTGTGAACTTTAAAGGTCAAAGGTCAAGGATCATGACCTTTGGTGCAAAACTTCCTCTGGAACATTCCAGGAAAAATATAATGTCATATAGGCTATATGGCATTTTGCACTCCTCGGATTATCCAGACTTTGATGAAATCAGCGTAAAAACAAACTTGAAGGGGGCGCCACGGGCAAGGTGTTCGAGATAGACCAAAATGATGGGGAATGACCTCAAGATTATGCATAAAAAACTATTGTCATCCTAGCTCTCAAAGTTTGAGCGGTCGAATGATTTTTATGTCAAAATTCGCAATTTTCTAAGTTGCGAAAATGAAAAATGAAAAACCTTGTGACGAAAATGAAAAATCGAGCTCCGTGGGGCGATGCAGGTGCCATTGAGCTAACCAAATACCAAAACCCCTGCCAGATTCGACAAACCCCCTCGGAAAAGATGCAAATTGAAATCGGCTACCCCTAAAAAACACACGTTTTTTGGGCGTGGCTCCGCCCATGATGGGCGCACCACACCCATTCTCAGGAAAACACAACTAGATCATCATATAAACCTTCCACCAAAATTTTATCAGGATCGGATCAAAACCCACGGAGCTATGCTCGGGACAGACAGACAGACAAGCTGGAAGGCGGACATGGGTAGTCGACTACCCAATAGAACCTGACGTGATGGTCCCGTTCGATGGGGAATGACCTGAGGATTAAGTACAAGAAAATTCATGATTCTAGCTTCAAGGGTTAATGCTGCAGATTGTTTTTTCGTTAAAATACCCCCACATTTAAATGTTTTTCGGCCGTTGCTAGGCAACGGAGGGGTCCATAGCAACGGTTCTTTCTCACACATTACTGGGACATACCATAAACCTACCATACCAGTTTCATGTATATCTGACTCATAGTCTCTGAGATATAACGAACTTCGTTTTTTTTATTGTTTTCAACCAGTGTTCATTCAAAGTCTATCTTCTCCGACAGTTTTCATAGGATCCGGCTGGAAATTTTTGACAATATGGCTGAATGTACTGCCCAGTCGCTCGTGGCCCGATTTTTGATTTTCAACAAAAAAATACATTTTTTATGATTTTTCAAAAATTTCAAAGTCCCGTTGCTGGGCAACGGTGGTGTCCATAGCAACGGTTCTCATTTGCACACAACTAGGTCATGGTATGAACCCACCAACCAAGTTTCTTCGAAATCGCCATTGTATTTAAACTTAAATCGCCATTTTAAATACTGATAATAAGGGGAGAACAAATCAAAAAATTTATTTTTTTAATATTTTTTCGACGAGATCAACGGAAAGTGATAAGGGTAGAACAAATTTCAAAAAAAAAAATTTTTTTTTTTCGACTGGATCGACGACCCAACAAACATATCGACGGAAATACTGATAATAAGGGTAGAACAAATTTCAATTTTTTTTGAAAAAAAAATTTTTTTCGACCAGATCGACTCCCCAACAAGCCGGTCGGCGACGAGGGATCCGCTGGGATCGAAGCGCTGGATACGATACTTTTCATTCTGACCGATCCACCGACGAAGATTCATTGCCGAAACGTATTGGTTCACATACAATTGTTCCTCTGCCTGGCAAGATTTTTCCTATTGCGTATTTTGCCAACTGGCACTCCTCATAAAAAATGACGGTAAATAGACACCCTATTTTTGAAGGACTACCATTTGAAAAATAAAACCTAAATCAAAAATCGGCTCGAGTAAATTAGGGACGAATTAAGTAAAAAAATAAAATGTGTCATCATTTTTGTTGACATTACCTCAGATGACGGCAAACATAGTGGACGTCAGACGAACACGAAAAAAACGTAACGTGAAGAGAAAAAAAAAAAAAAAAAGAGAGAGAAAGAGAGATGTTCAGGGAAATACGAACCAGACCGTCGGTAGCGCGAGAAGACTTCCTGGTCTGTTGTTTTTTGATGAACCTGGCGGTGTAGCGGACGATAACATAACAAGGGTGTAGAAATTTTAAAAAAAAGATGTTTTTCAAATTCCACATAACTTGATTTATACCATATTATTAGAAATCCACAAAGACAGAAATGCCGGTGATTCCATTTATTTTGGATCCTTTTCACTTTGGTCAACAACGTTTGGATCGAGGAGAGATCGAAGGTGGAACGACGGTGTAGTTTCTTACAAACACTATATACACACCTTAAATGACGGTAAATAGACACCCGATTTTTGAAGGACTACCATTTGAAAAATAAAACCGAAATCAAAAATCGGCTCGAGTAAAATTTTCTAAATATCTCGAAGTGTTTAATTCCGAAGTCTCGTTTCTCCACATTCAAAACTGTAGGACAAGTACTGAAAATAGTGACGTGCGGTTTTTCGGCCGCTGCATAGCAACGGGTGGTTACTTAGCAACGAAACTCAAACACGCACACTCCCAGCTTATATGGCACCTGTTCGCCAAGTTTCATCGAAATCGATTTGCTGGTTTGTGCTGTGGAGCCTCGTGTTGCAGACACACACACACACACACACACACACACACACACACACACACACACACACACACACACACACACACACACACACACACACACACACACACACACGGAAAACCTGACAATAAGGGATATCTAGCGAATCCAACAAACATATCGACGGAAATACTGATAATAAGGGTAGAAAGAAAAAAAAATCTCAAAAAAAATTTTTTGACATTTTTTTTTTCCTCGACGAGATCGACTATCCAACAGACAGACAGACAGACACACACACACACACACACACACGCTAATAACGAATATAGTGGTCACTTACTGACTGGTGAACTTACTGACTCGTGAACCAAAAGTCAGCATTGTTGGATCAAGGTTTCAGTGGACTCCTTCAAGGACTTTGGACTAAATGTCCAAATGACCCAATGACCTTCAAGGACCCAATGACATTGGACTAAATGCCACAGAAATCAGGAAAATGACCAAATACCAGGATCTGAAAAAGGAGGTCAAGAGGATGTGGAAATTGAAGAAAGCTGAAATTGTACCAGTGATAGTTGGAGCTCCAGGAATGATGTAGAAATCCTTGACTGAGCACTTAAAAATCATTCCTGGGAATATCACTCCAAACAAGTTACAAGTGGAGGCTGTCAAAGGTTCAGTGAAAATTTTGAAAAGATCCCTTTGGAACGAGGTTATGAGAATGAAACTTTACAGTTTGATTCATGAATCATGATCCATTACTGAAAAAGGAGGGGAAGATTTTGAGATCTGGGAAAACTTCCTCCCACCTCCTGAAACCCAAATGGCCCCGCCTTAATTAATTATCGGGCGTATTCAGCCCACTACCAACCCTTTACGTGAAGCAAGATGAGGATTCAATGAGAGAAATGACGAAGCGAAGCGGGAAAGCAGTTCAACATAAAGCACATTTATTCGCGATGAACGGAAAGCACACATATACAATTCCACCAAAAGCACATAGAAAAGAAGACAAAAAGCAAATGCGACAATGCAGATCTAATACCGATTACGCGAGCACACGGCAACACTTATACAATTTTACTTCACAGACGGCGCCGACAACACACATTCCCAAAGCAAAAGAAAAGAGAACCACCCTCCAGGATGAGGGGGTAGGCGGGCCTGGGGCCGAGACCGTGTCGGGCCTACCCGTCTGATGATGAGACGCGGAGCGGCGGTGGTGCCTCAACTCCGCGGGCCTCGCGGACAGTGTCTGGTAGGGGGTGGGAAGGGGGCCCCCTTTTGTCGCACTATCTCAGCGCGGGGGGAAACAGGAGGGGGTTGCTGATGCTCGGGGAAAGGAGGGTATAACCCTGTCTCGGGTCCCGCGGCGAGCGTCTCCTCCTCCACCTCGGTCGCGTTGCTGGCCTCTCTGGTGTGCAGCTCCCGGCACCGACGCGAGCACCCCCTCGTCTGCCTTCGCCGCCGCCGCCTCTCCACAGCTCTGTCCTCTTCACTCCGACTCCGCGAACTCCCAACTGCACACTCCTCTTCCTCCGCTTCCAACTGCTTCTTCTTCCCAACTCCACTGACTGCGAAGTCTTAACTAACTTGACTGACGAACGCGGTCGCTTATATAAGCCCCGTGGCTTCGCCTTCGACCCCCTGCCTTCGACCTTTCACCTCGCTCCCCATTGGCCCGAGAAAAAGTGGGCGTGAATGCTTTTTGATCCATGAATTTGCATATAGCGACCGCCCTCCAACGCCCTGGAGGCGGGGCCAAATCGCCCCTCGCTCACCGATTGGACGGAACAAAAGTGGGCGTGAGTCGTTTTTGATCCGTTTTTCTGCGGAAAGTCCGTGGTTTTGTACACGCTGTTCGGCGCGCGCCCTGCACGAGTCCAATACCGGTACCCACAAGCGGCGCAAGAACGGTGGCGATGCGACGGTTGCGAGGTGTGACGGTAAAGGTCGTGGCTGTTGTGGTGAAGCGGCGTTGTGGTGGGTGGTTGATGTTGTGATGACTGTTGAGACGTGGTTGGTGGTGGTAATAATGGCGGTTGGTCCAAAATAAAGATAGTAAAAGAAAAACGGCTATCCTGAAGAGTCGCAGCACGCATAAATGACATGTATTCCCACGAGACAACGGGTTTGGGCCTAACTACACATATACTTACCGAGATATCTCACCTAAGGGACCTGAATGGTGGTTTGCGAATTTGGTCAACCACAACACTACCCCCTCCCCTTTTTACAGACTCGTCCCGAGTCGTCAAATTTTCGTGTGCCATCATGTGTAGTTTTCCCCGAGTACATTTTACCTACGGATCCCTGAGTGCGACATTCATGGTATTCGTGTCCCCAAAATAAATAACCTGAGGGCTGCGTAACTACCTAAACAAACTCACTCACACGGACGACTTAAATAAAATTGCCGGCGCTAGGACAGACATGCCGGGGGCGCACTCATATTTACAGTACATCTTAACCTTAACTTACAAATTTTACACTAAACCATGGCCCAGGATCAATGAACTCTGCAAAAGAAAAGCAGTTAGCAGGGAGCCAGGCTGCTCGCATGCAGTCTCTGGCTCAAAACAATGCAGGTGACAGGGAACGTGGCTGGCTGCTCACACGCAGTCCAAGGCCTTCCCTTTTGAACTGAACGCAGTGAACCACAACGGTGCATGGGCTGCACAACCGTTGTCTCCGTGCCAGCTCAAGTGGCACACGCAATGAACACAACGAATGGATGGATGAATGGTTTGAACTGAACGCAGTGAACCACAACGGTGCATGGGCTGCACAAACGTAGTCTCCGTGCCAGCTCAAGTGGCACACGCAATGAACACAACGGATGGATGGACACAAACACGGTGCATGGGCCGCCACTGCAGGCCCGTGTTGTAGCTGCCAACAGGGCAGTTCTCGCAGCTTGCAAACTGTTGCCTTGATCCTGGCGCACATGGCAATGAACAGGGGGTGGGGGGCAAAGCAAAAATTGAACGGGGCTGGTGAACAGGGGCAGTGGGCATGGCATGACAAAGGTGGCAGGCAAACACAGCCCGCAGAAGAAGGCCGCTGCAGGCAAACACAGCCGGCAGATGAACTGGCCGGCACAGGCCTTGAAGAAAAACAGCCAGCAGATGAACTGGCCGGCACAGGCCTTGCAGCACAGCAGCTGCAGATGAAGTTAGCCGGCCTCTGCCTTGCAGCAAAACACGGCCAGCCGATGAAGTTGGCCAGCCTTTGCCGTTCAGTGGAGGTTGGTGGAGGGAGTGCGGTGGTGCTGGCCACTTGGAAGGCGGGCTCGGACCTACCTACCTGTCTCCCTCCCAACCTATCGCCTTTGCCTGTCACTGTACATACCCACTCCCTTAATTTGTCAAACCCCAATTTAGCCCCAACTTTTTATTTTGTTGTTTTTATTTTTACTTCCCCACTATAAATCGTCCCCTAACCCCCTTTACTGTCCTTGTTCGGCTAACCTATACTGTCACCTAGCCTACTCCCAACCCCTACGTTCCCTTCCCGGAGGGGAGTAAGGGAGAGCTAACGTCCTGTGTCGAGGCCCAACGAAGCCTCAGAATGGCCTCCCCAGAGTTCGGCGATCTAACCCAAAGTGGGTCCAGCGGCCCACAACGAGAGCGAGGGGATGGATGGTGTGGAGGGGTACACTTCCTAATCTACCCTATCCATTAACTGTTAAACTACCCCGGGGCTTTCAACAAGCGCCTCTCGCTTAAACTATTGGTTCTAACAACCCAGATTCCCGTCGCCTGTGTTGGTGTCCTCACAATTTCGGGCCTCGCCCCCCAATTTTCTCTCCGTGCCCTCACACGGTCTCATGGCTGGGACACGTGGCCCCCTTTGGCAGGCACGACCCTCTGCCGATTCTCCGACGATGGCACCCCCGGGCACTACACTGCCTCCGAGCCTACCAGCTCCCTAACACCGGGGAGTGCCCCCCATAGCATCTCCCCTGAAACGCACACGTGGCAGGCTGGCTTCCCAGGCCCCTTTCCGAGGGTCACCCTTGCCCACAACACTGCCCACGCGGCTAATGGCGCCCCGGGCCTCCGCACCAAGCAGGCGCACCCGTGCCCACTACGCTATCCCGGCCCCCCATGGGCCCTTGGCCTACCACGGCCGACTAGCCTGGTGCCCGGGGTACCCACTCAGCGATACTCACCTTTCGCAGCCACGCTCCCAAGCCCGTCAACAGGGCTCCTGCACCCCTCCAAACGGGTTTCGAGCCTACACTCCCACCAACAACAAAACGACTTCCATTTTTCAATTTGACTAACCCACTAACTCAGTCTACACTGACCCCGGGTTCCCTTGGGCGGGAGTCACTCCTCCCCCCAATCACTCATCGCACCATGCATTCCCCATTCGCTCCACTCACACAGACCCGCTGGCCTCACTCACACACCAAGCACATGCTTCCACTTCACTCACCAACTCTTCAACACACACACCACTGAACTCTGCCATCCTTCTATCTGCATCCCCAAACTAACTCGTGCTCCCACGTCGTCCCTTAAACTAGTAGCACGTTCCTTTTAACACTACGTAGCTAAGCTACGTCCCCACTACACATCCAAAGTCTGTCTCTGTCTCCAAAATAATCCCATAAATCAATTTCCCAACCTAAATCTGGCTACAATCCCTCTAACTAATCCATTCCACGGACTCCATGAGGACTTACCCATGCCCCATGAAGTCGGTCTAACTAAGCTAACCCTTCCCCCTAACTAGTTTCCATCCTGTGCCCAGGTAAGGGGGTCTTCCACCCCTTGCCCAGGAATCCTGTGCACCCGAAAGTGAGGCTTGCTTTCTTTTTTTTTTCTTTCATGCGCACCACCAGCGCGGCAACTCGCGCTCGCACCTGCCCGTGACGTCATGCAGGTGCACGTGTTCCTCGTCCCTCCTTGGACGGTACCATCCGGCAGAGATACCCCTCCTGCCGGATTCCAACCCCACGTGCAGCCATGGCGTCACCGTGCGCATAAAAAAAAACACAAGCCCCACGTCTCGAGGGGTTCCCCACGCGAACACATGTGCTTTGCCCGTTGGAGCTTAACACACACGATCGCGTGGAGAACCCGTCCGGTCCAAATCCATTATCCCGCCTAAACTTTGTCCGTCCGCGGGATCGGCAAATCCACCGCGTGCGTTTCCGGACCGGGACTTCACTCTCGCAAGCGAGCACGTGGTGGTCTCGTGCGTTGTACAGTACGGACCTCGTGCTCACTGCTGGGTGAACCCGGCACGGTCCCCGAAACAGCTACAGCCGCGACTCGGCTTTCTTTCCTCCCATGTCGCCGTCGTCGTCTCCATTCAACACACGCACACCTGCGTGTTACGACGCTCACAGTCCACACCATTAAACTCACACCGGGAGACGCGGCTGCGTGCTCCCGCATGCCAACCGACATCTCCCTCACATACCGCTCTCTCACACACACGGTCTCCCTTGCATAACCCATACCACTCACACGTGGTTCTCCATTCACTCGCGCGGGGGCACTCACCCGCGGTGCCTCACTCACACACGCGGGGGCACTCACCCGCGGTGCTTCACTCACACTGGCCGTTTCATCCACACACACGGCCTCACTCACACACGGTGCCTCACCCACACACGCGGGGGCACTCACCCGCGGTGCCTCATCCACACAGGCCGTTCCATCCACACACACGGCCTCACTCACACACGGTGCCTCATTCACACACGGCGTGCTGGGAAGCACGCACTCTGGCACCATCGCCACCACACCACTCACACACGGGGTCGCTTCCACACACGGGGACGCACTCACGCCTTGCACCACACACACCGGGACAACCACACTGGGGATTTGTGTCCCCACAAGGGTCTCCGGGGCCTCTATACCCCCCAAGCTCTCCGTGCACCCGTCCACAGCACTCGTACCCTCAACCTCGCAAAGCACGACCGAACTCACCTGGTCGTGACTCGCCTCAAGGGGGCATACTCCCTCCCCTCGTTCCTGGAGGAGGCCATCCAGGTGCTCGCACTGGGTCTCTACCCAGTCCGCCAGCTCACCCCCATTATCCTCCACTACCTCCGTGTGTGTGTGTGCGTCACTAACCTTGTCCAATTCACCTTCCATCTCCCGTGTCTCTATACATTTATAAGTTTCTGTTGTCCCCTCCTGTCTATTAGTCTCCGCTTCTTTCTGGCGTCTTTCCCTTATCTTTATGTAGGTCAACCTTGCTTTCTCCTTAAGTCGCTCCCGTCCTTCCCTGTTTTTCACTCCTTGCTCTTTCACGATCTCCGCGTACCTCATCCTTGCTTTCCGTATTAATTGTTCTTTTCTCTCCCTCGCAATTACTTTCACCTCGTCTCTTGTCTCCCGAATTACTTTTTCCTTACCCGCCTCCACCGCGGGTCCGACAGCCGTTGCACTCCCTCCCAGCTCGTTCGCTCCCACACGTAGAGTCGCCATTTTAAACTCCCTGCTAACGGCCTTCACGCCCGCCTGCAGGCATCGGCCCATGTTCTGTGTCTCACCCCCGTAGTTCTTTCATTTCTTCCCTCATTTGCTGTGTATTCGCATCCATCGTCGTTTTCACTTCATTTGTATTTGTATCCATCTTTTCGTTCATGTTCGCATTTATCTTCGCTGTCATTTCCGCCAGCATGACGAATAGCTGGGCCATGTCGGGTGCGCTTGGGTGAGTCGTTTCGGCAGGGATCGGGGAAGGGTTTTGGTGGTGAGGGGGAGGGGAGGTGTCATACACCGCGGCCGCTGCCGCACCTATTTCGGGCTCTGGGTTCAGTTGGACGAGTTCATGTTCCTGCACGGGCATTCCATCCTGGGCCATGGATTCTACATTACTACACATATGCATTTCTTATACCCCCGGCTCCCGCTCGCCTTGAGACGCCATCTTGCTTCTCGTGAAGGGTTAATTTCGCTCGCTCGTAATTTGGAGGGAATCGGGGGTCGCTTCTCTCACCCCTGGACCGATTCCCGTGAATTTAGCTGGAGACAGGAGAGCCCGTTTTCCTGTTCTCCGATACCAGTGCCGCGAGGAGGGCGATGGATTTGTATCGCACGACCTGACACCAGTGTTACGGATTCGCGCCCGCCGGCGTGCTGACGGCCACGTAACTCGAATCGCGGCACGTCGCCCACCGGACGGACAATCCAGTCGTGACCCTCTCGGACTAACGCCGGGAACCAGTCACGGGTGGACCTTTCGGTCTCACCGCGATCGAGCCAATCGGCCCCCGCGTGGGATAGGGTTGCTCGCCAAATTCGACCTACCTAAGTACCCACAAGGAGGGTAGACCGGGCGATCGCACCTCGCCGCAGGTCGACTTCGGACACGGGCCACTTAAGCGACCCGTTCCGTACTATCGGGATAACCGAGCGGTGTTATCGTCGGCCTCGACGGTTCGATTAATTATCGGGCGTATTCAGCCCACTACCAACCCTTTACGTGAAGCAAGATGAGGATTCAATGAGAGAAATGACGAAGCGAAGCGGGAAAGCAGTTCAACATAAAGCACATTTATTCGCGATGAACGGAAAGCACACATATACAATTCCACCAAAAGCACATAGAAAAGAAGACAAAAAGCAAATGCGACAATGCAGATCTAATACCGATTACGCGAGCACACGGCAACACTTATACAATTTTACTTCACAGACGGCGCCGACAACACACATTCCCAAAGCAAAAGAAAAGAGAACCACCCTCCAGGATGAGGGGGTAGGCGGGCCTGGGGCCGAGACCGTGTCGGGCCTACCCGTCTGATGATGAGACGCGGAGCGGCGGTGGTGCCTCAACTCCGCGGGCCTCGCGGACAGTGTCTGGTAGGGGGTGGGAAGGGGGCCCCCTTTTGTCGCACTATCTCAGCGCGGGGGGAAACAGGAGGGGGTTGCTGATGCTCGGGGAAAGGAGGGTATAACCCTGTCTCGGGTCCCGCGGCGAGCGTCTCCTCCTCCACCTCGGTCGCGTTGCTGGCCTCTCTGGTGTGGAGCTCCCGGCACCGACGCGAGCACCCCCTCGTCTGCCTTCGCCGCCGCCGCCTCTCCACAGCTCCGTCCTCTTCACTCCGACTCCGCGAACTCCCAACTGCACACTCCTCTTCCTCCGCTTCCAACTGCTTCTTCTTCCCAACTCCACTGACTGCGAAGTCTTAACTAACTTGACTGACGAACGCGGTCGCTTATATAAGCCCCGTGGCTTCGCCTTCGACCCCCTGCCTTCGACCTTTCACCTCGCTCCCCATTGGCCCGAGAAAAAGTGGGCGTGAATGCTTTTTGATCCATGAATTTGCATATAGCGACCGCCCTCCAACGCCCTGGAGGCGGGGCCAAATCGCCCCTCGCTCACCGATTGGACGGAACAAAAGTGGGCGTGAGTCGTTTTTGATCCGTTTTTCTGCGGAAAGTCCGTGGTTTTGTACACGCTGTTCGGCGCGCGCCCTGCACGAGTCCAATACCGGTACCCACAAGCGGCGCAAGAACGGTGGCGATGCGACGGTTGCGAGGTGTGACGGTAAAGGTCGTGGCTGTTGTGATGAAGCGGCGTTGTGGTGGGTGGTTGATGTTGTGATGACTGTTGAGACGTGGTTGGTGGTGGTAATAATGGCGGTTGGTCCAAAATAAAGATAGTAAAAGAAAAACTGCTATCCTGAAGAGTCGCAGCACGCATAAATGACATGTATTCCCACTAGACAACGGGTTTGGGCCTAACTACACATATACTTACCGAGATATCTCACCTAAGGGACCTGAATGGTGGTTTGCGAATTTGGTCAACCACAACAATATGTTTAAAGGCATTTAAATAAATTAATTCTGGTTTTACTGCTGTTTTACCCAGAGTTTTTTTTAACATCATCCTTTCCAATGCATTACATTAGTTCTTTGTGCCTGTTGTTTGTGTCCTTTATAACGTCCTTAAAAACAACAAGTTCCCTGTTTGGAATGATTTTCAATTTTGTTTGACCAACAGGCAGGGAGACGGAGTTAAAAATTATCTCGCTCCTCTCTGTACATGTGCGATCGGGACAAATTCAAAGCCAAAGTCCTGTAAAATGGCAAACTTGTCATCCTGTTCATGTTCCGATTAGTGTTCAAAACACAACATTCAATATAAATTAAGCTGTTTCTCGATCATAAACTGATAAGGCAGCAGACGGACATGAAACAATTACTTGATCTCGCATTTTTCTTCGCGTGCACGGGGTAACAATCTATTAGAATGCCATGTCTGTCATAAAATGAGACGAATCAATTCATAGGACACCTTCGGGTAGTGTCTTCCATTGGCATTGTTGGTGTGTTGTTGTTGTTTTGTATGCAGACTGGGACTGCTGGCTGCATCATTTTCTGGAAGCACGGCTGTGCTGCTGATGCAGTGCCCCTGTTACCAGTAAGCTGGGACTCATTTTGCAGACAAGCCGAGTTGACCCACCTGGTGTTATTTCAACAGCACAACAGGCTAAGGCTTGGACTCAAGACCCTAAGATCGTAAGCCAGCCCCCTTAACCGTGAAGCCAACACCAGGCTTTCTTCCATTAGCCATGTTGAAAGACTCTTTAACTTAAAGAGAAGAACTGGTTGTGACCTCAGAAGACGTTATCAAGCCACTGGAGTGGACATCCCAGAATGTCGACTCCCAATCAAAACTGATACATTAATATGCCCTATTTACACAATCGGTTTCAAACTACCCAAGTACTGCAAACACACTCCCTGGACCTCACAGGATAAGTATCAACACTGTATTGAGGTGTCTACGTGACGCAAGGATCCATGCTCCTCATGCTATTCAGCGTCCAAGACTTGCACCGTGACACATCCAAGCACGCTTGCAGTGCTCAAATCAGCACATCGGATGGATAGGGAGACAATGGGCAAGTGTTATGTTCCGTGATGAATCCAGGTTTCATGAATTCATGCTGCAAGGGTCGACAGAAGATGCAATGAGCGATATGCCCCGGTCTGTGTCCAGGAAGTTGCCAATTTTGGACATGGGAAGTTTCATAATGTGGGGTGGTATTGCTGAAACCATTCGCAAAACAACTCGGTCCATATTCATGGCAATCTAATAGCAAATCGATACATGAATGAGATCTTACAGCAACATGTGTTGCCTACCCTTCTACTACATGGTTCAGGAGAATCATCTGTATGTGTGCCATCCAACAATCTTTATACACAATAATGCTCCGGCTCACAGGACTATTCAAACAAGGAACATTGTTGTGAATGCCAACGTTAACATCATGACACCCTGGCGAATTTAAATTCAATTTTACATCTCTCGGATATTATTGATCGACACGTACAAGCCTTGCCAAGACAACCAAAGACCCTCGACAGGCTGGCACAGGAGCTGATTCTGGCATGGAATTCCATTCCACAGGCTCAGGTTTGACTGCTCATACGGTCATTGCAACGGCTGTGCAAGGCAGTGAGTGTTGCCGGAGGTGGACATCCATAGTGTGGATATTGCTTCTTCCACGTCAGATCTCTATGTGAATACATTCACCACAACGCAGAATTACATGATTAGGTCACAAGGAAATGGACATGTAATTATTCAGCATTTATCTCTGTTAGGGTGTTTGCACCTCATCTGTGTCCAATGATGCCACATAAATAAATCACGATCACAACAATTACGTGTTCAGTTTTTTTTTTTTTAATATTTCTGGTACTCTGCCTGAAGGAAGACTTGGCGCCTCCAAAGCAGTCTCACAGCAAGAACTACAAGAGGCGGGTTGTCATTGCCTTCCCAGCAGTAGTCAGGACAGGGTTTTGGAATTTGTTCAAGGTGCCAGCGATTGTTCGCCTACTCTTTGCAAAGTACACTGCAGAATATTTTAGGTCCGCTAAATAAGGGACATAAAAGGGCACCCAAGTTTAACATCCACCGGAGGGACGGCACACCCTTTTAACGGCTCACCCTGCCTGCGAAACACCAGGATGACAAGTTATACTTGGGCCGAGATTCAAACCCAGGATAGACAGCTGAGACGAGTGTGGTGCCAGCCAAATTGCAATACAACCAGAGTTCAAGACTGGAACATGACATGCCAGAGCTAAGGCTCCACAGACAAGCCTTGAGCATGGAGGTGATAATTTGGAATGAGTGCACCAAATGGTACTTTGATTGCATCAGAAAAAAATAAAAGGAAAAACATATTTAACTAAAAGGGGACTCGATAGAGCGCATACCTCTGCCACGTAATTCCCAATCCACGAGAACATATCAGGCACAATACATTTTTGAAATATCATGCTATATAGCACTATATAGTTTTTGTCCCTCTCTCTCAATGGTGAAGAATCACTTTAAGAATTAAATAATTCTCGTATCCAGATCCGGATTGGGATCTTCACCAAAATCGAATCAATTTGTCCTGGTCACATACCCAACATGTCCACAAAGTTTCCTCCAAATCCGTCCACAACTTTTTGAGATATCATGTTATCTCTCACTTTTGGTCTTATCTCTCAATGGTGAAGAATCACTTAAAAAATTGTAGTGATCGGATTCGGATCTTCCCCAAAATCTAATCAGTTCGTCCTTGTCCCACACCCAACCTGTCCACAAAATTTAATTCAAATCCGTCTACAACTTTTTGAGATATCCTGCACACACACAAACAGACGAACAGATGAAACAAGCAGTCATAAACTGGTACTTACGAAGTCGTCAACTTGACCTCTGACCTTGTCTAATAAAAGCTGTCTCTTGAGAAGGTAGCGACGCAAACCAGAAATTTCTACGATGATTCTGTACCAAACCATCAAAAATCGAATGTTTGACCTCACTGTGACCTTGACCTTTGACCGATTTTGACCAAAATCTCATCAGCGCTAGCCATCACCCTCCTCAATCACGTGGTGTAATTTGATATTGGTAGCTCCTTCCGTTCTCGAGTTATCGTGCCTACAAACAAACAAACAAATACACACAAACACACACACACACACAAACACACAAACATAACGGAAGTCATCAATATACTTACGAAATCTTTAGATTTCGTAAGTAAAAATCACTCATCGAGTGACAACTTGGTGAAACGGAACGGCACTCGGTAGAACACATACTTCCGCCAGGCTGAATAGTTTACACCATGACATGAAATGGTCTCCCTGGAAAGGTCATGGCAGCAGAAACAGTTTGTACAAGGTGATTGTAACTGAGTCCCTATTTTAAATATTAAAATTTCATGTTGTTAATGTGAATAAAATACCAAAATATGTTGCTTTTTGGGGTTTTTTTCCTCCTGAAAGGCCATTTATTGCTGTTTTAATTTAATGTGTTGGCATCACATTTCAGCACAAGCTCCTGCATTCTCAGCACATTTATTTTCCAATCGTTCGACAACATTTTCCACCGAATGCCTCCTAAACTCCTCTGGCAAATCAGCAAAAACATCGCGGCTAGAACTTTCTAATTCATCCACATTGGCAGGTTTGCTGACGTGCACCTTTTCGTAAACCAATCCCCACAACAAAAAAACAAGCAGTCATAGACTGGTACTTAAGAAATCGTCAACTTGACCTCTGACCTTGTCTAATAAAAGCTGTCTCTAGAGAAGGTAGCGACGCAAACCAGAAGTTTCTACGATGATTCTGTACCAAACCATCAAAAATCGTAAAGTCGACCGAAGCAAAAATCTCCATTTTTCCACGCAATTATTTAATATTATTTTATCAAAGTCACAAAACCTGAATATTCGGCCATCCACCAACAATCTTTCCATAATCCGACGGCTTAGCGAGTCAGGCATGCGACGATAACCTTTATTGGGATAAAAATGACTTTTAAACACCATCTTTATCGAAAACACCGTCAGCGCGCACACGGAAAACCATTACGTGACTCAACGCCGCCTCTGCTCGAGCGCACTGCACCACGTAACGAGCCGTGACGCGGCAAGTGAAATATTTTTCATACAATCTTAAAACGTCTCCAAAACATCAGATTTTTTACTAGAATTTCGACAACCGAGTTTTAAGCGTCCTAAGCGATCGAAAAACCGAAGACAAAATTAAAATTGAAGTTGAAACGAACTCGTAACGTCGAGCGAAGCAAAAATACTCCATTTCTCCACATGAATTTACGGAATTATGTTTGACCTCACTGTGACCTTGACCTTTGACTGATTTTGACCAAAATCTAATCAGCACTAGCCATCACCCTCCTGAATCACATGGTGTAATTTGACATTGGTAGCTTCTTCCGTTCTCAAGTTATCGTGCCTACAAACAAACAAACACACAAACAAACAAATGAATCACTCATGGAGTGAGGAAGTTGTCGAAGTTGTTTGAAAATTTATTATAACTTCATTGCAGTCACACGGATACAGCACAAGAAACAGCATTTACAGTTCAGTCAGTTGCCATCATGAACAACATTCGAATGTGGAATGTGATGTCAATGGTTTAAGTCAAAAACTCCATCATCACCTCCACCTCCTCCGCATAAAAACAAGCAAAATTCTTACTGAAAACGGAAAATTGACACACCTGCGTGATGGTAACGTTATAATGGATTGGTACGATGTGGAGGGCCTTTCATTGTTAATAAAACTGGCCTGCACTGCAAAATAATACATCACGTTTGCAGAATAGTGCCATTGGCGCCTGAGCACGATAGACAAATTTTCGGTGTCAGGCGAACTATTGAACCGGAACAGTCACAACGAAGGCCTGGATATCTCATGAAAGAGTAATATCTGAACTACATGCTCACCTAGTTTGAGCCACATATCACAAAAATTGATGGAGATACCTGCTTTCAAAAATGGCCAAATTATGACACATTTTTGCTGATGGGATCCAGAATACAAACCGGAAGTTGATCAAATTACGTCAGCTAATGGCCAATCGTATGTTTTACATTCCCTAAAAGTTTGAGCGAAAAATATAAAACTTTCGAATTTTAAGAATTTTTTTGTCATGTAAATGGGCTTTTCAATGCAAATTTCAAACATTTTGTGACGTCACAATCTGGATCCGATCCGGTTGAAACATGGCAGGGTGAAAGATATTATGACCCTACATAAGCACATTAAATATCTAAGCAATTGAACAAGAAATGGCGGAGAAATTATTTTTTTGAAATTTCGTCCCATGTAAATGATTGGGATTTTTTGAAACTTTGTGAATTTTTCGTGACGTCATCATTTGATCCAGGTTCACCCAAATTTATAGGTTCAGTCCTTGGGTGATTATCTTTCATGTCAAAATGTTCCGTGGACATATACACAAGGACCGCTGAGAAAATCGATGCACAGACAGACAAACACACACACAAACTCTTAACTGTACAAAGTGACAGAAGTTGTCTTCGACAACTTAACAAACAGAAACGGAAGGCATCAATATACTTATGAAATCTTTAGATTTCGTAAGTAACAAACAGAAACGGAAGTCATCAATATACTTATGAAATCTTTAGATTTCGTAAGTAACAAACAGAA
Organism: Eptatretus burgeri; assembly: GCF_056783735.1. Classification (NCBI taxonomy): domain Eukaryota; kingdom Metazoa; phylum Chordata; class Myxini; order Myxiniformes; family Myxinidae; genus Eptatretus; species Eptatretus burgeri. Next base: position 12,697,770 of record NC_140965.1, on the reverse strand, counting down.
ACGGAAGTCATCAATATACTTACAAAATCTTTAGATTTTGTAAGTAACAAACACACAAGCAAGCAGTCATAGACTGGTACTTACGAAATCGTCAACTTGACCTCTGACCTTGTCTAATAAAATCTGTCTCGAGAGAAGGTAGCGACGCAAACCAGAAGTTTCTACGATGATTCTGTACCAAACCATCAAAAATCGAATGTTTTGGATGTTTGACCTCACTGTGACCTTGACCTTTGACCGATTTTGACCAAAATCCAATCAGCGCTAGCTATCACCCTCCTGAATCACGTGGTGTAATTTGACATTGGTGGCTTCTTCCGTTCTCGAGTTATCTGTACCAAACCATCAAAAATCGAATATTTGACCTCACTGTGACCTTGACCTTTGACCGATTTTGACCAAAATCTAATCAGCACTAGCCATCACCCTCCTGAATCATGTGGTGTAATTTGACATTGGTAGCTTCTTCTGTTCTCGAGTTATCGTGCCTACAAACAAACAAACAAACAAACAAACATACAAGCAGTCATAAACTGGTACTGACGAAATCGTCAACTTGACCTCTGACCTTGTCTAATAAAAGCTGTCTTGAGAGAAGGTAGCGACGCAAACCAGAAGTTTCTACGATGATTCTGTACCAAACCATCAAAAATCGAATGTTTTGGATGTTTGACCTCACTGTGACCTTGACCTTTGACCGATTTTGACCAAAATCTAATCAGCGCAAGCCATCACCCTCCTGAATCAAGTGGTGTAATTTGACATTGGTAGCTTCTTCCGTTCTCGAGTTATCTGTACCAAACCATCAAAAATCGAATATTTGACCGCACTGTGACTTTGACCTTTGACGTATTTTGACCAAAATCCAATCAGCACTAGCCATCATCCTCCTGAATCACGTGGTGTAATTTGACATTGGTAGCTTTTCCGTTCTCAAGTTATCATGCCTACAAACAAACAAACAAACAAACAAACAGAAACAGAAGTCATCAATATACTTTCAAAATCTTTAGATTTCGTAAGTAACAAACAAACATAAACGGAAGTCATCAATATACTTATGAAATCTTTAGATTTGGTAAGTAAAAAAATCTCACAGGGTTAAATTATAACTCCTGGATGGTCACTGAATCGGACCTCGTCACCCGACCCATCAATGTGGAGAGTGTGTATCGAAGCAATTACGAACTTCAATCGAGAAGTGCGGAGGGACACCATCTCGCATAAGAAAAAAAACTTTCACCTGTGTTGTCCCATTGCTGAATTTTTAGAAAAAGAAAATTTTGAAGCATTTCCAAGTATCTCAGTCCATTCATTGTGTCGCGGACGAGGTAAGTTTGAATGAGTCGGGTTGAAGTCATTCCGCACCAAACAAGCCATTTTCACCAACTCTGGCTGCGTTTGACTATCGCAGCAGTATTGGTGGTTATGCCTGTTGACAAAATCACCAACATGGAAACACAGCCTCATCGGACCAGATAATGTTATGCAACACACCTGGACAGTCATCAATGCACTGAAGAAAATGTTCTGAAAACTCCATTGTCTTGTCACAATCATCTGGAAACAACTGCTGAACATGATGAGGTGTGTATGGCTTTCATCTTAAATCCTCCAAAATTGCACGATCACTTATTCCACTCTCCCCCACTGCTCGTCTGATCGACTTATTTGGGCTCCCTGTGAACGTGTCTCGTACACGTCAATGTTATCTCGCCGTGGTACCAGCATACGTCCTTGACTGAACCAGTTGGTTTTGAGCTTTTGCTGATTGTTTTAAATAGTTTTTGTATCCAAAGTGACCTGTCTTCCCATTTCTTGCCACCAACATTTTTGAACTGCAAGGAAAAATAATATTGAGAGCGATCCAAAATTAAGTCTATTTTCAATACTGAAATACTCTGTTGTTATTATTATTATTATTATTATTATTATTATTATTATTAGAGGTTGGGCGTTGTTATTATTTGTTTGAAAGTTTGTTTATTGTCATTAATATTGTTTCCTCTTTGTTTTTGGATTCATCCATTATAGCTGAGAGATTAACTGTTGCTCTAAGTGTGTGAATTGCTGCTTTGGCAAAATGAGGTTTGGCAGTCTGTCATTGCAGTTCAACGATGATGGTGGATGGGTGGCCAAGAATTCACATTTCATTGGCACCTCCATCCAATAGCAAGTAGGGTTCAATGGTCTTTCACCTTGTACAAGTGTTTTCATTTTTGCTTGTGGGTTATGTGGCTTTCCAAACCACCTCGAGCTGTTATTGAGCATGATTCCCTGACTTATTGTGAGATGTTCTCATTAAATTATCTGAGCTGGCAGGAAAGCTTTGAGGTATGCACACTCACCTATGAGCTGTTTAGCCTGGGTATGAATCTCGACCCGGCTATAAACTCTTATCCTGGTGTTTCGCAGGAAGGGAGAGGTATCGTTATGTATGCCGTCCCTCGAATGGATGTTAAACTGGGTTTCTTGCCTGCCAGCATTAGTCGGTGGACACCAAGATCCCACCATGTCTTACAAAAAGAGGAGGTGAGCTATCGCTGGCACCCTGGCTAAATTACAAATTCCTGCTCCAACCTACCTGTGATGTGGCATTGCATCAGCGCCACAGCTATACCCCCAGCAAATGATGCGACCTGTATTCACGTGCTACATAGGAAAGAAGAAGAACCATAATTAGTGCTTCCAGGATCATTTATTTATCTTAGGTCATCAACTCCCCTCTATTCCTATATATATTTCCTCTATTAATGTTCTCATTTCACCAATTGTTTATTTTACTGATATCCCAACCCAATCATCGAACAATCTCATATGTGTGATGTCAGCTAGCTTAAAGCACTGGGTCAAACTGACCAATCAGGAGTGAGCCGATCAGCGAAGCTCCACTGAATGGTGACCATGACTTCTTGTCGTCAGAGGGGTTTTGAACCACGGTCCATGACTGAAGTGACAGTTGATTCTTAGACCCTTGAGCATCAAGGTGCTGAGAGTCGAGTCGAGCGAGATCTGTTGTGAAAAACTGAGACTGAGATGCAAGATGCCATGCACTGGAGCAGCACCCACAGGTCCTGTATGCCTTGCCATTGAGTTTTACGCATCGGGCTCAGAGTGACCCTCAAGCGGTTTCCAATGTATGGGGGAAACTACAAACTGCAAACCCCACCGTGGAACAAGACTACATTGGTCGCCAACACAATGCCTCATCTCACCTCTCCCCTCCCCCCTTCCCCTCCATCCTTCCAATCTTCTTTAATAGAAGTATGTTCATGTGTTGCAATCGAATCAAGTGAATGCCGGATGCAATTTTGAGTTTTTACCCCTTTCATCGCAAATTCAAAACGACAACTGCACTCGACAGAGTGCATACCCCCCGCCAGGAATCCACTGATAGGCCGGATCTGCATCCAGACCTGAACTCGTATCTAAATCGGCTTGTTCTTGTCACCTCCCCAACCATGCACCTACTTTTGTCCAAATCCGTGCACAACTTTTTGAATTATCATGCTTAATGTCATTTTTGGCGCTATCTCTCAATGGTGAAGAATCACTTACGATATTAAAATAACAATTCTCGTATCCGGATCTACATCAAAATTAAATCAATTCGTCCTTGTCACACAATTAAATCAATTCGTCCTTGTCCACCAAATTTTGTCCGAATCCGTCCACAATTTTTTGAGATATCCTGCTCACAGACAAACGGACAGGGGTGAAAACACAACCTTCGTCCACCATCGATGGTGGAGGTAGTAACACACATTTTTAGAATTTTAACTCGAGTCGCTAAATGTGAAAATTGTCAATGAAACTCTCCCCCAAAAACACATTATTTTATCCTTGCTAATTTGAATTTTTGGAACAGCATTGATTATAAAAAATGCAGTAAACATCCCTTTCTGTGTCGTATTTACAGATTTAACCACTTGATATGGCAAAAATGGCACGCATAAAGGTATTGCAACCATTTAAATCAAATTGTCATCTTCATGTCTTCAAGGTCCAAGTTTCAAGCAATTGCAGTTTTTATAGTTTTAAAAAGTATGCTCACCCTTTCTATCATTACAGGGATTTTAATGTAATTACAAAACATGGAAGCTCAGAAGACAGCGGCCCCATTGGTGCATGAGCAATGCATTGTATGTCAAGAGAACAACAACCAAACGCTTGTGAGACCAAGCTGCAAAGAGTGTATGGATTAAAGACAATCGATGACATCTGACGAGTTCGACTAAAGTTGGAGAATGACGACTTTTGGTGAGTAACTGAAACGTTTACTCATGTTTTCTCCCAGAGCTCACCTCCATTAATTTCTTGGCACAAGGGATGCCATTCCTCTTGCAATATCAAAGGGCAAATAGAGAGACTGAAGAAACTTGATAGCAAGACACAGCTACTCTAATCTCCTTCCTTAACAGCAGAATCTGCTTTACTCAGCACCCAGCAACTGTATTTATGGAGCCATACACATCCTGTAAACTGGAATAGTTGCATTTTTTGTTCGCAAGAAACAAAGGAAAAGATGTCATACAGAAAATTCAAGTCGGTCAGGTGATACCTGAGGCTTCCAAGTGTGATCAAACAATGAGAGTATGCCTCGCATATGTCAACGATCTATGTGCTGATGATGGTAAACCATCACCTTAGCTGCAATGTGAAATTCAAACGCAGAATGGAAAAGACAAAAGAGACTGCAAGTGATACCTTGACAACACGATCAACTACGCACAGAGTCGTGCACTCCACTGGTGCCTTCCAAATTTTCACCAAAACATATTGGGCTTGGAAGTACCCTTCATCAGGCCACTTGCTCAAAGCAATTAGTACAGCTGTTCCACCAGGCTGGTTACATGATAAGCCATCGAGACATTTTCAGCATTGATGCATCTCCACTTGCTCCTCGTGTGTCCTCACTGTTTTGTGAAGAACAATGTTCCCAGGTGATCCATCGATGAAAACATCTCCCTTGTTAGGGATTTGATTGAATTCTGCGAGGAAAACCCTGAAGAATTGGGACTTGTTCTTTATTAGGAGAAAGCTTTTAATCGTGTTGATCATCTGTATCTTTTTTTGACTGCCTGAATGGTTTGGATTTGGCTTTTTCAATCTTATGTTGTTACTTTATGATAATATTTCCAGTTTGCTTATGATTAAGAATTAACTTGTTGCACTTTTTGTGCTTAAAGGGAATTCGACAAGTTCCCCTCTCTCTGGGATACTGCTTTCTTTTTCTTTTTTCTTTTTCTTCCTCTTCACTCTCTCACTCTCTCTCCATCAAACCCTTGCTGATTTATTTGTGAGCAAGACTTACTGGGTTTGGCTCTTCTTTATCTGCAGCATACAATCAAGATGTTAGCTTATGCTGATGATATCTGTTTGGCAGGACCTGAGGATAACAAGTGCTGCACACTCCTCCCCAAAACAGATGTTATCAATAAAAACCCTTGTTTTGCATTTCCTATCTCAATGGCACACCTCCTGACAGGTACTTTTCATTCAGCAATTTGTTGACAGAGGCATTGAATCTGTGGGAGATCTTCAGAATCCAAGTGACATTTGCCTTGGGGCCAATGCCCTGGCATATCGAGTGGGCATCCGATCATGAAGGACGGCACAAGTACATTGCAGTGTACTTCACACCTATGCACAGCATGGACCTGTTTGGGAAAAAAAATCAAGTCGGGACAGATTTATCTGTTTTTATCTTTGCTGAATTCACTTAATTTTTTTTTCTCTGACAAACTTGTCTCAATGTACCCTGTTTAGTGTAGGTTTAAATGTCCCGACAAGTTTTCCGAAGCAGAAGGATCTCGATCTGGACTGGAGTAAGTTTATTTTACAATGGCAATCAGCCCAGAAAAAGGTGCGATGGAGACACCTGCTGCCCCTGTGGATTCTTCATATATATAATATATTTCTATACATATATATATATATATATATATATATATATTGTTGCGGATTCGCGCCCGCCGGCGTGCGAGCGGTCACGTAACTCGAATCACGGCACGTCGCCCACCGGACGGACAATCCCGTCGTGACCCTCTCGGACTAACGCCGGGAACTAGTCACGGGTGGGCCTTTCGGCCTCACCACGATCGTGCCAATCGGCCCCCCGCGTGGGATAGGGTTGCTCGCCAAATTCGACCTACCTAAGTACCCACACGGAGGGTAGACCGGGCGATCGCACCTCGCCGCAGGTCGACTTCGGACACGGGCCACTTTAAGCGACCCGTTCCGTACTATCGGGATAACCGAGCGGTGTTATCGTCAACCTCGACGGTTCGATTAATTATTGGGCGTATTTAGCCCACGACCAACCCTTTACGTGAAGTAAGATGGAGATTCAATAAAAGAAAAGAAGCGAAACGGGAAAAACAGTTCAACATAAAGCACATTTATTCCGCGGCAAACGGAAAGCACACATATACAATTATACACCAAAAGCAAATGTAAAAGTAGAAGAAACACAACAATTCTGCACAAAAAGGAAATGCAACAATGCAGATCTACTACCGACTACCGAGCACACGGCAACACTTATACAGTTTTACTTCACAGACGGCGCCGACAACACATATACTCAAAGCAAAAGAAAAAGGGACCACCCTCAACGATGAGGGGGCAGACGGGCCTGGGGCCGAGACCGCGTCGAGCCTACCCGTCTGGTGATGAGCCGCAAGATGGCGGCGGTGCCCCGACTCCGCGGGCCTCGCTGGCACTGCCTGGAATGGGGTGGGAACGGGGCCCCCTTCTCACACTATCTCAGCGCGGGGGGGGGGGAAACAGGAGGGGATTGTTGATGCTCGGGGGAATGAGGATATCTCGCTGACTTGGGTCCCGTGACGAGCGACTCCACCGCGACCTCGGTCGCGTTACCGGCCTCCCCTCTCCGCAGCTCCCCGACTCTGACACGAGCGCCGACCTCCACAAAGATCCTTGGCTTCTCCAGCCTCCCCGGACCCCGACAGACACTCTCTCGACTGCCTTCGCCGCCGCCACAACTCTCCAACTCACCACTCTTCTCAACTCCGTCAAACTGCTTACTCGATTCAGAAACTCAACTCTTAATTCGCCCCGCGCTCGGTGCTTTATAGTCCGACAGGAGAAATCATATGCAGATTTTTGGATCAGGAATCGCTCGGTGGCGGAGCCACGCTCCCCATTGGACAGAGGAAAAGTGGGCGTGAATGATTCTTGATCCACGAATCTGCATATAGCGATTATACTCCGACGCACCTGGAGGCGGGGCCAAATTGCCCCACGCTCGCTGATAGGACGGAACAGAAGTGGGCGTGAATCGTTTTTGATCCGATTTCTCGGAAAGGCTGATGTTTTTGCACCCGCTGCTCGGTGCGCGCCCTGTACGAGTCCAGGATCGGTGCCCACAAGCGGCGCGGGAATGGCGGCGATGCGATGGTTGCGAGAGCGAGATGTGACGGCAAGGGTCGTGGCTGTTGTTGTGAAGCGGCGTTGCGGTTGGTGGTTGTTGTGTGATGGCTGTTGAGACGTGGTTGGTGGTGGTTGTGGTGGTAGTAATGGCGGCTGGTCCAAAATAAAGATAGTAAAAGAAAAACGGCTATCTAAAAGGGTCGCAGCCCGAATGAATGACATTTATTCCCTCGAAACAACGGGTTTGGACTAACTACACATATACTTACAGAGATATCTCACCTAAGGGACCTGAATGGTGGTTTCCGAATTTCGTCAACCACAACACTATATACTGTATGTATATATATTATATATATATATATATATATATACATATACATATACACTGTATGTATATGTATGTATGTATATATATATATATATATATATATATATATATATATATATATATATATATATATATATATATATATATTGTTGCGGTTTTCGCGCCCGCCGGCGTGCGAACGGCCACGTAACTCGAATCGCGGCACGTCGCCCACCGGACGGACAATCCAGTCGTGACCCTCTCGGACTAACGCCGGGAACCAGCCACGGGTGGACCTTTCGGTCTCACCGCGATCGAGCCAATCAGCCCCCGCGTGGGATAGGGTTGCTCGCCAAATTCGACCTACCTAAGTACCCACGCGGAGGGTAGACCGGGCGATCGCACCTCGCCGCAGGTCGACTTCGGACACGGGCCATAGCGACCCGTTCCGTACTATCAGAATAACCGAGCGGTGTTATCGTCGACCTCGACGGTTCGATTAATTATCGGGCGTACTCAGCCCACTACCAACCCCTTTACGTGAAGCAAGATGGGGATTCAATGGGGGAAAAGACGAAGCGAAGCGGGAGAACAGTTCAACAATAAAGCACATTTATTCGCGACGAACGGAAAGCACACAAATACAATTCCACCAAATGCACACAAAAAAAGAAAACACAATTCCATTTACACAAAAAGCAAACATAAAAGTGAAAACACAGTGCAGAGCTAATACCGACTACCGAGCACACGGCAACACTTATACAATTCTACTTCACAGACGGCGCCGACAACACATACCCAAAACCAAGGAAAAGAAATCCCCCAAGAATGAGGTAGGCCTGAGGCCGAGACCGGGTCGGGCCTACCCGTCTGGTGATGAGACGCGGAGCGGCGATGGCCCCGCAACCCGCGGGCCTCGTGGACAGTGCCTGGCAGGGGGTGGGAACGGGGCCCCCTTGGTCGCACTATCTCAGCGCGGGGGGGGAAACAGGAGGGGGTTGCTGATGCTCGGGGTATAGAGGATCTTTATTATCCCTGGTGTGCGTCTCCACCTCGGCCAGGTCGCGCTGCCGGCCTCCCTCGGGCGTGCAGCTCCTGGCACCGACGCGAGCACCCCCTCGTCCGACTCTCTTCAGCTTCTCCAGCCACTGCAGGCTTCGGGCTCCAGTCTTCCACACTCGTCCCCTCCGTTCCGACTCCTTCTCGTTCTCGTTTGCGACCCCCTCCGTTCTCGTTCCCGACTCCTTCTCGTTCTCGTTTGCGACTCTCTCTCGTTCTCGTTTGCGACTCTCTTCTGACTGACGAACACCGTCCTTTTATCCCCCCGTAACTTCGCCTTTGACCCCCTCCCTTTGACCTTTCACCTCGCTCCCCATTGGCCCGAGAAAAAGTGGGCGTGAAGGCTTTTTGATCCACAAATTTGCATATATCGATCGTTCTGGAGGCGGGGCCAAATCGCCCCTCGCTCACCGATTGGACGGCAAAAAGTGGGCGTGTGTCGTTTTTGATCCGTTTTTGAAGCAGAAAATCCGTGATTTTGTACACGCTGTTCGACGCGCGTTCTGCATGAGTCCAACACCGGTACCCACAGCGGGGCAAGAACGGTGGCGATGCTACGGTGGCGAGGTGACGGGAAGGTCGTGGCGGTTGTGGTGAAGCGGTGGTTGTGGTTGGTGGTTGATGTTGTGGTTGTGATCATGGCGGTTGGTCCAAAATAAAGATAGTGAAAGAAAAACGGCTATCCTGAAGAGTCGCAGCTCGCATAAATGACATGTATTCCCACTAGACAACGGGTTCGGGCCTAACTACACATGTACTTACCGAGATACCTCACCTAAGGGACCTGAATGGTGGTTTGCGAATCTGGTAACCACAACACTACCCCCTTCCTTTACAGACTCGTCCCGAGTCGTCAAATTTTTCGTGTGCCATCATGTGTAGTTTTCCCCTAGTACATTTTACCTACGGATCCCTGAGTGCGACATTCATGGTATTCGTGTCCCCAAAATAAATAACCTGAGGGCTGCGTAACTACCTAAACAAACTCACTCACACGGACGACTTAAATAAAATTGCCGGCGCTAAGACAGACATGCCGGGGGGCGCACTCATATTTACAGTACATCTTAACCTTAACTTACAAATCTTACACTAAACCATGGCCCAGGATCATTGAACTCTGCAAAAGAAAGCAGTTAGCAGGGAGCCAGGCTGCCCGCATGCAGTCTCTGGCTCAAACAATGCAGGTGACAGGCACGTGGCTGGCTGCTCACACGCAGTCCAAGGCCTTCCCTTTTGAACTGAACGCAGTGAACCACAACGGTGCATGGGCCGCACAACGCAGTCTCCGTGCCAGCTCAAGTGGCACACGCAATGAGCACAACGAATGGATGCATGAACACAAACACGGTGCACGGGCCGCCACTGCAGGCCCGTGTTGTAGCTGCCAACAGGGCAGTTCTCGCAGCTTGCAAACTGTTGCCTTGATCCTGGCGCACATGGCAATGAACAGGGGGGGCAAAGCAAAAATTGAACGGGGCTGGTGAACGTGGGCAGTGGGCATGGCATGGCAAAGGCAGCAGGCAAACACAGCCCGCAGAAGAAGGCCGTTGCAGGCAAACACAGCCGGCAGATGAACTGGCCGGCACAGGCCTTGAAGAAAACACGGCCAGCCGATGGCACAGGCCTTGCAGCAAAACAACAGCTGCCGATGAAGTTGGCCGGCCTCCGCCTTGAAGCAAAACATGGCCAGCCGATGAAGTTGGCCAGCCTTTGCCGTTCAATGGAGGTTGGTGGAGGGAGTGCGGTGGTGCTGGCCACTTGGAAGGCGGGCTCGGACCTACCTACCTGTCTCCCTCCCAACTATCGCCTTTGCCTGTCACTGTACATACCCACTCCCTTAATTTGTCAAACCCCAATTTAGCCCCAACTTATTTTTTTGTTGTTTTTATTTTTACTTCCCCACTATAAATCGTCCCCTAACCCCCTTTATCGTCCTTGTTCGGCTAACCTATCCTGTCACCTAGCCTACTCCCAACCCCTACGTTCCCTTCCCGGAGGGGAATAAGGGAGAGCTAACGTCCTGTGTCGAGGCCCAACGAAGCCTCAGAATGGCCTCCCCAGAGTTCGGCGATCTTAACACCAAGTGGGTCCAGCGGCCCACAACGACAGCGAGGGGATGGATGGTGCGGAGGGGTACACTCCTAATCTACCCTAACCATTTAACTGTTAAACTACCCCGGGGCTTTCAACAAGCGCCTCTCGCTTAAACTATTGGTTCTAACAACCCAGATTCCCGTCGCCTGTGTTGGTGTCCTCACAATTTCGGGCCTCGCCCCCCCAATTTTCTCTCCGTGCCCTCACACGGTCTCCTGGCTGGGACACGTGGCTCCCTTTGGCAGGCACGACCCTCTGCCGAATCTCCCGCTATGGCACCCCCGGGCACTACACTGCCTCCGAGCCTACCAGCTCCCTAACACCGGGGAGTGCCCCCCATGGCACCTCCCCTGAAACGCACACGTGGCAGGCCGGCCTCCCGGGCCCCTTTCCGAGGGTCACCCGTGCCCACAACACTGCCCACGCGGCTAATGGCGCCCCGGGCCCCCGCACCAAGCAGGCGCACCCGTGCCCACTACTCTATCCCGGCCCCCCATGGGCCCATGGCCTACCGCGGCCGACTAGCCTGGTGCCCGGGGTACCCACTCAGCGATACTCACCTTTCGCAGCCACGCTCCCAAGCCCGTCAACAGGGCTCCTGCACCCCTCCAAATGGGTCTCGAGCCTACTTTCCCACCAACAACAAAACGACCTCCATTTTTGTTAATTTGACTAACCCCCGAACTCACTTTACTCTGACCCCGGGGTCCCTTGGGCGGGAGTCACTCCTCCCCCCAATCACTCATCGCACCATGCATTCCCCATTCGCTCCATACACACAGACCCACTGGCCTCACTCACTCACCAAGCACATGCTTCCACTTCACTCACCAACTCTTCAACACACACACCACTGAACTCTGCCATCCTTCTAGCTACATCCCCTAACTAACTCGTGCTCCCACGTCGTCCCTTAAACTACAGCACGTTCCATTTAACCTACGTAGCTAAGCTACGTCCCCACTACACATCCACAAGTCTGTCACGGTCTTCTAAATCAAAAAAAATTCATTTTATTTCCCAACCTAAATCTGGCTACAATCCCTCTAACTAATCCATTCCACGGACTCCATGAGGACTTACCCCTGCCCCATGAAGTCGGTCTAACTAAGCTAACCCTTCCCCCTAACTAGTTTCCATCCTGTGCCCAGGGTAAGGGGGTCTTTCACCCCTTGCCCAGGAATCCTTTGCACCCGAAAGTGAGGCTTGGCTTTCTTTTTTTTTTTTTTCCCATGCGCAGCACCTGCGCGGCAACTCGCGCTCTTTGCACCTTGCAACTGCCCGTGACGTCATGCAGCTGCACGTGTTCCTCGTCCCTCCTTGGACGGGACCATCCGGCAGAGATACCCCTCCTGCCGGATTCCAACCCCACGTGCAGCCATGACGTCACCGTGCGCATATATAAAAAAAAACACAAGCCACACGTCTCGAGGGGTTCCCCACGCGAACACATGTGCTTTGCCCGTTGGAGCTTAACACACACGATCGCGTGGAGAACCCGTCCGGTCCAAATCCGTTTACCTGCCTAAACTTTGTCCGTCCGCGGGATCGGCAAATCCACCGCGTGCGTTTCCGGACCGGGACTTCACTCTCGCAAGCGAGCACGTGGTGGTCTCGTGCGTTGCACAGCACGAACCGCGTGCTCACTGCTGGGCGAACCCGGCACGGTCCTCGAAACAACCACAGCCGCTACTCGGCTTTCTTTCTTCTCATGTCGCTGTCTCCGTCTCCATTCCACACACGCACACCTGCGTGTCACGACGCACACAGTCCACTCCATCACATTCACACCGGGAGATGCGGCTGCGTGCTCCCGCATGCCAACCGACATCTCCCTCTCATACCGCTCTCTCACACACACGGTCTCCCTGGCACACAGCGACCTTGCACACGGCCGTTCACTCACGCGTGCGGGGGCACTCACCCGCGGTGCCTCACTCGCACTCCGTGCCTCATCCACACACGCGGGGGCACTCACCCGCGGTACCTCACTCATACACACGGCGACACTCAAACACGCGGTCTCTTCCACACACCGTGCCCCACTCATACACGCGGGGCACTCAACCGCGGTGCCTCATCCACACACGCGGGGGCACTCAACCGCGGTGTCTCATCCATACACCGTGTGCTGGGAAGCACGTACACCGGCACAATCGCCACCACACCACTCACACGTGGTGCCTCACTCATACTGGCCGTTTCACTCACACACACGGCCTCACTCACACACGGTGCCTCACCCACGCACGGCGTGCTGGGAAGCACGTACTCTGGCTCCATCGCCACCACACCACTCACACACGGGGTCGCTTCCACACACGGGGACGCACTCACACCTTGCACCACACACACAGGGACAACCACACTGGGGATTTGTGTCCCCACAAGGGTCTCCGGGGCCTCTATACCCCCCAAGCTCTCCGTGCACCCGTCCACAGCACTCCTCCCCTCAACCTCGCAAAACGCGACCGAACTCACCTGGTCGTGACTCGCCTCAAGGGGGCAGACTCCCTCCCCTCGTTCCTGGAGGAGGCCATCCAGGTGCTCGCACTGGGTCTCTACACGCTCCGCGAGCTCACCCCCATTGTCCTCCACTACCTCCGTGTGTGTGTGCGCGTCACTTACCCCGTCTTCATCGTGTTTATTGGTCTCTGCTTCTTTCTGGCGTCTTTCCCTTATCTTTATGTAGGTCAACCTTGCTTTCTCTTTAAGTCGCTCCCGTCCTTCCCTGTTTTTCACTCCTTGCTCTTTCACGATCTCCGCGTACCTCATCCTTGCTCTCCGTATTAATTGTTCTTTTCTCTCCCTCGCAATTACTTTCACCTCGTCTCTTGTCTCCCGAATTACTTTTGACTTACCCGCCTCCACCACGGGCCTGTCAGCCGTTGCACCCCCTTCCAGCTCGTTTGTTCCGACACGTGGAGTCGCCATTTTAAGTTCCCTGCTCACGGCCTTCATGCCCGCCTGCAGGCCTCGGCCCATGTTCTGCGTCTCACCCCGCAGCTTTTTCGTTTCTTCCCTCATTTGCTGTGTATTCGCATCCAACTTTTCGTTCATTTTTTCTATTCCGGCATTCCAGTAATCCAGTTTGTCCTTTATGCTCTGCGCGAGTTCCATAATCTGCCGCATTGTCACCTGCCCTGGCCACTCCCACTGACTACATTTAGTGGTGGAGTTATAATAAAAAAACCGACCAGATGAACGGCATCGATGCCTTTCCCAACCTTCTGGTACGGGTTTCTCTTGCACGGTGATCTCGTCCTGAGCCATGGATTCTACATTACTATTACACATACCTAATCCACCCGGCACCCGCTCGCCTTGAGACGCCATCTTGCTTCTCGTGAAGGGTTAATTTAACTCGCTCGTAATTTGGAGGGAATCGGGGGTCGCTTCTCTCACCCCTGGACCGATTCCCGTGAATTTCGCTGGAGACAGGAGAGCCTGTTGTCCCGCTCTCCAATACCAGTGCCGCGAGGAGGGCGATGAATTTGTATCGCACGACCTGACACCAGTGTTGCGGTTTTCGCGCCCGCCGGCGTGCGAACGGCCACGTAACTCGAATCGCGGCACGTCGCCCACCGGACGGACAATCCAGTCGTGACCCTCTCGGACTAACGCCGGGAACCAGTCACGGGTGGACCTTTCGGTCTCACCGCGATCGAGCCAATCAGCCCCCGCGTGGGGATAGGGTTGCTCGCCAAATTCGACCTACCTAAGTACCCACGCGGAGGGGTAGACCGGGCGATCGCACCTCGCCGCAGGTCGACTTCGGACACGGGCCACTTGCGACCCGTTCCGTACTATCAGAATAACCGAGCGGTGTTATCGTCGACCTCGACGGTTCGATTAATTATCGGGCGTACTCAGCCCACTACCAACCCTTTACGTGAAGCAAGATGGGGATTCAATGGGGGAAAAGACGAAGCGAAGCGGGAGAACAGTTCAACAATAAAGCACATTTATTCGCGACGAACGGAAAGCACACAAATACAATTCCACCAAATGCACACAAAAAAGAAAACACAATTCCATTTACACAAAAAGCAAACATAAAAGTGAAAACACAGTGCAGAGCTAATACCGACTACCGAGCACACGGCAACACTTATACAATTCTACTTCACAGACGGCGCCGACAACACATACCCAAAACCAAGGAAAAGAAATCCCCAAGAATGAGGTAGGCCTGAGGCCGAGACCGGGTCGGGCCTACCCGTCTGGTGATGAGACGCGGAGCGGCGATGGCCCCGCAACCCGCGGGCCTCGTGGACAGTGCCTGGCAGGGGGTGGGAACGGGGCCCCCTTGGTCGCACTATCTCAGCGCGGGGGGAAACAGGAGGGGGTTGCTGATGCTCGGGGTATAGAGGATCTTTATTATCCCTGGTGTGCGTCTCCACCTCGGCCAGGTCGCGCTGCCGGCCTCCCTCGGGCGTGCAGCTCCTGGCACCGACGCGAGCACCCCCTCGTCCGACTCTCTTCAGCTTCTCCAGCCACTGCAGGCTTCGGGCTCCAGTCTTCCACACTCGTCCCCTCCGTTCCGACTCCTTCTCGTTCTCGTTTGCGACCCCCTCCGTTCTCGTTCCCGACTCCTTCTCGTTCTCGTTTGCGACTCTCTCTCGTTCTCGTTTGCGACTCTCTCTCGTTCTCGTTTGCGACTCTCTTCTGACTGACGAACACCGTCCTTTTATCCCCCCGTAACTTCGCCTTTGACCCCCTCCCTTTGACCTTTCACCTCGCTCCCCATTGGCCCGAGAAAAAGTGGGCGTGAAGGCTTTTTGATCCACAAATTTGCATATATCGATCGTTCTGGAGGCGGGGCCAAATCGCCCCTCGCTCACCGATTGGACGGCAAAAAGTGGGCGTGTGTCGTTTTTGATCCGTTTTTGAAGCAGAAAATCCGTGATTTTGTACACGCTGTTCGACGCGCGTTCTGCATGAGTCCAACACCGGTACCCACAGCGGGGCAAGAACGGTGGCGATGCTACGGTGGCGAGGTGTGACGGGAAGGTCGTGGCGGTTGTGGTGAAGCGGTGGTTGTGGTTGGTGGTTGATGTTGTGGTTGTGATCATGGCGGTTGGTCCAAAATAAAGATAGTGAAAGAAAAACGGCTATCCTGAAGAGTCGCAGCTCGCATAAATGACATGTATTCCTACTAGACAACGGGTTCGGGCCTAACTACACATGTACTTACCGAGATACCTCACCTAAGGGACCTGAATGGTGGTTTGCGAATCTGGTAACCACAACAATATATATATATATATATATATATATATATATATATATATATATATATATATATATATATATATATATATATATATATATATATATATATATATATATATATATATATATATATATATATATATATACACACATATAGACTGGTGTTGGCGCAGTGGTGAGGGCAGCGGCTTGGGATCCAAAAGGTCCTGAGTTCAAGCCCCGTTGGGCCACTGAATTAATACACCAAGGGGTTGACTCAGCCTGTCATCCATCCGAGGTCGGTGAAATGAGTACCAGTATACTGGGCCGGTGTATACCCCGGTTAAAATAGGTGTACCATATCCCTGTCGTAAGAGGCGACCAGGGTTGCGTCAGGAAGGGCATCCGGCGTAAAACATGTGCCAAATCACTATGCGGATCATACGGATGATCCGCTGTGGCGACCCCAATCGGGAGCAGCCGAAAGAAGAAGAAGAAGAAGAAGAAGAAGAAGAAGAAGAAGAAGAAGAAGAAGAAGAAGAAGAAGAAGAAGAAGAAGAAGAAGAAGAAGAAGAAGAAGAAGAAGAAGAAGAAGAAGAAGAAGAAGAAGAAGAAGAAGAAGAAATATATATTATATATATATATATATATATATATATATATATACATATAAACATATATATACATATATATATACCACAAGGGGAAAACCAGAGATGTCAGGATAAGTCAATTTTGAAGAAACTGAAAAAAAAAGTTTCAAGACTTTGGTGGACTATTTAATAACTCTCATATGCATTTCTTTTCCAGTAAAAGGAAGAGTGATCATTGGCCGATCAAATTAAGCATGTTGCATTTGCCAAGCTTCTGTGTTATTTAATTTAAGAGCAAAGAACGAATCAATCTTGCAAACTGACATCACTGGTTATTCCCTTGTTCAATAATTGCCATGCAATTTTAACCCAGGATGTGTAGCAAATTCATGCTTGTTGGTTATTAGCATACATTACATGACTTTGGTGATCACAGATTATTTTTTCAACATTAAACGGTGATTGTTTTTTTGTTTGATTGGTGTTCACCGCCAAACTCAAGGGTATTTCGCTTATATGACGACGGATTCTCCATTTCTTACTCCGTAATACTTAATATGATGGAAAACCGGGAGGAAACCGAGGATAAACCACCCCCACGAAAGCCGGTCACCTCATGTGACTCCCTCATCTACCTAAGCAGGTTGATCGGGCGGTGGGTACATCGAATGAGGATGGGTACTCAGACGCGCTAACCATTAAGCCACGGCATGGGTCCCATAAAAGTCACAAAAAAGGTTTGACCAGGCTTGAACCACGATATGCAACAACTACGGAGCCCATGATATAACCAAATAGGCCATTGTTGTGCTCAGAATTTATGCTATGAAAGTTTTACAACCTTTCATTTTTTAGTTTCTCAACTCTGAATATTATGGTGGAACAGTTAACATGAATGAAAGGGAGATTAATGAAAGGGAGATTTTGCTTTGAAACACACAAAGAGAAATCATATAACCTTTGTAAAGCACATTGAATCATATAAAATAAACAATTTAGAATTAAATACACCTCTAAGTTGTAGCAACTGCTGACGGTAGCACTATCGACTGCAGGGCACTTGGCAAGTGGCTTAAGCACTCAAGCATGCACTTCAATTAAATGGTTGATAAGAAATGGCTGGCTTGGCGAGCTTGGCAAGCGGCACATTTTTAGCATCGGAACTGTTGCTAAGTTTAATTCTGGAGCATAAATTTTGTAATTCAGCTTAGTTTAAGAGATTCTCAAGGTTATGGCATGCGCGGAAATGAAATAAAGCCACGAATGCTGGTGTCTCCAGGCGCTTATAAGCACTGCAATGTACCCAGCGACTCGTAGGTGTGATGATCAGGAAATCAATAATATGAGTGAGAAAAAAGAAACTTTATCGTTAAGTTGTGGCCTCTTCCCAGTCAAGTCATGGCTGAGCAAGCCAAACAAAATGGCAAATAAAGTCCCCAGCGAGGTACCGAGGACGGCTTAAGATGGCAGCGAGGTGGCCAAGGATGTGCCTGATAAAGTATATAATTAAATAAGGCCATTAATTATCTTCAAAAGGGGTGTTTAAATTAACCCAAACACCAAATTTTCACTCATACACTTCCTTGAAGTGCCATGAGTATACATACAAAGTTTCAGGCTGTGAGGTTCCATGGTTTTGTAATTATGGAGGACACACTTATTAGTGTAGATGGATATATATCTTCATGCACCTCAGTGAGATCAGGTTGTTTCTGCTCTGTCATTCTGAGTGAGTTGTTCATGCTCCGTCAATCTGAGCGAATTGTTCGTGCTCCTTCATTCTGAGCGAGTTGTTTGTGCTCCGTCATTCTGAGCGAGTTGTTCATGCTCCGTCATTCTGAGCAAGTTGTTCGGCCTCCCTCATTCTGAGCAAGTGGTTCGGGCGCGCGCACAGACACACACACACACACACACACACACACACACACACACACACACACACACACACACACACACATATATATATATATATATATATATATATATATATATATATATATATATATATATATATATATATTTATATATATATATATATATATATATATACAGGTCATATATATATATATATATATATATATATATATATATATATATATATATATATATATATATATATATATGTATATATCCTTGTCAGGTCAGGTTCGATCTGTGACCTGCTACAGGTACCATGTAAACCTGTACTAACCTGTTCCATGGTCGGGTTGTCGGCGACTAAACCGTCTCCCCCACCAGGTTTTCTGGTGAGGAGGGTGTTTGGATATGGACACCCAGCAGGATTAAAAACAAAACCTGTCAAAGGGCGGAGGAGCTCCTTGTGAGCCAACGGCCATCCATATCTAGTGCCCAACTGTGTCTGCGGACGTCCTCCTGCAGTTGGGTCACTTCTTATTAGGAGGTTGGTGGCAGGATTTGCACTCTGGCCACCGTAAAACCCTTCATTCCGCAAAACGCAAAAACGCAAAAAATCTGAAAACCCACTCCGTGTGAGTACCTCCTGTGCAGCTTCCCTTCGCAGGGCAGCTCACCGGATGACGGGATTGGGGCAAAGCCTTCGGGACCCCCAATCTTTGATAGGAGGGAAACCACGGGGTAACATCCCTGGGTCAGATTGCGGGAGAGTGTGTCGGAGTGGTGCTGAGGTGTCGTCCACCAGACGGCGGTCTCCTTGGGTTAACCTGAGGCGGTCCCTTTGGGTGGGTGCCTGGAATGTCCTATCCCTAAGAGAGGATGATCACCTGTCTCTGTTATCATCTGAGCTCAAGCGTTTGGACATCGGGATTGCAGCTCTCTCTGAGGTTCGGAGACCGGATTGCGGCGAGATAATGGTGGGTGGTTACACCTACTATTGGTCTGGTCGCTCTGATGGTTACCATACCCAAGGAGTTGCTGTAGCTGTGTCCAATAAGCTGACCCCAATGATAATTGAGGTAACACCGGTCAACGAGCGTATTATGAGATTAAGGATTCGTCACTCCTTAGGTGTCATTTCCCTGGTCTCTGTTTATGCTCCGACTGAGGCGAGTGATCTCACCGTGAAGGATGCATTCTACGCCACACTCGAGTCTGTGGTTGATCAGTGCCCCAGACGAGATACACTTCTAGTCTTGGGGGATTTCAATGCATCGACTGGAACTGATAGGGACAGTTATGAGGTGTGTGTTGGTCCCCATGGGTCAGGAACTATGAACCAGAATGGCACTAAGTTCCTTGACTTTGCAAGAAGTCATGGACTTAGGGTGGCTGGTTCATGTTTTCAGCGCCCACAAGCTCATCGCTGGACTTGGTATTCCAACGCTGGCGGTGCGGCAAAGGAGATTGACCATGTCCTCATTGACGGTCGTTGGAGGATGATCCAGAACTGCAGGGTCTACCGGAGTGCTCAGTTCCTCAATACTGACCACAGGCTTGTTGTAGCAACTCTAAAGCTGCACCTTAAATCCTGGAGAATGGTAGCATCCCAGCTGAGGCTGGATGTTGCCAAGCTCAGGGATGAGAGAGTAGCTGAGGAGTTTGCGAACAGGCTGAGTGGACACTTGGGGGGTCTGGGTGCTTTGGGGGGTCCTGAAGAGTTGTGGAGCGCCTTCAAGGCCACCGTCCTTGATGTTGCCGGTGGGTGCCTTGGAGCTCACCGCAGGGCAAAGAAGAATTTTGTCTCTCAAGGGACACTGGATACCATTGACCAGAGTTGCAGGGCCAGGCTGAATGGCAGAGCTGAGCTGTTCATGGAGCTGAGGCGTAAAACTGTACGTGCACTGAGGGTGGACAAGGAGGCCTATGTGCGAGGAATCTGTGAGGGGGTAGAGCATCACCTGTGGACAGGTGATTCTCGTCCTGCTTACAGGGGAATTCGCGCATTACGTTCATCCAAGCCCATCCCTCGGAGCACTACAGTTCGAGCAGAGAGTGGTAGGCTCTTGACAGAGGAGTCTGAAGTGAAGGCCCGCTGGGCCGGTTACTTTGAGCGGTTGTACCAGGCTGATCCCCCAACTGTCGAGTTGGACGTCAAGGGTGTTACAATCCCTGTTGCTGACCCTCCAATCAACTGTGGTCCACCTACGCTTGTGGAAACACGGGCTGCGGTGAACCAGTTGAAACGGGGCAAAGCTCCAGGGATCTGTGGCATCCATGCCGAACTTCTCAAGGCTGGTGGAAATGCTGCACTCGTGTCGTTGCATGCAGTTTTGTGCTCTGCCTGGAACACAGGCATCATCCCAACTGACTGGAAGAGGGGCCTTGTTGTCCCTCTCTGGAAAGGGAAGGGTGATCGCCAAGACTGCAACAACTACCGAGGGGTGACGCTGCTCTCAGTGCCGGGCAAGGTCTTTGCTCGGATAATTCTCGATAGGGTTCGCCACCATCTGCTTGAGCACCAGCGTCCAGAGCAGTCAGGCTTTACACAAAAGAGGTCAACGATTGACCGTATCCTTGCACTTCGTGTCCTCACCGAACGCAGACGAGAGTTTCGGCAGGGGCTGCTTGCAGCCTATGTTGATCTCTGTAAAGCGTTCGATTCAGTGAATCGGGATGTCCTCTGGAGGATTCTTGGTCTTCGTGGGGTGCCACCAAAACTGATCGATCTGATGTCTGAACTCTACTCTGGTACTGAGAGTGCTGTGAAGTGTGGTGGTACCATCTCTGACTTATTTCCAGTTGTTACTGGAGTTCGTCAGGGATGTGTACTTGCCCCCACACTTTTCAGCACTTGTATGGACTGGATTCTAGGGAGGATGTCGGAGAGATCAAGTTGCGGTGCGTCATTTGGGAATGTCAAGATCTCGGACCTTGACTTTGCAGATGATGCAGTCATCTTTGCGGAGACTTTAGCCATCCTCTTGGGGGCCCTCGAGGTGCTGAATGAGGAGTCGGAGCCGTTGGGATTACGGGTTTCTTGGGTCAAAACTAAGATCCAGGCTTTCGGTGACATCTTGGATGCTGCTGTCCTGTCTGTGTCTGTTTGTGGTGAGGATGTTGAGGTCGTGGAGAGATTCACTTTCCTTGGCAGTGATATTCATGTCTCTGCTGGCTGCGAGTCAGAGGTCAATAGACGTCTGGGTCGGGCCTGGGGAGTCATGGATTCACTGGATCATGGGGTGTGGCGCTGCCGGTACCTGTGCGGGAGGACGAAAGTCCGAGTCTTCAGGTCCTTGGTACTTCCAGTCTTGCTCTATGGGTGCGAGACTTGGACTCTGACCAAGGATCTGAGACGGAGACTTAATTCCTTTGGTACCAGGTCTCTTCGGAGAATCCATGGCTATCGCTGGTCGGATTTTGTGTCCAACGAGCGGTTGCTGAGAGAGACTCGGATGAGATTTGTTACCTGCATAGTCCATGAGCGTCAGTTGCGGCTGTATGGACATGTGGCTCGTTTTCCTGACTCTGATCCTGCTCACCAGATTCTCTCAGCGAGGGAGTCTCATGAGTGGAGGAGGCCAGTGGGTCGACCACGTGCCTCATGGTTGCAACAGGTTGACCATCATCTCAAGGAGATGGGGATGGCCAGACGGAGGCCCCTGGAGTACCGGCGGAAAGTGGACGCAGCGACATGCTGTTCTGGCACATGCTCCCATACCTGACCTGACATATATATATATATATATATATATATATATATATATATATATATATACATATATATACATATATATATACACACACATATTAATATTTCGGCACGCCCCTTTCTTTGTTCCACCATCAGATTTTTGTTACTGCATGAAATGAAACAAGATTTGGCACATATACTAATGATATTATTGTCTTCCTTAAGAGGCCCCTCAAAATTCGTTTTGATGCATTTTCACAAACTCCAACAGATTCGATCCAAAATCGGTACGATTATGGCTTTTGGTCCAACTTAGGTCATTGGCTATAATTTTTTTCCATAACACCTCCAATATTCGAAAAAATCAATAAATCGATATCCCTTATCGGATTTTCCATTCAAATCCACTCAATTTTAAGGCCTACGGGGGGGGGGGGGGATGCAAATTTCCACTTTGCCCCGGGCGCTGTTTACCTCCGCTACACCAAGCTGTTAGGGTTCGGGCTAGGGTTTGCGTTAGTGTTAGGGTTAGCGTTAGGGTTAGCTACCCGAACACTAACCCTAACCCTAACGCTAACAGCTAACCCTAACCCTAGCAGCTAACCCTAACCCTAGCAGCTAACCTTAACAGCCAACCCTAACCCTAACCGCTAACCCTAACCCTAACCGCTAACCCTAACCCTAACCGCAACCCTAACCGCTAGCCCTAAGCCTAACCCCTAACCGCTAACCCCTAACCCCTAACAGCTATTCAGGAAATTTGCAAGAAAGCCCGGGCAACGCCAGGCTTTATTGCTCGCCCGAGCAACGCCGGGCATTACTACTAGTATACACATATATATGCATATACATGTAGAAAATGTATACATATACAAATATACATGTATACACATATACATTATATATATATATATACATATACATATACAAATACATTTATACATATGCAAACATATACATATATATATTTTTATACATGCATTTATATATATATATATATATATATATATATATATATATATATATATATATATATATATATATATATATATATATATATATATATATATATATATATATATATATATATACACACACACATATGCATTATATATATATATATATATATATATATATATATATTTATTTATATACACATGTAGCCTGGTGTTGGCGCAGTGGTGAGGGCAGCGGCTTGGGATCCAAAAGGTCCTGAGTTCAAGCCCCGTTGGGCCACTGAATTAATACACCAGGGGGTTGACTCAGCCTGTCATCCATCCGAGGTCGGTGAAATGAGTACCAGTATACTGGGCCGGTGTATACCCTGGTTAAAATAGGTGTACCATATCCCTGTGTCGTAAGAGGCGACCAGGGTTGCGTCAGGAAGGGCATCCGGCGTAAAACATGTGCCAAATCACTATGCGGATCATACGGATGATCCGCTGTGGCGACCCCTATCGGGAGCAGCCGAAAGAAGAAGAAGAAGAAGAAGAAGAAGAAGAAGAAGAAGAAGAAGAAGAAATATATATATATATATATATATATATATATATATATATATATATATATATATATATATATATATATATATATATATATATATATATATATATATATAGACCACAAGGGGAAAACCAGAGATGTCAGGATAAGTCAATTTTGAAGAAACTGAAAAAAAAAAGTTTCAAGACTTTGGTGGACTGTTTAATAACTGTCATATGCATTTCTTTTCCAGTAAAAGGAAGAGTGATCATTGGCCGATCAAATTAAGCATGTTGCATTTGCCAAGCTTCTGTGTTATTTAATTTAAGAGCAAAGAACGAATCAATCTTGCAAACTGACATCACTGGTTATTCCCTTGTTCAATAATTGCCATGCAATTTTAACCCAGGATGTGTAGCAAATTCATGCTTGTTGGTTATTAGCATACATTACATGACTTTGGTGATCACAGATTATTTTTTTCAACATAAAACGGTCATTGTTTTTTTGTTTGACTGGTGTTCACCGCCAAACTCAAGGGTATTTCGCTTATATGACGACGGATTCTCCATTTCTTACTCCGTAATACTTAATATGATGGAAAACCGGGAGGAAACCAAGGATAAACCACCCCCACGAAAGCCGGTCACCTCATGTGACTCCCTCATCTACCTAAGCAGGTTGATCGGGCGGTGGGTACATCGAATGAGGATGGGTACTCAGACGCGCTAACCATTAAGCCACGGCATGGGTCCCATAAAAGTCACAAAAAAGGTTTGACCAGGCTTGAACCACGATATGCACCAACTACGGAGCCCATGATATAACCAAATAGGCCATTGTTGTGCTCAGAATTTATGCTGTGAAAGTTTTACAACCTTTCATTTTTTAGTTTCTCAACTCTTAATATTATGGTGGAACAGTTAACATGAATGAAAGGGAGATAACCAGGAGTAAAGTTTTTTTTTTTATTTATTTTTTTTTTGTATACCTTGGTCGAGGCTCGTATTAGAGCTAACACACAACTCACAGCAAGGAGGCATGAGACAAGAGGGGCGGGAGTGGAAGGGACAAAACAGTGGGGAACAGACACATTAGGTGAACTGTGGAAGGGAGAGGGATGGGGATGGGACAGGGAACATGGCGAAGAGAAGATGGACATTTCAGGGACTTTCAGGAAGGAAAGCAGGAGAAATGAAGGAAGTGGGCTTGGGTGGATTATCGGGGGTAGAAAAGATCGAGGATTTGGATGGGGGAAGATAAGAGGTGGTGGTGAACAGCTGTTTTGAAAGCCTGGAGGGAAAAATGGGAAAGAATAGAGTGAAGAAGTTTATTCCAAAGGCGGGAAAAAAGAGGAATGAAAGAGTGAAGATGAGCAGTGATTCATGATTTTGGTAGTTTTACCAGAAGGGGGTTGTTGGCGGACCTTGAGCGCCCTGTGGAAATGTGGCGGGGACAAATCGCAGAGAGAGCAGGGGGGGCAAGGCTGGAGAGGAGTCAGTGGAAGACAGAAAGACCACCGACCAACCTGCGGTGATTGAGTGAGAGGCCCAAAGACTCAGCTTCATTGCGGGAGATGCCGATGATCTTAAATGCCCTGGTTTCGACAGCGTGAAGCCGAGAAAGGTGGGAGGCAGGAGCACCAGCCCAGAGGGGAGAGCAGTACTCCATCAGGCTACGGACAAAAGCTTTGTAAGTGGTCAGGAGCTCAAGAGGGCCGAGGAAGGACTTAGCACGACGGAGGATTCCCAGTCGGCGACTGGCTTTTGAGGCGAGGTTGGAAATGTGACTTTCCCAGGAAAGGTCATGGCAGATAGTGAGACCTAGAAGCTTGAAAGAAAAGACTTCTTCCAGAGGATTGTTGAGAAAGTGGATGGGGGGTTTTGTAAACGGTCCTTTCGAAGAGACATAGTGAGAGTGTGAGATTTGTCTGGATTGAAAGACATGTTCCACGTGTTGGACCAGTTTGTGATTTTATCCAGATCTGCAGTGAGCGAAGAAGCTGCTGCTTGCCGGTCTGAGGGATGACAGATGGTACGGCAGAGGGTGGAGTCGTCGGCAAAGAGAAATAGAGGATTTTCCAGAGAGTCCGAGAGATCATTGATGAAAACCAGAAAAAGAACAGGGCCCAGAACGCTACCTTGAGGAACTCCAGCCTGCACAGGAAGAGGGGATGAAAGAACTCCATTTAGGGCCACACGTTGACTGCGACAGGAGAGGAAGTCTGCGAGCCATGAGTGGAGATGGCCTTGAATACCATGGGAAGAGAGTTTGGTGAGTAGGGCAGGGTGCCAGACTGTGTCAAAAGCACGTGATATGTCCAGGGATACGGCTCGGATTTCCTGTCTGGCATTGAGGACCTCCATCCATTGTTGGGAGAGCAGAAGCAGCATATCCAGGGTAGAGTGACCTGGTCTGAAACCAAATTGATGATTGGAAATCAAGCCATTGGAGAAGAGGAAGGATTTCATATCTGAGGCGATGATGGATTCCATCACCTTGCTGATGATTGGGAGAAGGCTGATTGGTCTGTAGTTATAGGGATCTGTTTTTGCACCTTTTTATGCAGGGCAGTGATGTTAGCAGATTTCCAAGCAGATGGCAGATGACCTTGGGCAAATGAGAGGGTGAATAGAACAGAGAGAGGGTGAGCAAGAGCAGAAGAGCAGGCTTTGAGGACACGTGGGCTGATGCCGTCTGGACCGGTTGCAGAATCTGACTCGAGGTTTGAAAGCAAGCTCTCCACCTTGTCAGGAGAAAAGGATACAGAGTCCAGGGACAGTTGGGTGCGACTGGGTAAAGTGGTTAGAGATAGTGATGGGTTTAGGACACAAGATTTAGCTGCAAACACCGAGTTTAGACATTCAGCTTTATCACGTGTGGAATCAGCAGTGCGGCCATTTGAGGTAAGGGAGGGGATGGAGGGGGAACATACACCAGAAACAGATTTGATTAAACGCCACCAGGATTTTGAGGAGGGAGAGAGGTTTGAGAGTTCAGACTTGAGATGAGAAAGATGTTGTTTTCTGGCTCTCCTGAGGGTAGATACACACTTGTTCCGAGCTTTGTGGAAAGAACTGAGGTTGCCCTCAGTTGGGTTTGCTTTCCATGAGGCAAAGGCAAGTTCTTTCAGGACAACTGCCTCGCCACAAGCTTCAGTAAACCAAGGGCGGGAGGAAGGGTAAGACAACTGAACACGAGAGGGGATAAATCTGTGCATGAGGGAGAGCAAGTTTCTTTGAAAGAATTCCCAGGATGAGTTGATGTTTGAGAAAGTAGTGATAGGAGACCAGTCGAGAAGTTTGATGGCTGCTCGGAGACCCTGCCAGTCGGCTTGAGTGAAATGCCAGACTCGACGGCGGTGAGGTGGTTCTCTGATAACAGCCAGAGAGACATCCACTTTGACAAGGACGTGGTCAGAAGAACCAATTGGAGCGAAGGAAGAGCAGCAGATATTGTCAGGGAAATTTGTCAAAATCAGATCCAGAAGAGATGGAGTACCATTGGTTGAGATCCGGGTCGGGAAGTTGACCGACTGAGTCAGTCCCAATGAGTCGCAGAAAGCTTTTGCTGAGGTGCCATGGCAGGTGAGAGAGGTACCCACACCGAGCCAACTGGCGTGATGACAATTGAAGTCACCACATAAGAGGAAGAGAGAGTTTGGATGAGAAGATAGAAGATGGTCCATGTTTTCGGATAGTGAGGTGTAGATGGAGTCATCACTGTTCGGTGGACGGTACAGTACACATATAAACATGAGGTGGGAGTGGAGGGGAAGCCGAAGCCAGAGGTATTCCTGGGGGTGAGGGGGAGTGAGAGCAGTGCATGGAGAGTGAGGAATAGAGTCTTTGATGAAGAGAGCAACACCTCCACCAGGACGAGGTTCAGGTCTGTCATACCGTAAGAGGGAGTAGCCAGGGAGAGATACTTGGGAGTCAGACACGTCTTGGGAGAGGAAAGTACTGACAACTCTGGGTTTCTACTTGTTCAGCTTTGACAACACTTGTTTTTTCATTGCACGGCTAAACTTTATACCATATAAATTATGTGACACCCATGGTTATTTGTTAAAGTAATATTGTGAGAGGAAACCTTATGTTGCCAACTATTGGCAGGTGCAATCACCCTGAAATTTATAAAAAGTGACATCTCTGGTTTTCCCCTTGTGTTCTTCATATATATATATATATATATATATATATATATATATATATATATATATATATATATATATATATATATATATATATATATATATATATATATATATATATATATATATATATATACCTGAAACTGCAACCATATATATATATGTGCATAGCCGAGCGGTTGAATCACCGAATTCCGCCGGCCTGGTTATCTTGTGACCCTGGCAATGGCCAACTTATCCCTTACACACGCAAGACATGCTCAGTCAATGGAAGAAATACAAAACGAGCTGAGTACATTCAACAATAGGACATTTATTCACAATAATGGGGGGAATGAGGGAAGCACACAAGAGCAGATTTAAACCGAATATAAGGAATGCAAGTTTGTACAGGCAAAAACACTTCGGCAATTCACTACTTAGGGACGGGCCCATGGACACACACACACACACACACACACACACACACACACACACACACACACACACACACACACACACACACACACACACACACACACACACACACACAAAGAATCGGACCAATGGTCTTTAATAGGACCTGTCTCGGACCTGTCTACCTCGTTTCGTCTTCAAGCTGATGAGCGACCCAGACCAGCATCGCGAAGCGGTCCGCAGAACCAGGCGCCAGTGAGACGCTTCCGATCCGTGCGATGCAATCAGTGCCGGACCCGGCCAGAGATGCGCACTCGACAAACTGGTCACGCTTCGAGCCCACTAACGCAAGCATTCGTTGCTCCTCTTTTGTTTTCCCCTGAGATGTGATGTTCACGAGCAGTCATGTACCTCGAGCAGATGAGCGTCAAGATGACCACCAAGTCCATGTACCGAGATGTGTTCCTCTTGAGCAAGCTCCGCGGCCACGCATTTATTCGCCCTGTTTCGGGGAGGTGGGGAAGGGGGGAGAAAAAACATCTCCGTTCTCGATCTGAGGTGGTGCGATCCCGGATTGGGCAAGGGCGCTTGGAGCCCACGTGACTTCCCACGTGACTGGTTTTCCCACGTAACTGGTTTTCGGCGTTGTTCCGGAAAATCGCGACTGAATTGTCCGTCCGCTGGGCATACGGCCGCGATTCGGCTAAAAAGTGGCTGTCCGCACGCCGGCGGGCGCGAATTCGTAACAATATATATATATATATATATATATATATATATATATATATATATATATATATATATATATATATATATATATATGTATATATATATAAAATATATTTTCATACATGTATATATATATATATATATATATATATATATATATATATATATATATATATATATATATATATATATATATATATATATATATTGCAACGAATTCACGCCCACCACCGTGCGAATGGCCACGTCACTGGAATCGTGACCGCGTCGCCCACCGGACGGACAATTCAGTCGTGACCCTCCGGGAACTATCGCCCTGAGCCAGTCACGGGTGGGCCTTTCAACCTCACCACAATCGTGCCAATCGGCGACCCGCGTAGGATAGGGTTGTTCGCCAAACTCGACCTACCTAAGTACCCACGCAGATGGTAAACCGGGCAATCGTACCTCGTCGCAGGTCGACTCCGGACACGAGCCGCTTGGGCGGCTCGTTCCGTACTATCGGGATAACCGAGCCGTGTTATCGTCGACCTCGACGGTTCTGATTAATTACCGGGCGTATTAAGCCCACCACGAACCCTTTACGTGAAGCAGGATGGAG